>NC_135985.1:26866369-27166369 GCF_053455715.1 Rhinoraja longicauda
GTATGTCTTTGGAGTGTGGGAGGAAACCGGAGCACCCGGAGAAACCCCACTCAGGTCACGGGGAGAATGTACAAATTCCATACGGACTGCACCCCGTAGTCAGGATGGAACCCGGGTCTCTGGTGCTGTAAGGCAGCCAATCTACCACTGCACCACTATGCTTCCCTATGAATCAAATGCGAGGGGACAATATACAATTAATGGCATGCCCCTAAACAGCATTAATGTGCAGAGGCATCTTTGGGTTCCAAGACCATAACTCCCTGATAGTAGCAACACAACTAGATAGAGTGGTAAAGAAGCATATGTTATGCTTGCTTTCATTGGTCATGGCATTGAATATAAGAGTGAGGAAGTCATGATGCAGTTTTAAAGGACTTTGCTCAGGCCACTTTGCTCAGTTCTGGTTGTCCCATTACAAGAAGGATGTGGGTTTGGAGAGGGTGCAGAGGAGGTTTATCAGAATGAAGCCTGGATTAGGGCACGTTGGCAACAAGACGTTAGACCGACTGGGATTGTTTTCTCTGGAACACCACAGGTTGGAGGAGAGACCTGATAGAAGTTTAGAAAATGATGAGAGGAATGTTGCAGTTGCATAAGACGTTGGTGAGACCACATTTAGAGTATTGTTTTCAGTTCTGGGCACCATGTTATAGGAAAGATTGTCAAGCTGGAAAGGATTCAGAGGATTTACAAGGATGTTGCCAGGACTACAGGGTGTGAGCTATAGGGAGAGGTTGAGTAGGTGGGTCTCTATTCAATGGAGCGCAGGAGGATGAGGGGTGTATAAAATCATGAGAGGAATAAATTGGGTAGATGCACAGAATCTCTTGCCCAAAGTGGGGGAATCAAGGACCAGAGGACATAGGTTCAAGGTGAAGAGGAAAAGATTTAATAGGAATCTGAGGGTTAACTTTTTCACATAAATGGTGGTGGGTGTATGGAACAAGCTGCCAGAGGAGGTAGTTGAGGCTGGGACTATCTCAGCGTTTAAGAAACAGTTAGACAGGTACATGGATAGGACAGGTTGGGAGAGATATGGACCAAGCGCAGGCAAGTGGGACTAATGCAGCTGGGATCTTGTTGGCAAGTTGGACTGAAGGGTCTGTCTCCACACTGTTCCACTCTATGACTCTATGAACAGATAGGGTAGACAGACATTCACCATAATTTTCCCAGAAATCAAATACTAGAGGGCATAGTTTTCAGGTGAGTGGGAGTAAGTTTAACGGAGAGAGGCGGGGAAGGTTTTATACAGAAGGTGGTGGATGCCTGGAGCACACTTCCAGCTATGGTGATGGAGCCCGTGCCCTGCTGTTCCCTGTTGTTTAATGGTTACCATTACTAAGGCAAACGTATTTTTTTAATTTCAAGTTATATTTTTCGAATTTAATTTCTCAGCTGACATGCTGAGTTTGGAGCTTGTGTCTCTGGATTAATCACCCAGATCTCAAGTTGCTGATCCATTAACTACACAGTTGTGGTCCCGCAACTCATGTGTGGCACCATGTATTTAAAATTTCAAATGAATTCATTGTGACTTCTGGCAAATACGCAATGTGAAATTGTGTTCATGATGTCATAGAGTCAAGAGACTCTGTGCATCTACCCGATCTATTCCTCTCATGGTTTTTTACACCTCTCTAAGTTCTCCCCTCATCCTCGTGTGCTCCATGGAATAGAGACCCAGCCTACTCAACCTCTCCTTATAGCTCACACCCTCTAGTCCTGGCAACATCCTTGTAAATCTTTTCTGAGCCCTTTCAAGTTTGACAATATCTTTCCTATAACATGGTGCTCAGAACTGAACACAATATTCTAAATGCGGTCTCACCAACGTCTTATAGAACTGCAACATGACCTCCCAACTTCTACACTCAATACTCTGACTGATGAAGGCCAAAGTGCCAAAAGCCTTTTTGACCACCTTATCTACCTGCGACTCGACCTTCAAGGAACCATGCACCTGTACTGCTAGATCACTCTGCTCTACAACACTACCCAGAGGCCTACCATTCACTGTGTAGGTCCTGCCCTTGTTCGACGTCCCAAAATGCAACACCCCACACTTCTCTGTATTAAATTCCATCAACCATTCCTCCGCCCACCTGGCCAATCGATCCAGATCCTGCTGCAATCGTTCGCAACCATCTTCACTGTCTGCAAAACCACTAACTTTTGTACCATCAGCAAACTTGTTAATCTTGCCCTGTATGTTATCCAAATCATTGATGTAGATGACAAACAGTAACGGGCCCAGCACCGAACCCTGAGGCACACCACTAGTCACAGGCCTCCAGTCTGAGAGGCAACCTTTCACATTCACCCTCTGCTTCTTCCCATGGAGCCAATGTGCTATCCATTCAGCTATCTCTCCTTGGATCCCATGCGATCTAACCTTCCAGAGCAGCCTACCATGCGGAACCTTGTTGAATGCCGTACTGAAGTCCATGTACACAACATCTACAGCTCTGCCCTCATCAACCTTTCTGCTCACGTCTTCAAAAAATCAATCAGATTAGTGAGACACAACCTCCCACGTACAAAACCATGCAGACTGTCCCTAATCAGCCCTTGCCCATCCAAATGCCTGTATATCATATCCCTCAGAATACTCTCCAGTAACTTATCAACTACAGATGTTAAGCTCACCGGCCTATAGTTCCCACCGTTTTTCCTGCAGCCTTTCTTGAATAGAGGCACAACATTTGCCAGTCTTCCGGCACCTCTCCTGTATTTAAGGACGACTCGTAAATGTCTACCAGGGCTCCCGCAATTTCCTCTCT
This sequence comes from Rhinoraja longicauda, assembly GCF_053455715.1. Lineage (NCBI taxonomy): Eukaryota > Metazoa > Chordata > Chondrichthyes > Rajiformes > Arhynchobatidae > Rhinoraja > Rhinoraja longicauda. The sequence continues at coordinate 26,869,156 of NC_135985.1, forward strand.
AGTTTCCCACAATGTCCGCGGATATATCTGATCAGGCCTTGGAGATGTCTACCTTCACACACGACAGTACCTTCAGTACTTTGATGGTAACACTGACTGCTCTCAAGACACGTCCAGTGACTGCTCCAATTTCCTCTGTCCTACTCTCTTTCTCCTTGGTAAATGCAGAGGAGAAATACTCATTGAGGACCTTGCCCATCTCCTGTGGCTCCTTTGATTCCTGAGAGGTCCAACTCTCTCTCTAGTTACCTTTCTCCCCCCCTTATGTATTTATTAAAACCTTTTGGGATTGTCCTCAACGCTACCCGCCAGAGATATCTGCTGGCCCATTGTTGCCCTTCTGATCTCCTTTTTCAGTTAATCCTTAGTTCCCGAAACTCCTCCAGGGATGGGGCACTTGATCCCAGCTGCCTATACCTGTCCCATGCATCCTTCTTGTTTTTGACCAACACCTGCATGGCACCACTCTGCACATTTGAATGCATGGCTGTCACATTGATGCACCATTGTAGTAGTACTCTGCTCGATCCCTCCAACATCAGCTTGGCTGAGGAATGGTTGATGGAATTTTATACCGACGCAGTGAATGGTAAGCCTCTGGGGAGTGTTGTAGAGCAGTGGGATCTAGGAGTGCAGGTTCCTTGAACGTGGAGTCATAGGTCGATAATGTGGTCAAAAAGGCTTTTGGCACATTGGTCTTCATCAGAGTATTGAGTACTGGGAGGTCATGTTGCAGTTGGATGAGATATTGGTGAGGCTGCATTTAGAGTATTATGTTCAGTTTTGGGCACCATGTTATAGGAAATATGTTGTCAAGCTGGAAAAGGTGAGAGAAGATTTACGAGGATGTCACCAGAACTAGAGGGTGAGGTTGAGTAGGCTGGGACTCTATTCTCTGAACCACAGGAGAATGAGGGGTGATCTTATTGAGGTGTATAACATCATGAGAGGAATAGATCGGATAGATGGACAGTCTCTTGCCCAGAATAGGGGAATTGAGGACCGGAGGACATAGGTTTAAGGTGAAGGGGAAAAGATTTAACAGGAATCTGAGGTGTAACTTTTTCACATAAAGGGTGGTGGGTGTATGGAACAAGCTGCCAGAGGAGGTAGTTGAGGCTGGCACTATCCCAACGTTTAGGAAACAGTTAGACAGGTACATGGATAGGACAGATTTGGAGAGATATGGACCAAACGTAGGCAGATGGGACTAGTGTAGCTGGGGCATGTTGGCCAGTGTGGGCAAGTTGGGCCGACGGCCCTGTTTCCAAGCTGTATCACTCTATGACTCTTTGACTCTGTCTCCCAGTTCCTAAACATTTAACTCCCCTTCCCATTCCCCACATGCCAGAGTGAGGCCACACGCAAACAGCATCTCCTATTCCCCTTGGATAGCTTACAACCCAGCAGTATAATAATTGGATATTCCAATTTTAAATAACCTACGATCAAACTACTCCATCTCCAGCCCCCTCCCTTCGCTGCGCCCCACCTAGAGGCAGACGCATTTCTCCCTTTCCCCTTCCACCTACATCCCCTCATTGGGTCTTCACGTTTCACGCCTCTTCGCTCCTTTACTCCTTAACCCATATCCATTTGACTCTACATCTCTGTCCCCTGTCCAACCATCAGCTAACTGACCCCTTTCACCTTGATCCACCTTTCACTTTCTTGAATTTGTCCCACTGGCACCTATCTCCCCCCCCCCCCTCACCCCCACCTCCCCCACAATGTCCATAGAAGGTCTCCAACCCAAAACATCACCTATTCATGTCCTCCACAGATGCTGCCTGACCCCCTGAGTTACTCTAGCTCTGCGTGTTTTTGTGTCAACCATCATTTGCAGTTCCTTGTGTTTCCATTCCTTGAAAGAAAGCAGGACTTACTGGATGGAAGAATTACAACTCCATTGAAGATGCAGAGCAGTTCATACCCAAGCCTCTATCAGGGAGCCTGGTTGTTTTATCTTCATATAAACACAAGGGTTGGAGGCAGAATTTCATCCCTTAGGATGTTGATGTATTTTCTTGAAGCCTATTGAGGGCATATGTCTACAAACACAACCCGAACAGAGATCGAGCACAGTGGTGTCTATCAAAGATCAAAACTGTGATGCAAGATAAGTCCCAAAGGCACCATGACTTTGAAGGCTTACAGGAGAACAATGCATACACAATAAATTCTATACATTTCTACAATTACCATTTTCTCCATTAAATTCAACATTATTTAACAAACTATCTCGACTATGCTGGATATCTCCTCTGGCCATCAGATCTTGTGACCTTCAGCTGAAGCAGAACAGGATCTTTTGCTGTCCACTGTCTAATTTGGACAGAACTCACCAGCAAACAGTGCCTGATTGATCCACCCTCACTCAGTACTTGGCCCTGTATTCCTTTATCAGCAGTTACCGCAGGCAAGGCAACTGAGAGTAAAATCCGTTCCGGCATCTTTTCCTTTTGAAAACAATTATGTTCCAATGGTCTCAAGGTCACAACCCATCTTTGAACTCATGGGGAAACCATTTGAGACACAGGCTTCACCTAATGGAGCAGAGAAATCAGGCAAGTGTGATCTATTGTGAAATGACGTCTACAAATGTGCTCATGGAGTCGCTGTACTCAGAGCATGATGTTTAAACCTTCTTTATCCAGCGGAGAGGCATTTTGCTCAGCTGCTGTCAACACCCTGAGCAGAAAACCTATTGGGTTTTCAGAAGCACATTGCACTGCATGGGTCAATTCAACAACAGGTTTCCCTGGTGATCCATCATGAGATGACCTCACTGTCTGTTGGGTAATGAACGAGCATACCAACAGACTGAGGCAGTCCTTACCATTTCACAATAGTCCTTTACTCAGTGTCAGTTCCCTTGCACCAATAGATGCAGCAGATCTCAGGTTATTATGAGATTCAGAAGAATTTATAAGAATAATTAAGCAGTCCCATTTAACCCCTTACATTAATTGGGGCAGGAACATTGGTAGTTACGCTTAGAGATACAGCGCAAAAACAGGCCTTTCGGCCCACCGAATCCGTGCCGACCAGCAATCACTGCACACTAACACTATCCTACACACAAACTGGGGACAATTTACAATTTTTACAGAATCCAATTAAACGACAAACCTTCACGTCTTTGGAGTGTGGAAGGAAACCTGAGCATTTGGATAAGTCCCGCACAGGTCACGGGGAGAATGTACAATATCCGTACGGACAGTACCCGTGGTCAGGATTGAACCTGGGTCCCTGGCGCTGTAAGGCAGCAACTCTACCGCTGCGCCACAGCGCCGCCCTATTGGTAATGGTCTTTAGCTTCTCCTGAACTGGGTGTTGTACTTCAGGGGCCCTGCACGCTCGGTAAGTACCTTTGGCCACCAACGGTTCCACAGAGGGGAGTGGACATGGGGGCCGAGAGGGGGTGCGGGGAAGGGGGGACAGTGGGGGTGGGGGTGGAAAGGAGGACAGTGGGGAAGAGGGTGGGGAAGAGGGGAGAGTGGGGGTGCGGGGAAGGGGGACAGTGAGAATGGGGGTGGGGCGAGTGGAGGGTGTGGGTAGGAAGGGGTGAGGGTGGGGAGAGGAGAGGAGTGGGGGATGGGGGAGAGTGAGAGTGGGGCTGTGGGAGGAGAGAGTGGTGGAAAGGGGGGTGGAGGGTAAAGGGGGGGGTGGGGGAGAGTGGGGTTGGGGGAGGAGAGAATGAGGGGGTGGGGGGAGGAGAGAGTGGGGGAAAGGTGGGTGGTGGGGAAAGAGGGGTGGGGGAGAGTGCGAGTGGGGGTGGGAGGGAAAGTGGGACTGGGGAGGAGGGCAGAGTGCAGGTGGGGAGGAGGAGGGGTGGGGGGAAGGGGACAGCAGGGGAGGGGGGGTGGTGGGGGGATGCGAGAGTGGTGGTGGGGGGAGAAGGGGGACAGTGGGGATCAGGGGAGAGTGGGGGGGGTGGGGGAGGTTGGGAGGAGCAGAGAGTGGGGTGGGAGGGAGAGTGGGACTGGGGAGGGGGACAGCGGGGGAGGGGGGATGGTGGTGAGGGGAAGAGAGAGTGGGGGGGAGTGAGGGAGTGAGGTAGGGAGGGAAAGGGGGGAAGGTGGGTGGGGGGTAGGGGACAGTGAGAGTGAAAGGAGGGGAGGGTGTGGGGGGAAGGGGGTAGTGGTGGGGGGAAGAGAGTGGGCGGTAGGGGGGGAGGGGGACTGTGGGGGTCAGGGGAGAGTGGGGGTAGGGAAGAGGGGAGAGGGGGTGGGGGAGAGTGGGGGGAGGGGGACAGTGAGAATGCGGGTGGGGAGAGTGGGTGGAGGGTAGGGGTAGGAGGGGGATGAGGGTGGGGAGGAGAAAGTGGGGGAGGCGGGGGTGGGTGAGGAGGGTTGGAGGAGAGAGGGGGGTGGGGGAGAATGAGAGTGGGGCTGGGGGAGGAGAGAATGGGGGATGGGGGAGGGGAGAGTGGTAGAAAGGGGGGTGGTGAGGAATGGGGGGTGGAGGAGAGTGCGAGTGGGGGTGGGAGGGAGAGTGGGACTGGGGAGGAAGGCAGGGTGGGGTGGGGAGGAGGGAAGAGTGGGGGTGGGGAGGAGGGGTGGGGAAGGGGCAGCAGGGGTGGGGGGAGGTGGGGGTGGGGGAGAAGGGGGGCAGTGGGGGTCAGGGAAGATGGGAGAGTGGGGGGTAGGGAGAGGAGGGATAAGGGGGATTGAGTAGGGGGTTGAGGATGCTACACCAATACAGGAGAGGCTTTGGGTCCAAGGCTCCTCGGTCACACCCTCTCCCCTTCCCTGTACCGCCTTTAATTGTGCTCCCCCTCCCCTGGAGGAGCACGGCACCACAGTGAAGGAGAAAGAAGATGGCCGCTAACAAGACGGTGTCAGTGGTTCCCTCTCCCCTTTCCCCTCCCCACCTCATTCCCCCCTCCTCACCCACCCCTCCCTTCTCCACCCCTCCCTTCTCCACCCCCCCCCCCCCCCCCCCCCCCCCCCCATTGAGATTCTTTTTTTTTTTTTTAAGAGACAATTTATTTTAAAGAAAAAACGCGATTTCCCCAGGTCACAATGGAAACCCTACGAGGAACGGGCCCAACTTGGTCTCGTATCCCTCTAAACCCTTCCTATCTATATATCAACTTCTTTCACCATTCCTCTTACACATGCATGACTGATATCCAACCAAGCGAGCTGGTGTCGCGAATAGAAAGGAGCACTATTCACAATTGGGATACTATTCAACATCGAAGGTAGACACAAAATGGTAGAAAGGTAGAATAGATTATGTTAATGGTCCTTCTAATGGTAGAAGGAATGGGTGATGTTTCGGGTCGAGACCCTTCTTCAGATCCAAAGGGTCTGGACCCGAAACATCACCCATTCCTTCTCTCCCGAGATGCTGCCTGACCCGCTGAGTTACTCCAGCATTTTGTGTCTACCTTTTTAAACCAGCATCCACAGGTTTTTTTTCCTTTCCTATTTAACATTATCAGTGACCACTCAAACCCCGGTTACTGCCTCTTCTCCCTTCACCCATCAGACAGAAGATATAAAAACGAAAGCACCAGATTCTTCCCACTGTTATCAGACTATTCAATAGTCCTCTCATAAGTTCAAGCATACTCGATCTCCCAACCTACCTCAATGTGGCCCTTGCACTTTTTTGATCTGCACTTTCTCTGTAGCTGTAACATTTATTCTGCACTCTATTTTCTTTCTCTTTGTACTATTTGTTGTACTTTTGTATGGTTTGGTGGGTTGATCTGCCTGGATATTACCCAAGCAAAGTTTTTCACTGTACAGACAATACTAAAGCAATTCCAAACCCAATTCCAGAGACAAGACTCAATTAATAATCAGCTTGCAGTCTCCACAAATTCTGATGGATCTAATGGACTTTTAAACTGACCATTCAGACTATTTAGCATTCAATCACTTTCCCACTGAGATTAATTCTATTAATCCTATTGATTTCTGCCTTAATTTTAGATTCATTGTACAAAACAATAAACATGGCTTGAAGAACTGTGGTGGAAATTGGGATCAATGTGAATTTTGGATTAGCTGTCCTTCAACTTGCTCCATTCATCTTTATAATACTCCTCAAGTGTCTGCAGCACCTTTTGCTAATTCCAGTCTTGCCCATCTTAATACAAGGAATGCAATCCAGAGAAATATCGTTCAGCCCACAGCTTCCCGTTAGCTTACGTCTGGAGCTTGCAACAACTAAAGCTGCTGTTGGCACAGTGGTGCAGCTGGTAGAGCCGCTGCCTCACGGCGCCAGAGACCCAGGTTCAATCCTGGCCTCGGGTGTTGTCTGTGTGGAGTTTGTACATTCTCCCTGTGACTGCGTGGGTTTCCGGGTCTGAAGATGGGCCTCGGCGTGAAATGTCACCCATTCCTTCTCTCCAGAGGTGCTACCTGTCCCGCTGAGTTACTCCGGCTTTTTGTGTCTATCATGGGTTTCCTTTAGCTGCTTTGCTTTCATCCCAAATCCCAGTCATGAAGGTTTACAGGTTTCAAGATGGCGCCTCGCTGTGTGGGAGCCATTGCAGCTGCTCCTGCTCACTGCTGAGCGTTTTTTCTCTTTCTTAGTAGTTAGTTAAGTTATTTCTCTCACTATTCTTGTGTATTAGTTTTGTGTAACTTTAGCGCGGTATGGAGACTAAAGCCGCCGTTTTTGCACTATTTCTTTCACCTACCGTGTGCGGAGATCCCACACACAGCCAGGGCCCTGTGGCCACACGAGGGAGCAGCTGTTAGCGCTCCGTAACCCAGCGCTGCTGCCTCAGGAGAGACCCGACGTTCCCCGTGAGCTGAGGAGGAGGAGACGAGGGGGCCGTGCTGGAATCCAGCGTCCAGTCGGGAGGAGACGCTACAGACCAGTGCTCCCGTCCATCGTTATGGGAAACGTAAGATCTCTCCCCAACAAGATGGACGAGTTGGCAGTGTTGACCTGGCACCAGCGGGAATATCGGGAGTGCAGCATCGTGCTGCTTACAGAGACCTGGCTGAACATGGTTGACCCGGGACAGAGGGAGTATCGGGAGTGCAGCGTCGTGCTGCTTACAGAGACCTGGCTGAACATGGTTGACCTGGGACAGAGGGAATATCGGGAGTGCAGCATCGTGCTGCTTACAGAGACCTGGCTGAACATGTTAACTCCGGACACGAATGCCTCACTGGACGGTTTTCACCTGAGGCGGGCGGACAGAACAGTGGAGAGTGGTATGAGAAAAGGAGGAGGGCTGGCTGTGTTTGTAAATGATAGATGGTGTAACCCTGGGCACATCACTGTTAAAGAGCAGCTCTGCTGCAGGGACATCGAGCTGTTAGCTGTTAGCATGAGGCCTTACTATCTACCGAGGGAATTCTCACATGTTGTTGTGATAGTAACATATATTCCCCCCCTCTGCTAATGGCCACACGGCCTGTGATGTCCTGCACTCAGCTGTGAGCAGGTTGCAAACACATGCCCTCTTTCTAATCTCCGGGGACTTCAACCAGGCACCCCCATCATCCACTCTGCCCAAGTTCACCCCCATCATCCACTCTGCCCACGTTCACCCAGTACATCACCTGCCACACCAGAGACAACAAGATACTGGACTTATTCAATGCCAACACCAAGGAGACATATAACTCCCTCCCCCGGGAGATCTGACCACAACATGATCCATCTCCAGCTTGTGTACAAACCTCTCGTGCACAGGCAACCAGCCGTGACCCGCACAGTTAGAGGATGGGCCGAAGGGGCTCTGAGAGACTGTTTCGAAACAACTGTGTGGGAGGAACTCTGTGATCCCCATGGGGAGGACATTGACAGTTTAACCCAGTGCATCACGGACTATATTAACCTGTGTGGACAACACTGGACCCACCAGGACTGTACGGTGTTTCTCCAACAACAAACCCTGGGTCAACCCTGACATAAAGGATCTCCTTAAGGAGAAAAAGAGGGGCTTTAAGTCGGGAAATAAGGAGGAGCTGAAGGAGGGGAAGAACAGCTGCAGGAAGAAGATGGAGGACCAGCTGCAGAGGAACAACATCAGTGGAGTCTGGAGAGGCCTCAAAACCATCTCTGGGTACAAGGAACCGGACTCCCGGGCCATGGGGGACCAGGAGTGGGTGAACGATCTGAACCTTTTCTTCAACAGGTTCGATCAGTCACCTCCCCCTCCCCCGGTCCAGTCACCCCTTGCTGCAGCCCCCCTTGTCTGCACGTCCAGTACACTGCCCCACCTCCCCCCCTACCACAGCACTTGGGTCACAGTCACCACCCACTGCTCCTGCTTCTCCTGCCCCAACCCCACCACCCCCCCTCCCCCCACACCATCCCACACCACCCCACCCCCCACACCATCCCCCCCCACACCATCCCCCCCCCCACACCATCCCCCCCCCCCCCCACCCCCACCCCCTCCTCCTACACCCGTGAGCACCCAGCCCCTGTGCTCTAATCTGTCTTTCTCCACAGACCAGGTGAGGAATGAGCTCAGGAAGATCAATGTGAGGAAGGCGGCTGGTCCAGACAGCATCAGCTCGAGGCTCCTCAAGTCCTGTGCAGACCAGCTGTGTGGGATAGTGGAGCACGTCTTCAATCTGAGCCTGAAACCGGGGAGAGTTCCACAGCTGTGGAAAACATCCTGCGTGGTACCGGTATCAAAGACGCCGCACCTGAAGGAACTCAAGAGCTACAGGCTGGTGGCACTGACATCACACCTGATGAAGACACTGGAGCGTCTGGTCCTCGCCCATCTCCGCCCCCTGGTGAGACCATCAATGGATCCGCTGCAGTTCGCCTACCAGACTCGCATCGGGGTGGAGGACGCCATCATCTACCTGCGGAACAGAGCTCTCTCACACCTGGAGAAGCCGGATAACACTGAGAATCATGTTCTTTGATTTCTCCAGTGCATTCAACACCGGCCGGGGCTTCTGGGGGACAAGCTGGAGCGCACAGGAGTGGATCACCACCTCACATCCTGGATTCTGGATTACCTCATCAACCGACCACAGTATGAGGACAAGGGACCTGGTCTTGGACAGGGTGGTCTGCAGCACTGGGGTTCCGCAGGGAACAGTGCTAGCTCCATTCTTGTTCACCCTGTACACTGAGGACTTCAGGCACAGCTCTGCAGACTCCTATCTACAGAAGTTCTCTGACGACTCTGCCATCGTTGGTCTCATCACGGGCGATGAGGACAGGGCGTACAGAGAACTGATCAAGGAGTTTGTGGACTGGTGCCAGCGGAACTGCCTCCGGATCAACACGGGGAAAACCAGGGAGATGGTGGTAGATTTCCGCAGGCACAGCCAGGTCCCCCCGACACCGGTGAACATCCAGGGAATGGACATCGAGAAGGTGGACTCTTATAAGTACCTGGGTGTCTACCTCAACAATAAACTGGACTGGACTGAAAACAACGATGCGTTATACAGAAAGGGCCAGAGCAGACTTTATCTGCTAAGGAGACTCAGGTCCTTTGGCGTGCAGGGGGAACTCCTAAGGACCTTCTACAAGGTAGTTGCATCGACCATTTTCTATGGAGTGGTCTGCTGGAGCAGCAGCATCTCAGCGGCGGAAGGGAAGAGACTCGACAAGCTGGTCAGGAAGGCCGGCTCTGTCCTGGGTTGCCCCCTTGACTCAGTGCAGGCGGTGGGAGAGAGGAGGATGATGGCAAAACTAACATCGCTGCTGGACAACGACTCCCACCCCATGTAGGACACTGTCACTGCACTGACTAGCTCCTTCAGTGACAGACACCTTCACCCCAAGTGTGTGAAGGAGAGATATAGAAGGTCCTGCTGCTGTGAGACTGCACAACCAGCACTGCTCCCAGCAGACCAGTCAACAATAACAGCTAAGAACACACAGAAAACTAATAATGCTATCCACTTTGCTGCTGCAACACTGTAAATTTCCCTGGTGTGGAACGAATAATGGAATATATTATTGTTATTGTTAATTGACCTTCTGTAAATTGCCTATAGTATTTGGAGAGTGAATGAGAGTAACTGACGTGGGGTAACTAGTGTGAAAATGGTAATCAATGGTTGGCGTGGACTCGATGGGTCAAAAGGCCAGTTTCCATGCTGTTCCTTTCAATGAACTGCTTGTCATACACTGTCTTTGGTATGTCACTGTCCCATCAGCCACTCCAACTACTTGTTGTGTTCACCGATATTGGTTTTCAAATTTGCCTGTTTAGGTTGTTGTTACGTTTGGTTGTGTGTTTCCTGGTCACCCCACTGTTGTTTGGTGTTTCCTGGTCACCCCACTGTCACCCCACTGTCGTTACGTTTGGTTGTGTGTTTCCTGGTCACCCCACTGCATAGGCCGTTGGCTGAGCAACGTTGCGTAACATTCGGTCCTGAGTCAAGCACAAATGTTAGTTCTCGCACATTCATTTTCAGAATCGGTGGTTCTACATTTATTCACACAGCAGCTTTTTCAATAAAGGTGGTGAAACACTCCCTCGTTTGGGAACACCCTTTATGTGCCGAGAAAGGTGGACATTTCAGAAATCCTCAGCACCTTCCTTTAGTTTTTTCTTTCACTTTGTTTACTCCACTTTACCTTCTGCTTATTTCTACAATGTGGCCATTTTAACCCAAACATATAACACTTTTCTCTGAGACACAGGGAACTGCAGATGCTGGTCCATGAAAAAGAGACAAAGTGCTGGAGTAACCGAATGGGTCAGGCAGCATTTGGTGGGATCATCAGTCTGAGTTACTCCTGCACTTGCCCAGACCAGCGTTCTGCAGATGTCTGATTCCCTCCACAGCAGCAGCAGGCATTACCTACCGTTTGATGCTTGGCTTGCCTTGGACCAGTGTTTTACAGTATGTCCCAGGGGCATGCTGCTACATGCACAGACAGTCTCACTTGCAAGTTGTGCATGTTTTTCACTTGTTCACACTGCTGTTTGGGCAATTTTCAGTGCATCCTCAAAAGTCAGATTCAGCTCTGAATCCAATCTTTGATTTCACACACGAATCTGTCTCTCAACATCTGAGAGCGCCTGTTGTAGTTTGGTGATAACTTTTTCAATTCTGCTGTGTGTTCAGCTACTTGTTGTGTTTTATTAACCTTAGAGCAAATGTAAACCTTGGCAGGGTCTTGTTTGGCTTTGGGTTAAAGCAAATCTTCAACAAATCCACCAATCCCTTCAATCTTTATCACTGGTTCCTCTGAGATCATTAAACTATATGTTACGGATTGGCAAGGCTTAGGGGCTTATGGACCAAACACAGGCAACTGGGGCAAGCGTAGGCGATGCATCATGTTCAGCATCGCTGAGTTGGGCTGAAGGGCCTGTTTCTATGTTGTATCATTCTATGCCTCGATGTCTCCTAGATTAATTAGTCTGGACCTCTGTTTGTTTCCATCATTTTAGTCATTTACAGCAAAGAGGTGCCATGATACCTAGACATGTCAGAGCTGTTTGAGCCAAATGCTGCAATTGAGCTTCTTGCTGAGCTGATTTGAATCAGATTGTTGTTCTTGTCCCACCTGCTCCTTTTTCTTAAAATGCATGTCCTAATGAGTGACAGGTACATGGATAGGAAAGGTTCAGAAGGACTTGGGTCAATTGCAGGTAATTGAGAGTGGCTTAGATGGAGCATCGTGGTCACAGGGACGTGGAGCCGAAGAGCCTATTTCTTTGCTGTATGACTCAATGACTCCACGACTCCACGACTCGATCGATACAAGGAAGTATCTATGGAATGTTGTGTTTGCAGAACTGTTATGCTGCTGCAAATAAATAATTCCCAATGTTGGGGGAGTCCAGAACAAGGGGACACTGTTTAAGAATAAGGGGTAGGCCATTTAGAACGAAGATGAGGAAGAACTTTTTCAGTCAGAGAGTGGTGAAGGTGTGGAATTCTCTGCCTCAGAAGGCAGTGGAGGCCAGTTCGTTGGATGCTTTGAAGAGAGAGCTGGATAGAGCTCTTAAGGATAGCGGAGTGAGGGGGTATGGGGAGAAGGCAGGAACGGGGTACTGATTGAGAGTGATCAGCCATGATCGCATTGAATGGCGGTGCTGGCTCGAAGGGCTGAATGGCCTACTCCTGCACCTATTGTCTATTGTCTATTGTCTATTGTCTATAAAAATGGTACTGTTCAGTTTCGATACAGGGTGGAGTAGAGACCGGCCCGGTGACGCAGCGGTAGAGCTACAGCCTAACAGCTACTGCCAGAGACCCAGGTTCGATCCTGACTAAAGGTGCTTGTTTGTACGGAGTTTGTACGCTCTCCCCTTGACCTGCATGGGTTTCCTCCAAAGACAGATTTGTAGGTTATTTGGCTTGGTGTAAATGTAAATTATTACCCATGCTGAACAACATGCCCCATCACCCCACCTGCTTGCGTTTGGCCCATATCCCTCCAAACCTGTCGTATCCACGTACCTGTCCAAATGTCTTTTAAATGTTGTTATAGAACTTGTCTCAACTACCTCCTCTGGCATTTCGTTCCATATACCCACCGCACTTTGTGTGAAAATGTTGCCCCTCAGGTTCCTATTAAATGTATCCCCTCTCACCTTAAACCTATGTCCTCTGGTTCTTCATTCTTTTCCCTGGGGAAAGACGCCGTGTATTCACTCTATCTATTCCCTTCATGATATAAACAGCTCGATATGATCACCTCTTAGCTTCTGCCCTGCCCAATTTTACCCTAAAGTTTAGGCCCTCGACTCCTGGCAAAATCCCCATAAATCTTCTCTGCACTCTTTCCAGTTTAATCAAATGTTTCCTATAGCAGGGTGACCAAAACTAAAGTGTGTCCTCACCAATGTTTTGACAAACTGCAACATAAAATCCAAGCTTCGATACTCAATACCCTGACTGATGAAGGCCAATGCACTAAAAGTCTTCTTAACCATCCTATCTACCTGTGTTGCTACTTTTAGGGAACGATGTTCCTGCACTCCCAGATCCCTCTGCTCTACAACATTACCATTCACTGTGAAGCTTTTGCCCTGGTTTGACCAGATGGTATATCTGGGCGAGTACTAAAGTCTTGTGCTACTCAGCTTGCTCCAGTGCTCACCACAATATTTAACCTCTCATTGGCCAAGTCCGTGGTCCCTGCATGCTTCAAAAGATCCATCATTGTACCGGTGCCAAAGAATGCCTCTCCAGCTTGTTTGAATGACTACCGACCGGTGGCCCTCACCTCGGTTGTCATGAAATGAGACTTCGAGAGACTAATCAAGAAGCACATCTGCGCCCTCCTTCCTTGCAACATGGACCCACTATAGTTCGCTTACCGTCCGAACAGGTCCACGGATGATGCGGTCTCCCAGGTTCTGCACACCGCTCTCTCTCATCTGGACAGCCAGGGGGGCTATGTGAGGATGCTGTTCATTGACTTTAGTTCAGCTTTCAATACAATAGTCCCCACCAGACTTGCTGAGAAGCTGCTGGAACTGGGGCTTAACACTCCTCTGTGTGCCTGGGTCCTGGACTTTCTCACCGCCAGGCCCCAAGTGGTCAGGATGGGGGAACACACATCTAGTCCCCTCACCCTGAACATAGGATCCCCCCCAGGGTTGCGTCCTTAGCCCCCTACTGTACTCCCTGTACACACATGACTGTGTGGCCAGATTCAGCTCAAACTCCATCATCAAGTTTGCTGATGACACTGTGGTGGTGGGTCGGATCTCCAACAACGATGAGAAAGCCTACCGGGAGGAGGTGGCTGATCTGGCACTCTGGTGTCAGGACAATAGCCTCCTCTTGAATGTCACTAAAACAAAGGAGCTGATTGTGGACTTTAGAAGGGCTCAACATCCAAGGACTTACACGCCACTGGAGATAAATGGGTCTACTGTGGATAGGGTGAGCAGTTTTAAATACTTGGGAGTCCGCATCAAAGAGGATCTGACATGGACAACACACATTGCCGCACTGGTGGGTAAGGCAAAGCAGCGCCTTTACCACCTTAGACAGCTGAGGAAATTCAGAGTGTCTCTAAGGATCCTTAAATGCATTTACTCTGGGGCTGTAGAGTGCATCCTGTCTGGCAACATCACAGTCTGGTTTGGGAACAGCTCTGCCCAGGACAGGAAGGCCCTGCAGAGAGTAGTGCGTTTGGCAGAATGCACCATGGGAACTACACTCGCCCCCCTGCAGGACCTAAACATCAGGAGGTGCAGATCCAGAGCAAGCAAGATTATGAGGGACCCCTGCCACCCCAGCAACGGACTGTTCCAGCTGCTACGGTCAGGCAAACGCCTCCGCTGTCACGTTGTGAAAACGGAGAGGATGAGATGGAGTTTCTTCCCACAGGCCATCAGGACTGTTAACTATTATAACTCCCGGGACTACATTTTCTTTTCTGTATTAAATTTAATTTACATGCTGTAATTGTAACTTTTTTTTGCACAATCCACAGGCATTGCCACTTTCATTTCACTGCACATTGTGTATGTGTATGTGACAAATAGACTTGACTTGACTTGATCTGTATGGTGTTGAACTTCTGAAGTGTTGTTGAAACTACACTTGCCTAAGCAGGTGGGCAGCCCAGTGGCACAGCTGGTAGAGTTGTTGCCGCACAGCACCCAGGTTCGATCCTGACCACAGGTGCTGTCTGTGTGGAGTTTGTCCATTCTCCCTGTGACCGCGTGGGTTTTCTCTGAGATCTTCGGTTTCCTCCCACAAATGTTTTGCAGGTTTGCAGGTTGATTGGCCTCTGTAAATTTGTCCCTCGTGTGTAGGGAGTGGCCGCGAAAATGGGATAACGTAGAATTAGTGGCATGAACCTGGTGGGCCGAAGTGCCTGTTTTCTAAACTAAGATGGAGAGTTTTCCGTGGCACTGCTGACGAGGCTTGTTGGTGGTGGACGGGCCTTGGAGAGTTGGTTACTCACCACAGGATCGCCAGCCTCTTACTTAGTCTTGTGGTCACAGTGTGTATCCAGCAACTCCAGTGCGGCTGCAGTTTGGAGTGGCTCAGTCTGACCCCTCTATCCTTGTACACAGGGATTTCAAGTCAACAGTATGCAAACGATAAAAACAATTATCCATACCTTTAAAACCTTGTTTTCCCTCTATTACCAAGTGGTTTCTAGTCTCCTTTACAGCCGCAGGTAATTTTAGTGATGAATTTCACCAGTGCTGATATGATTATGGAGCCAGCATTCTTTCCCGAGAAAATCAATCTCACTTACACTCGAAATAATCCCAAGCCATAAATGACAGAACAAATGATTTGATCACACCATCCTATTTATCTCTGCTTCTGGTAATGATTCACTCCTGCCACCACCTATACTGCCCTTTACACTGTGTGATGCCTATGGTTATAACACAATGGAAAATCTCTTTGTTATCCTCTCCTTATTGTTCTGCAGAACAACTCGTCCCTGCCTCCCCCACTATTTTCTTTCTTTTATAAAGTGAAGCTTTAAACACATATATAATTTTTCTACCTCGCTTGTTGGTTGGCACGGTGGTGCAGCGGTAGAGTTGCTGCCTCACAGCGCCAGAGACCTGGGTTCCATCCTGACTACCGGTGTGGTCTGTATGGAGTTTGTACATTCTTCCCGTGATCACGTGGGATTTCTCCGAGATCTTTAGTTTCCTCCCACACTCCAAAGACGTACAGATTTGCAGGTTAATTGACTTCGGGGAAAATTTTAATTTTGTCCCAACTGTGCATAGGAAAATGCCAATGAATGGGGATTACTGGTCAGTGCGGACTCGGTGGGCCAAAGATCCTGTTTCCGCACAGTATAGAAACATAGAAACATAGAAACATAGAAACATAGAAACATAGAAACATAGAAAATAGGTGCAGGAGTAGGCCATTCGGCCCTTCGAGCCTGCACCGCCATTCAATATGATCATGGCTGATCATCCAGCTCAGTAGCCTGTACCTGCCTTCTCTCCATACCCCCTGATCCCTTTAGCAAAAAGGGCCACATCTAACTCCCTCTTAAATATAGCCAATGAACTGGCCTCAACTACCTTCTGTGGCAGAGAATTCCACAGACTCACCACTCTCTGTATCTCTAAACTAATCTAAACTGAGCCGATTCTCAGCATCTCAGGAGAGAAGGAATGGGTGACGTTTCGGGTCGAGACCCTTCTTCAGACTCATCTCGACCCGAAACGTCACCCATTCCTTTACACTTCTTGGCATGTGCAAGTTGGTGCCTCTGTATCTTCCCCACGAGTCAGAGCTCGTCGATTCCATTGAATGAAAGTCAATGAAGGTCTCACCCACAGGGTGTTTTCCCCTCTCCATCATCATCTCTGCCTTCACCCCACGTCATTTGGTTTGAATGAATGCAAGGGAAAGGACGAGCACATTGGTGATCAGGCAAGGACTGTCCCCACAGTGGTACCTGATGACTATTCATAACCTCACTCTCTGATGATCAGATAAAAGAGATTGGAAACTCAAATGTGTTTGAGCAAAGTAATGAGTGTTGTTAGTGAGCTTCCCCACAGAGCTGAGACCCAACACGATGTGCTGCAGCATTATTACCAGCTTCATCACTAATTCCTTTTGCACGCAATTAAAAACTCTTTCGGAAACTCATTTAAATATCCAATTAATATAATGAAGCTGCCATAATGATAGGTGAAGATACACTGGGAATTGGCCACATCTATCCCATGGGCAATGCCTTTAATCTTTTACATCCAGACAATTAATTGGACTGGCTGCTGTACACACACGCTAATGGAACTTCTTAATTGTATATTTATACTATCTATATCTATCCCAATATAAATAAAGTTGAAGTGTAATGCTTTGGAGATGCATCGTCTAACCTCAGTCACTGCTTCACAATTCAATGCTGATTCATCACAATGCTCTCGTTAGGCAGGTACCCCACACACCCATCATTGGCCGCAGCTCTGATAGCTTTAGCCTGCTTGGCTAATGACCACATTCATACGTTCTGCAAATGAATTAAATCGCAAAGCATTCCTCTGGCCCAGCTAACTACACCCTAGTTAAGATAATTATTCAAAAGTAAATTAACTAAATTCTACAATCACCTTTCAAGATGGCCCGAATGTTGGGGATGAAGAGAGGAAATGTTGGCATTGTTCTGGATGCTTGTAGACAGGATGTTGCAGTTATCGCCTGACCCGGTGATTGCATCCTGCCCACCCGCTTTGCAAATCATCTGTCATGAGATATCTGTGAAAATCTGTGCACTAAATGAACAGTAGGACACAGAGTGCTGGAGTACCTCAGCTGGCAGGGAGCATCTCTGGCGAAAAGACAGAGTGCTGGAGTACCTCAGCTGGGCAGGGAGCATCTCTGGCGAAAATAAATCGGTGAGGTTTCAGGTTTCAGATTTCAAGCACTCGACCCCGTCGGTCATCTCAACACGGGCTTTGTGAAGAAAGCTTAGCAGATCCTTGTGAGCCATGGATCCCCCCTTCCCCCTGTTCCCCTTCCCATTCAACAGTCCTGAGTTCCTCCAAGCACCTCCTCAAGTAAATATGGTAACTCTCAGCAAGGCAGTAACTGGAGGTCCTAGATTCGATATCACTGGCAAGTGAATGATCAGATTAATGAAAGTCTGTGGGTGCCTTACAGGAAATGTGTGGAAGCTGAGTCCATAATGGCTTTTAAAAATGTGGATAAATATTTGATGAGCAAATATGTGAAAGGGTGCAGGGGCAGGGGAAAGTAAATGACTCTTTCAGAGATCATCCAACAGGAAGATGCTCTCATTCTCTGCCCCCTCCAACAGGGTGACATTTTGACCAATAAGCTGCGTGTGGGCATTGCGATGGATGCTTAAGTGTGAGCATGCTGGAGTGTGAGGGCTAAAGGCCGTGTGAGGACCATCGCTTTTACAATTAGGTCCATCTCCTGAGATGTTGATCTCAGGGACTTGCAGCACACCATGTTGCTTTGTAACAAAGGAGTCCTGGCTTATGTAATTCTGAGTGCGATGTAACCTACTGACTCTGCATTTTGCTTGGTGCATTTGGACCATCCATAATTGGAAATGTGTTCTGTGCTACGTATTTACATTTTTTTACTCTTACGACGAGTTGAGTTGAGTTTATTATCATGTGCACTGAAGTACAGTGAAAAGCTTTTCAGTTGTGTGATATCCAAGTCAGCGGAAAGACTATACATGATTACAATCAAGCTGTCCACAGTGTACAGGATGAAGTGAATAACGTTTAGTGCAAGATAAAGTCCGAGTAAAGATAGTCTGAGGTATCTGCAGTTCCTTGTGTCTCCATGGATCTCCATGAATTGTTCTCCTTCACCTGAGTTGTAAATACTTACTGAGTTGCAAATATTGTCTTGAGGTTGTAGCCCATATTTCAACCTAAATCACCCACACATGGCATGTCTTTCACTTCCTGTGCAGCACCAGGATAAATGAGGCACTTGACATTAAAGTCTAGTCATCTGATCCAGGCTCTTTGGTTCCCAATGATACGTATCAGCTTCCACTCCGGTTGGTTAAAGAGCCCAATAAAATATGTGTGTTGAATCAGGATGCTGAATGTCAGATCCACAATTAGCAGCTCTGCCCTGGTGCGTGGGGTTGTGAGCTTTATAGCACCGGTACTAGCCATCAGGAATTACTTCAATTGGCAAAAGTTTTTGTTGCGTGCTAACCAGTTAGCGGAAAGATAATACTTGATTACAATCGAGCCGTCCGCAGTGTACAGATCCAGGATAAAGGGAATAACGTGATTAACGTTTAGTGCGAGATAATGTCCAGTAAAGTCCGATCAGAGATAGTCTGAAGTTCTCCAATGATGTTGGATATTTTTCACAGCAAGGTGTCACAGGTTGGATGCCAGTGCTGGGGGAGATAGGTTACTGACCTGTGCTCCCAGGTCAAACATAGGAGAGCACAGCACAATCTTCTCACTGCCAACCTGGGCACTCGAAAGAGATGGATGGGGAGATGAATGGGGAGGGATTAAATTGATTAAATTGATTGAAAGATACAGCATGGAAACAGACCCTTTGGATCACCGTCCATACCGACCATTGATCATCCATTCACACTAGTTCTCTGTTAACCCACTTGCGCCTCCACTCCCTGCACACAAAAGGAATTTACAGAGAGCCAATTAACCTACAAACCCCTATGTCATTGGGATTTGGGAGGAAACCGGAGCACCTGGAGGAAACCCACGTGGTCACAGGGAAAAGATGCAAACTCCACACATTCAGCAGCTGGGGTCAGAATCAAACCCAAATCTCTGGTGGTGTGCGGCAGCAGCTCGACCATAGAGTTCTGGTATTCCAAAGATTTTAAATGAGTCCTGTGATGTCAGTGTCGACACTGCATGAATAATTTAACACTTTTAAAAACTTTTAACCCTTCGCCAGAAGTCAAGCGGCAAAGGGACTGAAGATAGAAACATAGAAAATAGGTGCAGGAAGTGGCCGCCAGTCAAAAGATGAGGCCTACAGGAGTGGGGATACAGACCTCTACAAGCAGGCCAAGTACAAGCTGAGAAGAAGAATCAGAGCTGCCAAGGAAAGGTACTCTGAGAAGCTGAGGAGCAAGCTTGGGAGGCTGCAGTTGGTGAAGTGCATGAACGAAAATGCTTGAAGTATTCAGACTTAGCAGCCGAGGCAGAACAACGCGGCTGGCGTACCCAAGTGCTCCCTGTAGAGGTTGGTTGTCGAGGGTTTGTAGCCATGTCAACAACCAGACTCCTGAAGGGAATGGGAGTCCGAGGACAGGCCTTCCGGCAAGCCGTCAGGTTACTGTCAGAGGCTGCCGAGCGAAGCAGCAACTGGCTGTGGCTGAAGAGGAAGGACTCCAACTGGGCTGCAAAATGACCAGCAAGAGGGGTAAAAATGGAGGGGAGCGCACCTGGGATGCCAGGTGTTGCTGTTGAGCCCTCTGGAGGTGTCATGGGCCTATCAACAACACACCAAGGAAAGAGGGTGCCCACCTGATGAACCCAATGAAGTCTTTACCTCTGAAGACCACTCAAGATATTAAGAAGGTGCCAGTTATAGTAGGGATTGTAATATCAAGTCCTGTAAGCTCAACACTCCAAACTCTCCCAGTTGACTGTGCCTGAACCCATCTGTCAGTGGATCAGCCACTTTCTGACAGACAGGAAGCAGCATGTGAGGCTGGGAAAGCACATCTCGGACCCACAGACCCTCAGCGTAGGAGCACCGCAAGGCTGCGTACTCTCCCCTCTCCTTTACACCAACGTCTGCACCTCCACAGACTCCTCTATCAAGCTCCACAAGTTTGCGGATGACACTACCCTGATTGGACTGATCCAGGAGGGGGAGGAATCTGCCTACAGACGGGAAGTGACACAGCTGGCGTACTGGTGCCATCGCTTTTAAGACAGTGGAACTAATTGTAGACTTTCGAAGAACTCCCCCTCTCCTTCCCCCACTCGCCATCAACAACATCACAGTCAAATCTGTGGAGTCATTTAAGTTCCTTGGAACCATCATCTCCAGGGACCTTAAATGGGGGGGCCACCATCGACTCCACAGTCAAAAAGGCCCAACAGAGGATGTACTTCCTGCGGCAACTGAGGAAACACAATCTGCCACAGGCAATGATGGTCCAATTCTATACTGCTATCATTGAGTCCGCCCTCACCTTCTCCATCATGGTCTGGTTTGGCTCAGCCACCAAACACGACATCCGGAGGCTGCAAAGGATCGTCCGCACAGTTGAGAAGGTTGTTGGCTGCAACCTTCCCCCCATTGACGAACTGTACACTGCAAGGGCCAGGAAGCGAGTGGGCAAGACCATCTCTGACCCCTCTCACCCTGGCCACAAACTCTTTGAAGCACTTCCCTCTGGAAGGCGACTCCGGACTGTCAAAGCAGCCACAGCCAGACATAAAAACAGCTTTTTTCCACGAGTGATAGTTCTACTCAAGAACCAAAGTCTGTAGTCTCTTTTTTGCTCTGGTTTATTTCACCCACATGTTTAGACCGTAATGTTGTATCCTTATTGTTTTGATGTGTTTATGCTTTATTCCTAATTGTTAACAGCATGTTTGTGTTGTCATTTGTGACCGGAGTACCAAGGCACATTCCTTGTATATGCATACTTGGCCAATAAACATTCATTCATTCATTCATTCATTCATTTAGGCCTTAGAGCCAGGACCGCCATTCATTGTGATCATGGCTGATCATCCACAATCAGTAACCTGTGCCAACCTTCTCCCCATATCTCTTGATTCCACTAGCCCCCAGAGCTCTATCTAACTCTCTCTTAAATTCATCCAGTGATTTGGCCTCCACTGCCCTCTGTGGCAGAGAATTCCACAAATTCACAACTGTCTGGGTGAAAAAGTTCCTTCTCACCTCAGTTTTAAATGGCCTCCCTTTTATTCTAAGATTGTGGCCCTTGGTTCTGGACTCCCCCAACATTGGGAACATTTTACCTGCATCTAGCTTGTCCAGTCCTTTTATAATTTTATACATCTATATAAGATGCCCTCTCATCCTTCTAAACTCCAGTGAATTCAAGCCCAGTCTTTCCAATCATTCATCATATGACAGTCCCTCCATCCCAGGGATCAACCTCGTGAACCTATGCTGCACTGCCTCAATAGCAAGGAAGTCCTTCCTCAAATTAGGAGACCAAAACTGCACACAATACTCCAGATGTGGTCTCACCAGGGCCCTATATCTGCAGAAGGACCTCCTTGCTCCTATACTCAAATCCGCTCGTTATGAAGGCCAACATGCCATTAGCTTTCTTCACTACCTGCTGTACCTGCATGCTTAATTTCAGTGACTGGTGTACAAGGACACCAAGTCACTGAATATATTTGCATATATTTCAAGCAGTTATTTTATAAATCCAATTTGATTGATCTGACAATTTTGCAGAAGGCTGAATATAAGCCTTCAATAAGGTGAGGCTGCTGAAGAAGAAGAGAGCCCTCAGAGCTCTCAGAGAGCAGATACATGCATGTATAGCAAGTTGACCGGATGGCAGAAGGCAAAGAGTGGCAATAAAGTGACTTATCCTGGTTGGAGTTCCGCAGGGGTCGGTGTTGGGGCCACTATTCTTCATATCAATGATTTGGATGAGGGAATTGAAGCTTTGTGACCAAGTTTGGAGATGATACAAAGATAGGTGGAGGGGCAGGTAGTGCAGAGAAAGCAGGGGCTCTGCAGAAGGAGAGGTCAGAACAGGTTGGGAGAATAGTCAAAGAAGTGGCAGATGGAATATAATGTAGCAAAGCGTGGAGTCATGCATGTTGGTAGTAGGAATAAAGGCGTAGATTACTTTCTGAATAGGGAGAGAAGTCAAAAATGCAAAGGAACTTGTGATTGCTGGTACAGGTTTCCCAAAAAGTTGATTTGCAAGTCAAATTGGTAGTAAGCAATAAGCGAGCACTACCATATACAAAACAAGGATGTAATGCTGGGTCTTTATAAGGCACTGGTCAGACTGAATTTGGAGTACTGTGAACAGCTTTGGGCCCCATATCGGAGGAAGAATGTGATTTAATTGGAGAAGTCCACAGGAGGTTTGCGAGAATGATTCCAGGCAAGATTGAGTTAACATATGATGAGCGTTTAACGGCACTGGGCCTGTACTTGCTGGAGTTTAGAAGGATGAGGGGAGACCACTCATTTAAAACTTACCGAATAGTGAAAGGCCTGGAAAGAGTGGAAGTGGAGAGGATGTTTCCACCAGTGGGAGAGTCAAGGACTAGAGGCCACAGCCTCAGAATAAAAGGACGTGCCTTTAGAAAGAACATGAGGAGGAATTTCTTTTGTCAGAGGTCATTTGTCGGGGTCCCTGGATGGAGTCGAGGGGGGAGGTATAGGGGCAGGTGTTGCATCTCCTGCAGTTGCAGGGGAAAGTACCTGGGGAGGGGGTAGTCTGGGTGGGAAGAGACGAGTGGACCAGGGAGTTGCAGAGGGAGGCGAAAAGGGGTGGATATGGGAAGATGTGATTAGCGATGGGATCCCGTAGGAGATGACGGAAATATTGGAGGATAATGTGTGAGATGTGGAGGCCGGTGGGGTGAAAGGAGAGGACCTGGGGAACTCTGTCCTTGTTGCATCTAGGGAGAGGGAGAGCGAGAGCAGGAGCAGAACCACGGGACACGCAGGATACGTGTGAGGGCCTCATCTATGACAGTAGGGGGGAACCCATGTTCACTAACGAATGAGGACACCTCTGGCTATGATTCTCACCTTCACCATTAATGGCTTGCCCCACCCAGGTCAGGAACCCCATTCACCCCACCCCCCCCCCCCCAACCTCGTATACCCCCCACTTCCCACCACCCAGTTCTGACACCTCACCTCCCCACCCCCACCCCTCAACACCCCCACCCCTCCCCACCCCCACCCCTCAACACCCCCACCCCTCAACACCCCCACCCCTCAACACCCCCACCCCTCAACAAGACCACCCCTCAACAAGACCACCCCTCAACACCCCCACCCCTCAACAAGACCACCCCTCAACAAGACCACCCCTCAACACCACCACCCCTCCCCAACCCCACCGCCCACCAGCTCACCACTCCCACCCCCACAATATCTTTGTTTACACCCCCTACATTCCCAGCAGCAGGTCACCATTCAGTCCAGCTCCACTCTGTTCTACAATAACCCTTCCATGGCAGCTGGGCTATTAATGTATTTAAATAAACCTGATGTAAAAAGATAATTGTGAAGGTATTTATTCACAAAATGCTGGAGTAACTCAGCAGGTCAGGCAGCATCTCGGGAGAGAAGGAATGGGTGACGTTTCGGGTCGAGACCCTTCTTCAGACTGATGTCGGGGGGCGGGACAAAGGAAGGATATAGGTGTAGACAGGAAGATAGAGGGACATCAGTCTGAAGAAGGGTCTCGACCCGAAACATCACCCATTCCTTCTCTCCCCAGATGCTGCCCGACCTGCTGAGTTACTCCAACATTTTGTGAATAAATACCTTCGATTTGTACCAGCATCTGCAGTTATTTTCTTAAGATAATTGTGAATGTCCATCTAGCTCACCAATGTCCATGGGAGAGAAGGGAATCTTCCGTTCTCACTGTCTGGTTCACCGGGCACTGCGCGCCCGCATTGGGAAACACCCTCAAACCCTGTGTGCCTCTGAGGAGCAGGAGGATGTGGTGAGGAAGGTGGGAGCTCATCGACGTGCCACACTGCCATCAGCCTGGGCCCCTCCCGCAAGCAGCCCAGTGCTGTCATATGCCCAGTACACACAACATCCCCATTCTCCCCGTCACCTGCATGCGTTTTCCCCAAAATCTTCGGTTTACTCCCATTCCAAAGATGTACAGGTTTGTAGGTTAATTGGCTTGATATAAATGTAAAATTGTCCCTTGTGTGTGTAGGATAGTGTTAATCGCTGGTCGGTGCGGACTCAGTGGGCCAAAGGGCCTGTTTCCTAAAGTAAACAGGCCCTTCTCTCTAAAGTAAAACTAAAATAAACGAAACCTCTCGTGGAAGGGATGTTTGAGAATAAAGAACTGGTGACACCCAAACAGATTGTAAGCAAATGAGCTGGTCTACTTGTTATAGTGAAGGAGATAGTGAAGGCTGTTGTATACATGTACATTGACTTCAACTGAGAAGCTTAAATCTACTCAGGTTCGGACAAAGTAGAGATAAAGAAGGATTGTGAACAATAATGATCATCCAAGTGGGTGCAAATTTACAAACCTAATTACCTGCAATCAGAAATATGCTGCCGCCAATTCATAACAATGAATGTTGCTCCAGTGCAGTAGAGTAGAGAGAGTTTATAAAATGTTGTTCCATTACTAGATTTGTCGCTGGATTACCTGTCAAAGATAGGAAATGTATTATGCCAATACTTTATCAGGGAGCATTTATACATAGAGAGTGTCCCATGGAAAAAGCTGTGAAAATTACTGCAAAGAACTTCACACTTAACAGTTTTCCGCAAAGTCTCTATTTTTGGGAGGCGTGGAGAGTGTTTTTCCGGTGGTGTTCATAATTTCATAACTTCATGAATGATAGGAGCAGAATTAGGCCATTTGGCCCATCAAGTCTACTCCACCAATCAGGCATGTTTCAGGCTGTGGAATAGTATGTGCGTAATGGGCAGCATCTCAGGGCCGTGCCCACTGACTCTGACCCGGGACCATGTCGATGGGAGGGGTGACAGAGAGAATACACTCTGCCCGGTCGAATACACCCCCCCAGAGAGCCAGCAGTCAGAACTGTCCGTGTGGAGTCAGCACGTTCCCCCTCTCACCATATGGGGTTCCTCTGGGAGCTCCTGTTTCCTCCCGGGTTGGTTACTTGGCCCCAGGGCAGCACGGTAGAGTTGCTGCCTTGCAGCGCCACAGTCCCGGGTTCGGTTCTGACTACGTGCTTGTCTGTACGGTGTTTGTATGCTCCCCCTGTCACCTGTGGGGGTTTTCTCCAGGATCTCCGGTTTCGTCCCACATTCCAGAGACGTACAGGTTTGTTAAATGGCTTCTGTAAAATTGTAAATTGTGTGTGCCTGTGTAGGATAGTGTAAGTGTGCGGGGATCGCTGGTCGGCGTGGACTTGGTGGGCCGAAGGCCCTGTTTCCGCACTGTATCCTTAAACTAAACTAAACTGTTAGGAAGGCACCACACAGCCAAAGCCACTGGTTCCATTCTCAGAGCCTGCTCCAAATTAAATGACACCAGGAAATTACTGAGTTCCAGGAATATTGACACCATATTCAGTGGCATTTACAAAACAACAACTTGTGTTTATTTCTGAGTCTTCAAAACAGAAATAACATTGCGAAGCACGTCATGGGAGAAAATGTGGCTCTGTGCAAAAATAGAGATTTGTGGCAAAGAGGAAGGCTGGCGAGAGTGATTTTTAAAACAGGGGAGTTCAGGGAAAAGATTCCATGTCTTTGAGCCTAGATGGCCCAAGGAATGTACTCCAGTTAATGATTGGAAGCTTTGTAGTGGAGGTGCAGCAAGCATTGTTGATCGTGATGCCTCATGAGGAAAGATAATACAGCTATAGTTACATAGCATAGAAGCAGACCATTCGGCCCAATTCATCCAAGCTAACCAAGGTGCCTCCATAAACTAGTTCAGTCTGCCTGCATTTTGGCCCACATTCCTCTACACTTTTCCTTTCCATGCACTTGTCAAAATGCCGTTCAAGAATTGTAATTGTACCCGCTGCTTCCACTTCCTGTGGAAGCTCATTCCACACATCCCTCTGTGTGCAAAACATACCCCTCAGATCCGGTTTTCCCTTTGCCCTCTAGTTTTAGACTATCCTACCCTGGGGAAATGGCTGTGACTATCTAACCTACTGATTGTCCTGGTGATGTAAGTCCAGCCTTCAGCCTCCTAGAAGTAATTTATAGAATCCTGATGGGAGCAGATGGGCTGAATGCACCAAGTCTTTTACGCAGAGTAGGGTGATCATCAACTGGAGGCTATGGTTCGCTTCAGTTTAGTTTATTGTCACGTTTACTGAGGTACAGTGAAAAGCTTTTGTTACGTGCTAACCAGTAAGCGGAAAGACAATACATGATTACAATCTAAGGTAGACGCAAAATGCTGGAGTAACTCAACGGGACAGGCAGCATCTCTGGAGAGAAGGAATGGGGGACGTTTCGGGTCGAAACCCTTCTTCATGATTACACTCAAGCCATTCACAGTTTACAGATATATAATAAGGGAATAACGTTTAGTGCAAGGTAAAGGCAGTAAAGTCCAATCAAAGATAGTCCGAGGGACACCAATGAGGTAGATAGTAGCTCAGGACTGTGCTCTGGTTGAGGTAGGATGGTTCAGTTGCCTGATAACAGCTGGGAAGAAACTGTCCCTGAATCTGGAGGTGTGCGTTTTCTATACCTTCTGCCCGATGGAGAAGAGGAAGTGGCCAGGGTGTGACTCGATTGTGCTGCTCGCCTTGCCGAGGCAGCGTGAGGTATAAATGGAGTCAATGGTTTAAGGTGAGGGAAGAAAGATTTAATAGGAACGTAGGAGGCAACTTTTTCACTCGGGGTGATGGGTGTATGGAATGAGTTGCCAGTGGAGGTAGTTGAGGTGGGTACAATAACAACTTTTAAAAGATGCTTGGACTTGCATAGGAAAGGTTTAGAGGGATATGGGCCAAATGTGGGCAAATGGGACTCACTTCATTATGGTCGGCTGGGACGACTTGGGCCGAAGGGCCTGTTTGCATGCTATACTAGTCTCTCTCACTCTAAGCTTGAGAGCACATTTGACAGTGTCTTCGGAAAAGGTTACTGGAGGGGGTTCTCATCACTAAATGGATGAAGGACGAGGCAGCACAGATGAAGAACTGGTCAGAAGATGAAATAAGATTGTGAAGGAGAAGAGTTTTTTATGTGGAGAGTAATTATGAACTGGAACGTACTGAGTGCGGAGGCGGTGGGAAGGACATCACTAGAAAGAGAACTGATGGCCACTTGAGGGGTGTGGGGAGAGGGTGGGGCTCGGGCTCATGGGATTGCTCTTCTAATAGCTGAAAGACTCAGACGGTCAAATTATCTCCCTCCATGCCAGAATAGTTCTATGATTCTTCGGTCAAAACTCTCAGTGATGTGTCCCAGAAGATATTTGCTCCAACTTTCTTCCTGTCTGATGCGAAAAGAAATGAACAGAGTTTTGGTTTCTCTTTGAATAGCTTGAACTCACATCACTTTCGGAAATAAGTGAGGAATTGTTAGGAAAAATGAGGGTGAAAATACTGCAATCAAACATGTTTTAAACACATTGGTGGAGACAAGACATTTTCGTCAGCTAAATGTTCAGAGAAAGGTTTCTCATGCAGCTCTGACAAGTCTTCCTTTACAAGATAGTCTCGCTGCAGTGTCTATAACCCCAGAGTATTTGATTCCAGCTCTATTACAGAAAGCATTTGCTATAATAGCCTGAAAAATTAAATCTGTTTTTTTATCAGATATATATGTGGAAAACCTATTTTTCATGCGGAACTCACAGGCGGGGGTGGCGTCTGGGCGGAAATCTGTCCGGATTAAAAGAGGACCACCAGTTGCTGGACTACCATTTGCCAGAAAATTATATATATATATATGGACAATCCTATTCAGAGTGACATCCATTACTCAACATGGAAGGACCTTCCTGACAAACCCAGGATTACCCAGGCTCCAGATTCCTCCAGGAACTGCAGATGCTGGTTTATACCGCAGATAGACACAAAGTGCTGGAGTAACTCAGCGGGCCAGGCAGCATCTCTGGAGAAAAAAGATGGATGACATTTCGAGTAGGGACCCGCGGTCTGAAGAAGGATCCTGACCTGAAACGTCACCCATCCTGACCTGCTGAGTTACTCCAGCACTATCTCCAGGTTCACTGCTGCCTCTCATATCATATCATATCATATCATATCATATATATACAGCCGGAAACAGGCCTTTTCGGCCCACCAAGTCCGTGCCGCCCAGCGATCCCCGTACATTAACACTATCCTACACCCACTAGGGACAATTTTTACATTTACCCAGCCAATTAACCTACATACCTGTACGTCTTTGGAGGTCTATGGTTATTAATTGGATAACTATTATTATGGTTATTAATTTAGTTACCTTAATAGTGCTTATTAATTTATTGTATTTTTATTATGCATTAGCTGTGTGTTATTATGTCTACAACAAATAAGAATTTCATTGTACTATTGTTCGTACATGCCAGTCAGTTAGAAGAAGGGTTCCGACCTGAAACGTCACCCTGTAGGGACATACGGATTAGCGGGGGGGTCTCGAACCCTCGGTTGGGCTAACGAGTCACGTGGTGCGGGAGCGCGAGGTATAGTTGTGTCTGGCGCCAAACTGGAGAGATTGGATTAGATTATATTAGTAGTTAAGTAGTGTGTGTCCAAAGTAAGTGCGTTGCGCCTTGTCACGGTTTTACCAAGAATAAAGTCTTTTGATACTAACGCTCGTTTTGGACTCACTACATTGGTGACCCCGAACGTAAGACGCAGAATGTCACAGGTGGGAGCGAGCGCGGGCGAGGTTCACCTACCGCCGTTCTGGGCCCATCAGCCGCACCTGTGGTTTGTACAGGCGGAATCACAGTTCCATATTAAGAAGGTGGAGAGCGACCAGGAGAAGTTCCACCACCTGGTGAGCTGTCTGCAGGCGGAGGTGGCTGCACGGGTCAGTCAGTATCTGACCAGTCCACCCCAAACGGAGCAGTACGTGGGGCTCAAGAGGCTCCTACTGAGGACTTTCGGCTGGAGCCAGAACCAGCGGGCTCTGAAGCTGCTCCATCTACCAGCGCTGGGGCAGCGGCTACCGTCGGAGTTGATGACCGAGATGCTGACCTTGGTGGGCGACCATCAGCCGTGCATGGTTTTTGAAGCGGCTTTCCGGGAGAAACTACCCCGGGACGTCAGGCTAGTGTTGGTCGACGTCTCGTTTGAAGATCCGGTAGCGTTCGCCGAGAAAGCCGACGCGCTCGTCAGGGAGCGGCACACTCGAGACGACTCGGTTAATCGGGTCTCGAGGCCCAGTGGCAGTCGGTGGAGCGGCCGAGAGAGCGACACATCGGCCGCTATTTCGCAGTCAGCCAGCCAAGAAGGGGCTGCGGAACATGTTTATTGGTCGCGGGCTCAAGCAACAGGGCCGAATAGGCACGGCTGGTGTTTCTTCCATCGGCGGTGGGGCGGTGAAGCCCGAAGCTGCAGAGCCCCATGTGTGTTTCCGGGAAATGCCTGGGCCGATCGAACGTAGAGGCAGTTTCGATTGGCCGTAATTGCCGCCTCTACATGACGGACCAAGAGACCGGGATCGTGTTTCTGGTGGATACGGGAGCGGTGGTGAGTATTGTACCCCCCTACGGCTGTGAAGTTCAAGCGGGGGGGAAGGGGCCGCCCCTTATTGCAGTGAACGGTAGCCCCATCCGCACTTACGTTAAAAGGGCTATGTCCCTGTCCTTCGAGTCCAGGACCTACCGTTGGGATTTCATCGTGGCGGATGTGGGCCAGGCCATTTTGGGTGCGGATTTTCTATGGGCGTTTTCGTTGGTCGTAGACATCCACGGTAGCAGCCTGCAGCCCTCGGCCGACGTATGGCCCCGAAGTACGGGGCCTGCGGCCCCTCCAAGCGCCGCCCCACCCAGTTCAGCGTTCCAGGCCATCACGGCCCCCGGTCAGTTCGATGCGGTCCTAGCGGAGTTCCCGCAGCTCCTCGTTCAGCGGTTCGATGCACCTTCCGAGAAGCATGGGGTGGTGCATTTCATTCCGACCGAGGGGCCACCGGTTTTTGCCCGGGCACAGCGCCTCCCACCCAACAAGCTGGCCATGGCTCGAGAGGAGTTCTTGAACTTGGAGAGGCTGGGAATTATGCGGCCTTCAAGTAGTCCGTGGGCCTCACCCTTGCATATGGTTTCCAAAGCATCTGGGGGGTGGAGACCATGTGGGGTTTCCGACGACTTAACGCGGCAACACGGCCGGACCGCTACCCGATTCCGCACATACAGGACTTCTCAGCTAGCCTGGAGGGGGCTACAATTTTTTCAAAGATCGATTTAGTGCGGGGATATCATCAGATCCCGGTCCATCCGCCGGACATCCCAAAGACGGCTACCATTACTCCGTTCGGATTGTTTGAGTGGTTCCGCATGCCTTTCGGCCTTAAAAATGCAGCTCAGGCATTTCAGCGTCTCATGGACCGTGTGGGTCGAGGTTTGCCGTTCATGTTTATTTATCTCGATGACATTTTGATTGCCAGCCGTTCGGTCCAGGAGCACTTAGTCCACCTCCGCACTATATTCCAGAGGCTGCAGGACCACGGCCTGATTCTGCACCCGGCCAAATGCCAATTCGGCCTGTCGGTGGTAGATTTTTTGGGTCACCGGGTTACATCGGCCGGAGCCACTCCTTTGCCAGCTAAGGTGGAGGCGGTCCGCTCTTTTCCACGTCCTACTACCATCAAGGGATTGCAGGAATTCGTGGGCATCGTGAACGTTTATCACCGGTTCGTGCCTGCAGCAGCTCGGGTCATGCGCCCCCTTTTTCAATGCCTCGCGGGTAACCCCGCAGAGTTGGTATGGTCCGCATCTGCAGAGACGGCTTTTGTCGCGGTCAAACAGGCCCTCGCCAATGCCACCATGCTGGTGCACCCGCGCTCCTCCGCCCCCACGGCGCTGACAGTGGACGCCTCAGACGTGGCGGTGGGTGGGGTTTTGGAGCAGCAGGTCGAAGGTTAATGGCAGCCCCTGGCGTTTTTCAGCCGGCAGCTCTCGCGAGCCGAGCTCAAATATAGTGCGTTTGATAGGGAGCTCCTGGCCCTCTATTTAGCAGTCCGCTATTTTTTGGAAGGCCGTTCTTTCGTGGCCTACACGGTTCACAAACCTCTGACATTCGCTTTTGCTAAGGTTTCTGATCCGTGGTCAGCTCGCCAGCAGCGGCACCTCACCCTAATTTCGGAGTTTACCACCGATGTCTGTCATATTGCGGGTAGGCTTAATACTGTTGCTGATGCCCTGTCCCGGCCAGCAATTCCCTCCGTGGCCGTGGTAGGCGGACAGGTGGATTTCCAGGAGCTAGCGGAGGCTCAGCGCCTGGAAAAAACGGCCGAGGTGTACGCCTCCACAGCCACGGGACTGCATTTGGAGCAGGTGGCGTATGGCCCCACAGGTACCAAGTTGTGGTGTGACGTTTCCCTTCCGCCCCCGTCTTGCCACCGCCTGTTACGTCGATGTTGGGTTCCCTCCGGGCACGGGTGGGTTCTCTGGCTCCAGTCCCGACCTCCTGGCACGGAAGCACGGCGGTCCACGTCCCGTCGGACTTGTGGGACTGCGATTTCGTTTTCCTTCGGAAAGATTCCCACCGCCCCCCTCTTCGGCCGGTTTATCAGGGCCTGTTCCAGGTACTTAAGAGAGGGGCTGTCACTTTCACCTTGCAGGTGGGTAATCGCCAGGAACTCGTTTCGGTATCCCGGCTCAAGCCGGCCCATTTGGACCAGGACCTCCCGGTGTCGGTGGCCCAGCCGCCGCGCAGGGGCCGGCCTATGGCCGCCCCACTGGTCCCGCCAGCGGCGCCTTGTTTGCCACGTTGCCACGTTGCCACTGTCTCGGTCCCCCGCTGCCTATGGTTGGGCCCGGGCCGCCATTCCCGATCAAGCGCTCTCCGTCGCCTACGCCCTCTGCTTCCGTGGCCCCTCCATCGCCTCCGGCGGCGGCGGGCTCCCCGCCTCCCGTCACATTGGCGGTATCGGTTTACCCCCTCCGTACGCGTTCCGGGAGGGAGGTCCGGGCACCCGTGAGGTATGGTTTCGAGGGTTCTGGGGGGGGGGTCATGTAGGGACATACGGATTAGCGGGGGGGTCTCGAACCCTCGGTTGGGCTAACGGGTCACGTGGTGCGGGAGCGCGAGGTATAGTTGTGTCTGGCGCCAAACTGGAGAGATGAGATTAGATTATATTGGTAGTTAAGTAGTGTGTGTCCAAAGTAAGTGCGTTGCGCCTTGTCACGGTTTTACCAAGAATAAAGTCTTTTGATACTAACGCTCGTTTTGGACTCACTACAACCCATTCTTTTCTCCAGAGATGCTGCCTGACCCACTGAGTTACTCCAGTTTTGTGTGTGTCTATCTTCGGTTTAAACCAGCAGTTCCATCCTACACCACTGATTTTCCAGCACCTTTGGTTCCAGAGCCTTTCTGGATTATCTATTTAGCTGGACCGGCAGAGGTCACATCCTTGGGGGGGCTGAAATACCGGCCTGCGAAGCTAGCTATGGTGGCTATGGGAACGGATCCGCTGGCTCCAGCCGGGCCAGAGTTCCAGAGTCCTGGCCGCAGCCGGCAAATTTGACCCTCTGATCGGCATGGAAGCCCCAATGAGATTGAGATCGGTCACTGCACCCGACCTAGGTGCCACTTTCGGGGGTGGCGTCTGGGCAGAAATTTGTCCGGATTAAAAGAGGACTATCAGTTGCTGGACTACCAGTTGCCAGAAAATCGGTGGTGGACCTCAACATAGAACAGTGCAGCAGATGAAAAGGCCCTTCGGCCCACTATGTCTGCACCTTGTCTGCATCACCTAACATGATGCCGTTAAACTACTCTCCTCTGCCTGTACATGATCTAAATCCCTCCATCCCCTGGATATCCATGTCCCTATCTAAAACCTTTTAAAAGTCACTATCACATCATAATTGTTGTGAACTCACATTAACTCCTCCTTCACCCTGCCTTTGAGTTCACACTGCCTTTTCTCATCTCGAGAGCCCTGTACTGCTATTCCACTCACTTGCATGAAGACTGCAGACTTATTGTGCCCTCCAGAACTGGGGCTAAGGTGAGTGGGAGTGGGAGAGGGAGAGGCCAGCGCTGCCGTCGCATCTGCGGCTTGCCTGCAGTCCGTCTGTCTTTTGTGTTTTTTGTTGTTTTTGTATGAATTTGTATGAGTTGTAGTTTTAATATGGTGTAGTGTTTGTATGTTATGTGTGGGGAGGGGGGGTGGGAGGGAACGGGAACTGCAAAAAATTCTCTCTCCTGAACGGATACGCGACCTTTGTTTCTGTGTCGTGTCTCCGTTCCCGTTGCGGCCTACCACCGACCATGCACCTGGGACCACCTGGGCTCTGGTTCGCAGAGCCCGCGGCCCGGACTCACCACCTGCGGCGCTGGCTGCCTGCGGATGCTGCGGGAGCGGCTGCGACTCGTCTCCGGAGGCTCCGGCGCGGGCCGCGTGGACGTCAGAAGCCCACAGGCCCTTGGGTGGGGGCCGACATCGGGAGCACCGGCAGCGGCAGAGGCAGCGTGTTTGCCCGCCCCGAATCGCGGGGCTTGGGTCGGCCCGCCGCAGACCTTTCACCGTCCGGCGCGGCCTGGAATAGGCCGTGGACCTTTCACCGTCCGGCGCGGCGCTCCAATGTCGGGAGCCCCGACCGCCCCGACATGGCAAGTTCAACAGCCTGACCTCGGGAGAAGACGGCAGGGAAGAGAAAAGACATTGTGGTTATCTAACTCTCTTTTAAATGGTCTGTTTCCATGCTGTTACATAGCAAAATAAGCAAGATTTGAAGAAACTTGCCAATCATTTTCGACATTTTCAGTTTAGTTTAGTTTAGAGATACAGCATGGAAACAGGCCCTTTGGCCCATCGAGCCTGCGCCGACCAACGATCCCCGGACACTAACGCTATCCTGCACACACTGTAGGACAATTTAGAATTATACCAAGTCAATTAACCTACAAACCTGTATATCTTTGGAATGTGGGAGGAAACCGGAGCACCAGGAGAAAATCCACACTGGTCATGAGGAGAACGTACAAACTCCGTACAGACAGCACCCGTAGTTAGGATCGAACCTGGGTCTCTGGCGTTGTAAGGCAACAACTCTACCGATATGCTCTCAAGTAATTTACTAATTAAATAGTGATTGAATTAAAGTATTCCCAAAGTAATAGTTTCAATGCCAAGCGATCAGTGTAATCAGACTGTTTGCCACTCAATAGTCAATAGTCAATAATCGTTTATTTGTCACAGACACATAAATGTGTAGTGAAATGAAACATTACCCGCAGTTGAAACACTAAGTTCTGGTCGCCAAATTATAGGAAGGATGTCGACAAAATGGAGAGGGTACAGAGGAGATTTACTAGAATGTTGCCTGGGTTTCAGCACTTAGGCTACAGAGAGAGGTTGAACAGGTTGGGTCTTTATTCTTTGGAGCGTAGAAGGTTGAGGGGGGACTTGATAGAGGTTTTTAAAATTATGAGAGGGACGGACAGAGTTGACGTGGGTAGGCTTTTCCCTTTGAGAGTGGGGAAGATTCCAACAAGGGGACATAGCTTCAGAATTGAGGGACAAAGGTTTAGGGGTAACATGAGGGGGAACTTCTTTACTCAGAGGGTTGTGGCTGTATGGAATGGGCTTCCGGTGGAAGTGGTGGAGGCTGGCTCGATTTTATTATTTAAGAGTAAATTGGATAGGTATATGGATAGGAGGGGATTGGAGGGTTATGGTCTGAGTGCAGGTAGATGAGACTAGGTCAGGGAGAATGGTCGGCGTGGACTGGAAGGGCCGGACAGGCCTGTTTCCATGCTGTAGTTGTTATATGTTATATGTTAATAAGAATAATCAATAAAAATGCAATAACACATACAATCATACACTAACACCAAACAAAAGAAACATCCATCACAGTGAGAAGGGACTGGAGGAAACTCACTGTGATGGATGTTTCTTTTGTTTGGTGTTAGTGTATGATTGTATGTGTTATTGCATTTTTATTGATTATTCTTATTGGTCTTAGTGTTTCAACTGCGGGTAATGTTTCATTTCACTACACATTTATGTGTATGTGACAAATAAACGATTATTGACTATTGACTATTGAGTGGCAAACAGTCTGATTACACTGATCGCTTGGCATTGAAACTATTACTTTGGGAATACTTTAATTCAATCACTATTTAATTAGTAAATTACTTGAGAGCATATCGATAGAGTTGTTGCCTTACAACGCCAGAGACCCAGGTTCGATCCTAACTACGGGTGCTGTCTGTACGGAGTTTGTACGTTCTCCTCATGACCAGTGTGGATTTTCTCCTGGTGCTCCGGTTTCCTCCCACATTCCAAAGATATACAGGTTTGTAGGTTAATTGACTTGGTATAATTCTAAATTGTCCTACAGTGTGTGCAGGATAGCGTTAGTGTCCGGGGATCGTTGGTCGGCGCGGGCTCGATGGGCCAAAGGGCCTGTTTCCATGCTGTATCTCTAAACTAAACTAAACTGAAAATGTCGAAAATGATTGGCAAGTTTCTTCAAATCTTGCTTATTTTGCTATGTAACAGCATGGAAATAGACCATTTAAAAGAGAGTTAGATAGAGCTCTAGGGGCTAGTGGAATCAAGGGATATGGGGAGAAGGCAGGCACGGGTTACTGATTGTGGATGATCAGCCATGATCACAATGAATGCCTGAAGGGCTGAATGGCCTCCTCCTGCACCTATTTTCTATGGTTCTATGGTTCTATGACCCTTCATTCCACCGTCCATCCTGACCATCGATCCCCCGTTATCCCACTAGCCACCAGGGGGCGCCGCGCGATGGCTGCCTCGCCTGCAGTCTGTCTGTCCTTTTCAAACTCCTTTTGTTATTTTTAGTGTGTTTTAAACGTTTGCGTAAATGTTCTCTGGTTTATTTTATGTGGGGTCGGGGGAAACTTTTTTTCAATCTCTTACCTTGCTGGAGATGCGATTGTTTTGCGGGTCGTATCTCCGGTCGCTCTGCGGCCTAACATCGTGGAGCTGGAGGTCTTGTTTGGGACTGACTTTGAGCCCCTGCGGGGGCGTGCACTTACCATCTGAGCCAATTCCTTGCCTGGGATCGACGCCTCAACACAGCCTGCGGACTTTAACATCATGGAGCTCGCAGTCTCGGGTTGAGGCTGGTCAGGAGCTCCAATCTGCACGAGGTACGATGAGCCCTGACCCAGGGTAGATATCCCTGTGCGGGGGAGCTGAGATCCCCCCCCCCCCCCGATGCAGGAGCTTGATCGCCCTGACGAGGAAGGCCCACCGCCAGCTAGGGGAGTCAAGATCATCCCATCAACGGAGGGGTTGATGGCCCCCAACCACGGGAGAACAAAGAAGGGAGAGATTGAACTTTTTTTCGCCTTCCATCACAGTAAGGAATGTGGAGGTGTCACTGTGGTGGGTGTCCAT
Organism: Rhinoraja longicauda; assembly: GCF_053455715.1. Lineage (NCBI taxonomy): Eukaryota > Metazoa > Chordata > Chondrichthyes > Rajiformes > Arhynchobatidae > Rhinoraja > Rhinoraja longicauda. The sequence continues at coordinate 26,905,761 of NC_135985.1, forward strand.
GTTCAAATGTATTTTGCGTGTCCTGTTCCTTTTTATTGTTATGACTGTACAGCAAATAAAGTTCCTCGTATGTTGCGAAACATACTTGGCTAATAAACTATTATTGTGAATGTGTAAGAAAATAACTGCAGATGCTGGTACAAATCGAAGGTATTTATTCACAAAATGCTGGAGTAACTCAGCGGGTCAGGCAGCATCTCAGGAGAGAAGGAATGGGTGACGTTTCTGGTCGAGACCCTTCTTCAGACTGATTGTGATTGTGATTGATTATTTCACTTTCACATCCCTTACATACGAGGAGCAATTTACAGAAGCCAATTAACCTACAAACCTGCACATTTTCAGGATGTGGGTGGAAACCGGAGCATCCAGAGAAATCATACGTGTTCCCAGGAAGAACATGCAAACTCCACACAGAAAGCACCTGAAGGCAGGATGGAACCTGGGTTTCTGGCGCTGTGAGACAGCATCTCTACTGGCTGCATCACTGTGCTGCCCACAATCAGATCTGGCTTATCTTGGATAGGGTCCAGGAGAGAGTTTAATTGTGGTCTACTTGCAGAGCCTTACACAGGAGTGAGGAAGGGGTGGGGTGCCGAAGAAGGGATTATACTTTGCGAAGCGTATTTCTGTAATCCTGTAGAATGGTACATTTTGATGTGGTTAGTAATCCTAAATGTGTGAAATTAAAGGTAGAAACTTGAAATACTGAACAAATAAAGGGCATCCATTTTACCGATGCCCAGGAAGGGCAAGGTGACCTGTATCAATGGCCACATAATGAAGTGTTTTGAATGGTGGGTTATGGTGTGAATCAACCCCTGCCTCAGAACTGACTTGGATCCTTGACAGTTTGCCTCTGACCACAGTAGGTCAACGGTGGATGACATCTCACTGGCTGTCCCCTCAGCCCTGGACCATCTGCTTTACAGGGACTCATACATCAGGCTGCTGTTCCTCAACTACAGCTCGGCATTCAACCCCACCAAACCCATCACCAAACTCCAAGCCTCGGCCTCTGCACCACCTTTGCAACTGGATCCTTGACTTCCCCCATCAGTCAACCTCAATCAAAGATAGACACAAAAAGCTCCAATAACTCAGCAGGACAGGCAGCATCTCTGGAGAGAAGAAATGGGTAACATTTCGGGTTGAGACGCTTCTTCAGTCTGAAGAAGGGTCTCGACCCGAAACGTCACCCATTTCTTCTCTCCAGAGATGCTGCCTGACTCGCTGAGTTACTCCAGCATTTTGAGTCTATTTTTGGTGTAAACCAGCATCTGCAGTTCCTTCCCACAAGCCTTTGTACATAGTAGGTCATGTCTCACTAACTGGATTGTGTTTTTTAGGAGGTGGCAAAAGAGATTGATGAAGGTAAGGCAGTGAATGTTGTGTACATGGATTTTAATAAAGCTTTGATAAGGCCCCTCATGGTTGGCTGATCCAGAAGATTAAGATGTAAGGGATTTACGATGATGATCGTATGGATTCGTAACGGGCTTATTCATAGAAGACAGAGGGTTGTGGAAGATAGATATTTTGGCTAGAGGTCTGTGACTATGGAGTTCTGCAGGGATCTGTGCTGGGACCTCTGCTATTTGTGATATCTATAAATGACATAGATTAAATATTAATGGGTAGGTGAGTAAGTTTGCTGATGACACTTAAATGGGAGGAGTTGTAGGCAGTGAGGAATCCTATACAGTGGGATATAGATCAACTGTAGAAATGGGCAGAGAAATGGCAGATGGAGTTGAACCTAAGCAAGTGTGAGATGTTACACTTTATGAGGTTGAATGTAACAAGACTATATAGTTAATGGGAAGATGTTTAACATCATGGATGTGTAGAGGGATCTTTTAGTCCAAGTTCATAGCTGACTGAAGGTGGCAGCGTAAGTAGGGTGGTAAAGAAGGCATCTGGTATGTTACCCTTCATTGCTAGGGGCATTGAATATAAGAGTCAGGAAGCCATAGTGCTGTCTATAGGACCTTGGTTCGGCTGTATTTGGAGTATTGCAGTTCTAGACGCCACATTGTAGGAAAGATGTGGGGCTTGGAGAAGCAGTAAGCAGAAGCAGAGAGAAGAGTAGTGGTTTGAAAGTCCATGAGAAAGAAGATGAGTCACAGGGAAAGACAGTTTAAAAAGAGCGCCAAGACCCAGGTTCAGGTAATTTACTAATTAGCTCTAAAGTAGTTATTAGGTAAGAGGTTAAAACAAGTGCAGCTGTAGTTGGGAGCGGCCTGGTTGGGAGCGGCGTGGTTGAGGTGAAGTGCCTTGGTGAGTAAAGTGCGAGTCTTTGGCTCGAGAGTCTTTGGTGAGGGGGCTGAGGCAAGGAGGCTACACTTGATTCCAAATTTGTGATTTTTTTTGTCCATTGAAGAAATGACAGGCAAGTTGGTACAGTGTGTTTCCTGCAGGATGTGGGAAGTCAGGGACATTTCTGGTGCTTCTAGAAACCGCACCTGCAGAAATTGTGTCCAGGTGCAGCTCCTGAATGAACGTGTTGGGGAACAGCAGCTGGATGACCCCAGGATTATCCGGGAAAACGGGTTTCCTGGACAAGACCTACAGTGAGGTTGTCACACCAAGGATACAGGAAGACTGTGAGAAAGAGGAGTAAACATGGAGTGCAGGAGACCCCAGTGGCTGTACCTGCTGAAAACAGATAACCCTCTTGGGAGCGGACGACACGACGAGATTGAGTGGTAGCCAGGGCAGTGATTCCAACCCTGGTGCTGAGGCTCAACGGGGAAGAGTGACATCAGGCAGAGCCATAGTGGTGGGTGACTCCATCGTCAGAGGTGTGGATAGGAGATTCTGCCGCAGCAGGCGGGACTCCAGGATGGTGTGTTGCCTCCCAGGTGCCAGGGGCCAAGACGTCTCAGAGTGGCTGCACGGCATCCTCAAGAGTGAGGGGGAGCAGCCGGAGGTTGTTGTGCATGTTGGTACAAATGATATAGGTCGGAAGAGGAAGGAGGTTCTGCAACAAGATTTTATGGAATGGGGCAGAAGACTGAAAAGCAAAACCTGCAGCAAAACCTGCAGCAGAGTGATCTCAGGATTGCTTCCTGTACCTCGTGCTAGTGAAGGTAAGAATAGGAAGATTAGGGGCCTGACGGGTAAGACAGATGAGCTCAGGGCATGGATAGGTACGAGCGACTGGGACATTGTAGCCATGACTGAAACCTGGTGAAGGGAGGGGCGGGACTGGCAGCCCAATGTCCCGGGGTACAGGAGGTTCAGGATGGACAGGGGTGAGGGATAAAGAGGAGGGGATTACATTGTTGGTTAAGGAGGATGTCACGGCTGTGTTCAGAGGTGACATTACGGATGGTTTGTCTAGTGAGACTATATGGGTGGAGCTGCGGATGGGCACCTTGTTGGGGGTGCACTACAGACCCGCGAATAGTCAATGGGAATTAGAAGAACAAACGTGCCAGGAGATTGCTGACAGCTGCAGGTCAAATAAGGTTGTTGTAGTAGGGGATTTCAACTTTCCCAGGACAATATAGACTGGGAAAATCATAATGTGAAGGGTTCAGATGGGATGCATTGCTCAAAAATGTTCAGGAGAGTTTTCTTACGCAGTATGTGGAGGCCCCCACACATGGGAGGGCAACGCTGGATCTAGTATTGGGAAATTGGGAAGGGCAAGTTAATGAAGTGTGTGTGGAGGAGCCTTTTGGGACAGGTGACCACAGTTCGATTAGGTTTAAGACAGTTATGGATCGGGACGGAGAGGGTCCACGTGTTAAAGTGCTCAACTGTGGTACGGCCAACTTTGAGGGTGTGAGAGAAGGTCTCGCTCAAGGTGACTGGAGCAGGTTATTTGAGGGGACAGGAACATTGGCCAAGTGGGATGGTTTTAAAAGTGTACTGAAGAAAGCTCAGGATGTGTACGTCCCCGTTAGAGTGAAGGGCAAAGCAGGCAAACGTAAGGAAGCTTGGCTGACAAGGGAAATTGAGACATTAGTCAAAAACATGAAGGATGCATGGGACAGGTACAGGCAGCTGGGATTAAGTGCATCCCTGGAGGAGCTTCTGAAACTAAGGAGCAACTGAAAAAGGAGATCAGAAGGGCAAAAAGGGGCTAGGAGATAGCTCTGGCGGGTAGCATTAAGGACAATCCCAAAAGATTTTATAAATACATAAGGGGGAAAAGGGTAACTAGAGAGCGAGTGGGACCTTTCAGTTATAAAAGCGGTCATCTCTGTGTAGAGCCACAGGAGATGGGCAAGGTTCTCAATGAGTATTTCTCTGTATTTACTGAGGAGAAAGACAGTAGGATGGAGGAAATTGGAGCAGTCACTGGATGTGTCATGAGAGCAGTTAGGGTTGTCATCGAAGGTGTACTGAAGGTACTGTCATGTTTGAAGGTAGACACATCTCCAGGGCCTGATCAGATATATCTGAGGACATTGCGGGAAACTAGAGAGGAAATTGCGGGAGCCCTGGTTGAAATTTACGAGTCGACATTAAATACAGGAGAGCTGCCAGAGTATTGGAGGGTGGCAAATGTTGTGCCTCTTTTCAAGAGGGGCTGCAGGGAAAATGGTGGGAACTATAGGTCAGTGAGCTTAACATCTGTAGTTGGTAAGTTACTGGAGAGTATTCTGAGGGATAGGATATACAGGCATTTGGATGGGCAAGGGATGATTAGGGACATGGTTTTGTACGTGGGAGATCATGTCTTACAAATCTGATTGAATTTTTGAAGACGTGACCAAAAAGGTCGATGAGGGCAGAGCTGTAGATGTTGTGTACATGGACTTCAGTAAGGCATTCGACAAGGTTCCGCATGGTAGGCTGCTCTGGAAGGTTAGATCGCATGGGATCCAAGGAGAGATAGCTGAATGGATAGAAAATTGGCTCCATGGAAGGAAGCAGAGGGTGATGGTGGAAGGTTGCTTCTCAGAATGGAGGCCTGTGACTAGTGGTGTGCCTCAGGGTTCGGTGCTGGGCCCGTTACTGTTTGTCATCTACATCAATGATTTGGATAACATTCAGGGCAAGATAGGCAAGTTTGCTGATGATACAAAAGTTAGTGGTTTTGCAGATAGTGAAGATGGTTGTAAACGATTGCAGCAGGATCTGGATCGATTGGCCAGGTGGGCGGAGGAATGGTTGATGGAATTTAATACAGAGAAATGTGAGGTGTTGCATTTTGGGACGTTCAACAAGAGCAGGACCTACACAGTAAATGGTAGGCCTCTGGGTAGTGTTGTGGAGCAGAGGAATCTTGGAGTGCAAGTGCATGGTTCCTTGAAGGTCGAGTCGCAGGTAGATAAGGTGGTCAAAAAGGCTTTTGGCCTTTCAGTCAGTATTGAGTGTAGAAGTTGGGAGGTCATGTTGCAGTTGTATAAGATGTTGATGAGACTGCATTTAGAATATTGGGTTCAGTTCTGGGCGCCATGTTATAGGAAAGATATTGTCAAGCTTGAAAGGGCTCAGAAAAGATTTACAAGGATGTTGCCAGGACTAGAGGGTGTGAGCTATAGGAAGAGGTTGAGCAGGCTGGGTCTCTATTCCATGGAGTGTAGGAGAATGAGGGGAGATCTTATACAAGTATACAAAATCATGAGAGGAATAGATCGGGTAGATGCACAGAGTCTTTTACCCAGAGTAGGGAAATTGAGGACCAGAGGACATAGGTTCAAGGTGAAGGGGAAAAGATTTAATAGGAATCTGAGGGGTAACTTTTTCACATAAAGGGGTGATGGGTGTGTAGAACAAACTGCCAGAGGAGGTAGTTGAGGCTGGAACTATCCCAACGTTTAAGAAACAGTTAGACAGGTATATAGATAGGGCAGGTTTGGAGGGAAATGGACCAAGCGCAGGCAGGTGGGACTAGTGTAGCTGGGACATTGTTGGCCGGTGTGGGCGAGTTGTGACTCTCTGACTCTATGTGCAGGTTATGAAGAGGGTGCAGAGGAAATTTACCAGAATGCTGCCTGGATTGGAGGGTTTCAGCTGCACGGTTGGATGGATTTGATTGTTTTTCTCTGGAATGTCAGAGGTTGAGGGGAGACTTGATACAAGTATATAAAGTTATGAGAGGCTTAGATAGGGTAGACTGTCAGAATCCTTTGTCCCAGGGTGGAAATGTCCAACACAAGATGGCACAGCTATAAGGTGTGAGGGAGAATGTCTAATGGAGATGTGCAGGCCAAGTGTTTTACACAATGCCAATGCAGAGGAATGCAAGAGGCTGCAGAGAGAGCTAGACCCATCATGGGCACAGCAATCCCACCACTGAGGTGGGGGGTGAGAGTGGGGGGTGGGGGGTGGGGGAAGACGGAGATGTGATTTTTTTTTCTGTATCGTATCTCCATCTGCACTGCGGCCTAACAATGTGTAGCTGGCGGCCTCTGCTGGAGATCGACTTTGGGAGCTCCAACTGCGGGAGCCTGCAGGACTTGACATCGTGGAACTGGTGGTCCCTGTCGGGGATCTACCTCGGAGCTCCAGCCGCGGGAGCCTGCGCACTTTAACATTGTGGAGCTCACGGCCCCTGGTTAGAGACCGACTCCGCGAGCTTCAAGCCAATCGCCCCGATGTGGAAGCTTCGACCTCCCCAACGCGGGAGCTTCGATTGCCCCGATGTGGGAGCTTCGATCGCCCCGATGTGGGAGCTTCGACCTCCCCGATGTGGGAGCTTCGACCTCCCCGACATGGGAGCTTCGATCGCCCCAACGTGGAAGAAAAGGAGGGAAGTAGATTAGACTTTATTGCCTTCCATCACAGTGAGGAATCCGCTGAGGTGGATGTTTATGTTAACTTTTATGTAGTTGTGTGTCTTGTTGCTTATTTAGTATGGCTGTATGGTAAATCAAGTTTGTACACGTGACAATGGACAATGGACAACTACCATGGATTGTTTTTCTAGTTTTGTGTACAAAAACTCTTGTCATTATACAGTGCACCTTTCCATTACTTTCCACCTTCCACACCTGCTCAGATTACACTCCATCTGCCATTACTCCACCCACTTCCACAGCAGGGGTACTGTGTACTTTGGGCCCGTGCTTTGCCCTGATGTCTTGTTTATGCAGTTATTGTTTTGCTGTCTGGTATAATTTATATTTTGTGTGTTAGAGTCTATGTGCTTGTCATGCAGCTGTCAGCAAGATCTTCATTCTACCTGTACCTCCCAGTACTGGTCAGGGTGAGAATCAACTCGACGCAAACTAAACGGGGTACTGATTTTAGATGATCAGCCATGATCATATTGAATGGTGGTGCTGGCTCAAAGGGCTGAATGGCCTCCTCCTGCACCTATTTTTCTATGTTTTCTGTTTCTATGTTTTTATGACTCGACTGGACTTGAATTTGGCGGCAGATAAGTTTAGTTTAGTTCAGTTTAGAGATACAACGTGGAAACAGGCCCTTTGGCCCTTCGTGCCAAACAGCGATCCCGACATAGTAACACTATCCTGCAGCGGATGCAATAGATGAGGTTGGAGGAGGTGCAGGTCAACCTTTGTCTCACCTGGAAAGACTGTTTGGGTCCTTGGATGGAGTTGAGGGGGGAGGTAAAGGGACAGGTGTTGCATCTCGTGCGGTTGCAGGGGAAAGTGCCCGGGGTTGGGGTGGTTTGGGTAGGAAGGGACGATTGGACCAGGGAGTTACGGAGGGAACGGTCTCTGCGGAACGCAGAGTGGGAAGGGGATGGGAAGATATGGCCAGTGGTGGGGTCCCGTTGTAGGTGACGGAAATGTTGGCGGATGATATGTTGGATGCGCTGGCTGGTGGGGTGGAAGGTGAGAACGAGGGGGATTCTGTCCTTGTTGCGAGTGGGGGGAGGGGGAGCAAGAGCGGAGCTGTGGGATGTAGAAGAGACCCTAGTGAGAGCCTCATCTATAATGGAGGAGGGGAAGCCCCGTTTCCTGAAGAACGAGGACATCCCTAGTGTGGAACACCTCATCCCGGGCGCAGATGCGGCGTAGAGGGAGGAATTGGGAGTAGGGGATAGACTTTTTGCAGGGGACCGGGTGGGAAGAAGTGTAGTCCAGATAGCTGTGCGAGTCAGTGGGTTTGTAGTAGATGTCAGTCACTAGTCTGTCTCCTGTGATAGAGATGGTGAGGTCCAGAAACGGGAGGGAGATGTCGGAGATAGTCCAGGTATATTTAAGGGCAGGATGGAAATTGGAGGTGAAGTGTATGAAATCAGTGAGTTCTGCATGGGTGCAAGAGGTAGCACCAATGCTGTAGCGGAGGTAGAGTTAATGGATGGGGACGGTCCCTTTACCTCTCCCCTCAACTCCATCCAAGGACCATCCAAGGACCCAAACAGTCTATCCAGGTGAGACAAAGGTTCACCTGCACCTCCTCCAACCTCATCTATTGCATCCGCTGCTCTAGATGTCAACTTATTTACATCGGGAAACCAAGCGCAGGCTCGGCGATCGCTTCGCTCAACACCTGCGCTCGGTCCGTTTTGGCCAAACTGATCTCCCGGTGGCCGAGCACTTCAACTCCCCCTCCCATTCCCAGTCTGACCTTTCTGTCAAGGGCCTCCTCCAGTGCCATAGTGAAGCCCACCGGAAATTGGAGGAACAGCACCTCATATTTCGCCTGGGCAGTTTGCAGCCCAGTGGTATGAACATCGACTTCTCCAACTTTAGATAGCTCCTCTGTCCCTCCCGTCCCCTCCTCCTTCCCAGATCTCCCTCTATCTTCCTGTCTCCAGCTATATCCTTCCTTTGTCCCGCCCCCCTGACATCAGTCTGAAGAAGGGTCTCGACCCGAAACGTCACCCATTCCTTCTCTCCCGAGATGCTGCCTGACCTGCTGAGTTACTCCAGCATTTTGTGAATAAATACCTTCGATTTGCACCAGCATCTGCAGTTATCTTCTTATAACACTATCCTGCACACAGTAGGGACAATTTACATTTATACCAAGCCAATTAGCCTACAAACCTGTATGTCTGGAGTGTGGAAGGAAACCAAAGATACCGGAGAAAATCCATGCAGGTCACGGGAAGAACGTACAATCTCTGTACAGACAGCACCCATGGTCAGGATCGAACCTGGGTCTCTGGCGCTGTACGCCAGCAACTCTACCGCTGGACAACTGTGCCGCCCGAGGGAGAAGAAAGCTGGAAAAGAAAAGAGGATAAGGAGGGATAAGGCATTACTAAACCTGGTTAATTCTCCAGTGAGTTAGACAAACAAACCATTCAACCCAGTCTAGATTTAGTGTGCTTGGCTCCTGAACATGAGTAGAAAATCCTGCATTGTTATTTTGACTCAAAACTTCAAACTCTAGCAACATAAAATGTGAACATTAATAGAATGAGAACTAAATGTTTGACTAAGCCTGAAGCCAGCAAAGCCCATGGGGAGCCTACTGCAACAAAGGGAAGGAAAATCTGTAAATGCTTCACCTTCACAGTCTGATGGATCACAATGCTGCTCCTACAGTTTAATAAATCACTTCAACAAATATTTTAGTCGCAACTTACTAATTATAGAGAAACAAAGAACTACAGATGCTGTTCAATACACATAAGAACACAAAGTGCTGGAGGAACTCAGCGGGTCTTGCAGCATCTCTGGAGAGCATGGATGGGTGACGTTATGGGTTAGGACCCTTCTTCAGACTGACTGTTGTCAGGGGGGGAGAAGAAAGCTGGAAAAGGGGAGAGGTAGGACAAAGTGTGGCAGTAATAGGTCGACAAATGGCTTTTGTTCCAACCATAGGAGACTTGACCCAAAACACTAAACCTATCCATTTTCTCCAGAGATGCTGCCTGACCCACTGAGGCACTGCAGCACTTGGCCTACTTTTGTGCCTCTAATTATAAGCAGGTTTTGACTGAAACAAGTCCCATCACAAAATTAATGTCTCTTTCAATATGTGCTGGGTAATGTTTTAAGCAAAATCACAATGGATATTGTGAGCAGTTTTGGGCCCCATGTCTGGAGAATGATTTGTTGATGTGGAAGATGGTCCAGAGGTTTCTGAGAATTATCCTGGGGATGATTGGATTAATGTGAAGAACATTTGATGGCTCTGTCCCTGTAGCCACTAGAGTTTAGAAGGATGAGTGGGGATCTCACTGAAACCTACAGAATAACGAACGGCCTAGAGTTGGCGTGGAAAAGATAGAGTCATAAAGTGATATAGAGTGGAACCAGGCCCATCGGCCCAATTGCCCACACCAGCCAACGTGTCCCAGCTGCACTAGTCCCACCTGTCTGTGTTTGGCCCATATCTCTCCAAACATGTCCTTTATATGTACCTGTCTAAATGTTTCTTAAACGCTGCGATAGTCCCTGCTTAAACTTTGCGATAGTACCTGCAATAATGAGAGGGTCTAGGACCAAAGGTTTCAAAGGTCTTTTATCATGTGTACCAATTAATATGTGAATTACCACTCAGCCATACTAAAAAAGCAACAAGACACACAACTACATAAAAGTTAACATAAACATCCACCACAGCAGATTCCCCACATTCCTCACTGTGATGGAAGCCAATAAAGTCTAATCTCCTTCCTTCAATTTTCTCCCGTGGTCGGGCAGTCGAACCATCCGTTGGGGTGATCGAAGCTCCCACATTGTGGCGGTCGAAGCTCCCACATTGTGGCGGTCAAAGCTCCCGTGCCGGGGCGGTCGAAGCCCACACGCCGGGGCGGTCGAAGCTCCCACGTTGGGGCGGTCGAAGCTCCCACGTCGGGGTGATCGAAGCTCCCACATTGTGGCGGTTAAAGCTCCCACGTTGGGGTGATCAAAGCGCCCGTGCCGGGGTGGTCGAAGCCCACACATCGGGGTGATCGAAGCTCCCACATTGTGGCGGTCATAGCTCCCACGTCGGGATGATCGAAGCTCCCACGCCGGGGCGGTCGAAGCCCACACGTCGGGGCGATCGAAGCTCCCACATTGTGGCGGTCAAAGCTCCCACGTTGGGGCGGTCGAAGCCCACACGTCGGGGTGATCAAAGCTCCCATGTTGGGGCGGTCGAAGCCCACACGTCGGGGTGATCAAAGCTCCCACGTTGGGGCGGTCGAAGCTCCTGCGGTTTGGAGTTCACAAAGTCGGTCTATGATGTTAAAGTCTGTAGGCTTCCGTGGTTGGAGCTCAGATGTCGATCCCAGGCAAAGGGATTGCCAGCTCCACGATGTTAAGTCCTGCAGGCTTCTGCAATGGAGCTCTCGAAGTCGGTCTCCAGCAGAAGCCGCCAACTCCTCGATGTTAGGCCGCAGTGCGGACGGAGATATGATACAGAAATATAAATCGCATTTCCGTCGAGGTAAGAGAATAGAAAACGTTTCCCCCAACCCCCACATAAAACAAGCTATAGAACACTAAAAACATACATTTAACACATACGAAAAAACAACGAAGAAGGAAGGGGGAGACAGACTGCTGGCGAGGCAGCCATTGCTGGCACAGCTCTGAATAAAAGGACATACTTTAGAATGTAGAGGAGGAGCAATTTATTTTGCCAGAGAGTGGTGAATCGGTGTGATCCATTGCCACAGATGGCTGTGGAGGCCAAGACATTGGGTATTTTCAAAGCGGATATAGGTTCTTGATTAGTATAGGCATCAAAGGTTACGGAATGGCAGGAGAGAGTGGTGAGAGAGAAATGGTGGAATGGCGGACAAGACTCAATGGGTCGAATGGCCTAATTCTGCTCCTATATCTTATGGTCTGGCAAGGACTTACACTGAATTCACAGATATCAGAACAGTGAGTATTTTTAAAGAGAAACATGTGAAAATGTTCAGCATCTGTCAAGTTGTATCTGTGGAGAGACAAATAGTTTAAAGCTTCATCTCAGAGAGGTCATTGATCTGAAACTGTTGCTTTGTTCCTCTAACCACAGAAGCAACCTCACCCTCTAGGTATTTCTGGCATTTTCTGATTTTTATTCCTCATTTCCTGCATCCGCTTTTAAAATTCTGATTTATGATTACTTTGTATTTGAATCTTTATTGTCATATGTGACAAGCCACAGTGAGATTCTTTGCTTCCATACCCAAGGTATACAAATAATCACCACATAAAGGGCATTGACAAAGTTAAAAGGTATCCTGCGCCAGGTCCTCCTTTATTCTCACCCCCTCCGCGCTCCCCCCCCACCGTTCATGGTGGTCCCCCCCATGCAGGGTCCACCTTTGTTCTCCACCCCTTCCTCTCCCCCCCCCCCCCCCCATTCATGGCGGTCCCCCCATGCTGGGTCCTCCTTTGTTCTCACCAACTCCGCTCCCCCCCCCCCGCGTTCATGACAGTCCCCCCATGCCGGATCCCCCTTTGTTCTGCACCCCTCCCCTCCTCCCCCTCACGGCGGTCACCCCACGCAGGGTCCACTATGTTCCCAGAGGGCAACCTCTGGCTCTGTTCAACGCAGCACTGTTATTTCCAGCCGCAGGGCACCACGGGAATCCAAAGAACGGGTCGACTGGGCTTGTCTTCACTGGAATTTAGAAGGATGAGAGGCAATCTGAAAGAAGCATATAAAATTCTTGAGGGATTGGACAGGCTTGATGCAGGAAAAATGTTCCCGATGTCGGGCGAGTCCAGAACCAGGGCTTACAGTTTAAGAATAAGGGGTCGGCCATTCAGGACTGAGATGAGGAAAAACTTTTTCAGCCAGATCTGTGAATCTGTGGAGTTCTCTGCCACAGAAGAGAGTTAGATTTAGCGCTTAGGGCTAACGGAATCAAGGAATATGGGGAGAAAGCAGGAACGGGGTACTGGTTGCGGGTGATCAGCCATGATCATATTGAATGGCGGTGCTGATTTGAAGGGCCGAATGGCCTCCTCCTGCACCTATTTTCTATGTTCTAAGTTTCTACATTTCTATATTTCCACCTATTTTCCTCATCTCCGTTCTACATGGCCTACCCCTTATTCTTAAACTGTGGCCCCTTGTTCTGGACTCCCCCAACATTGGGACCATGTTTCCTGCCTCTAACATGTCCAACCCCTTAATAATCTTATACGTTTCGATAAGATCTCCTCTCATCCTTCTAAATTCCAATGTATACAAGCCTAGCCGCTCCAGTCTTTCAACATATGACAGTCCCGCCATTCCGGGAATTAACCTAGTAAACCTACGCTGCACGCCCTCAATAGCAAGAATATCCTTCCTCAAATTTGGAGACCAAAACTGCACACAGTACTCCAGGTGCGGTCTCACTAGGGCCCTGTACAACTGCAGAAGGACCTCTTTGCTCCTATACTCAACATTCCATTGGCTTTCTTCACTGCCTGCTGTACCTGCATGCTTCCTTTCATTGACTGATGCACTAGGACACCCAGATCTCATTGTACGTCCCCTTTTCCTAACTTGACACCATTCAGATAATAATCTGCCTTCTTATTCTTACCACCAAAGTGGATAACCTCACACTTATCCACATTAAACGGCATCTGCCATGCATCCGCCCACTCACACAACCTGTCCAAGTCACCCTGCAACCTCATAGCATCTTCCTCACAGCTCACACTACCACCCAACTTTGTATCATCTGCAAATTTGCTAATGGTACTTTTAATCCCTTCATCCAAGTCATTAATGTATATTGTAAATAGCTGCGGTCCCAGCACCGAGCCTTGCGGTACCCCACTAGTCACTGCCTGCCATTCTGAAATGGACCCATTTATCCCCACTCTTTGCTTTCTGTCTGTCAACCAATTTTCTATCCATGTCAGTAACCTACCCTCATGTGCTCTAATTTTGCCCACTAATCTCCTATGTAGGACCTTATCGAAGGCTTTCTGAATGTCGAGGTACACCACATCCACCAGCTCTCCCCTGTCAATTTTCCTAGTTACATCCTCAAAAAATTCCAGAAGATTAGTCAAGCATGATTTCCCCTTCGTAAATCCATACTGACTTGAAACGATCCTGTTACTGCTATCCAAATGCTCCGCAATTTCGTCTTTTATAATTAACTCCAGCATCTTCCCCACCACTGATGTCAGACTAACCCATTTTTTTCCCCGTTTTCTCTCTCCCTCCTTTCTTAAAAAGTGGGATAACATTACCTACCCTCCAATCCACAGGAACTGATCCTGAATCTATAGAACATTGGAAAATGATCACCAATGCATCCACAATTTCTAGAGCCACCTCCTTAAGTACCCTGGGATGCAGACCATCAGGCCCTGGGGATTTATCAGCCTTCAGTCCCATCAGTCGACCCAACACCATTTCTTGCCTAATGTGAATCTCCTTCAGTTCCTCTGTCACCCTAGGATCTCTGGCCACTAGAACATCTGGGAGATTGTTTGTATCTTCCTTAGTGAAGACAGATCCAAAGTACAGGTTTAACTCGTCTGCCATTTCCTTGTTCCCCATAATAAATTCCCCAGCTTCTGACTTCAAGGGACCCACATTTGCCTTGATTATTTTTTTCCCTCTTCACATACTAAAAAAGCTTTTACTATCCTCCTTTATATTATTGGCTAGCTTACCCTCGTACCTCATCTTTTCTGCCCGTATTGCCTTTTTAGTTATCTTCAGTTGCTCTTTAAAAGAGTCCCAATCCTCTGGCTTCCCACTCTTCTTTGCTATGATATACTTATTTTCTTTTATTTTTATGCTGTCCTTGACTGCCCTTGTCAGCCACGGGTGCCTCTTACTCCCCTTAGAATCTCTCCTCCTCTTTGGAATAAATTGCAACTTCTGAAGAAGATTCTTCAGCATTGTTCCCTGGAATACCTACGTTTCTATTTATCTACATTTCTACATTTCTACTGTATGTTTCTATGTTTCTATTTTTCTACATTTCTACTGTATGTTTCTCAGTTTCTATGTATCTACGTTTCTACTATGTTTCTATGTTTCTACTGTATGTTTCGATGTTTCTATGTTTCAATGTTTCTACGTTTCCACTGTATGTTTCTATGTTTCTACGTTTCTACTGTATGTTTCTATGATTCATTGTTTCTACGTTTCCACTGTATGTTTCTATGTTTCTACGTTTCCACTGTATGTTTCTATGTTTCTATGTTTCTATGTTTCTACGTTTCCACTGTATGTTTCTCTGATTCTACGTTTCCACTGTATGTTTCTATGTCTCCCATGCACGTTCAGCCACCTCTGCCCATTCAGTCTCCCTACGCGTCCAGCCTTCCGACAGTGGAACGAGGTCCGGGTGGGTTGGGCCTTCGGGGGCTTCCGGCTGGCCGGCTCGGGAAGTGGGATTTGAAAGATTCCCGGAGGAGGGGTTGTTGAGGGAAGTGATATGGGGCAAGGTCGAGGGAAATTGGCATTGCACTTTGCTGTGATTAGAGTTAGACACAAAATGCTGGAGTAACTCAGCGGGTCAGACCGCATCCCTGGAGAGCAGGAATAGGTGACGTTTCGGGTTGAGACCCTTCTTCAGAATCTTCTTCAGTGATTAGAGTTTATGGGTTTGCAATTCATCACGTTAAGCCTTCCATTAGATATTACCTTTGTGGCTGGAATGATCCATAACCATGCTGAAATGTTTCTGTGCTTAAAGTATGGAAGCCTTCATCTCCAGCAGTGTAGGGGCTTAGTGTTCAGGAACACCTACACAGGGAGCCTTTAACAAGTCTGCCTCTGCTGCCCTCGCTCGATGTTGCAACCATGAATTATAAACTAATGAAATTCAGCATCAACAAAGCCAAGGACCATGGATCAAGCCAAGGATCAGGGTTTGTAGCTGACAAGCCTGCCTAATCGTTGCCATGGCAGCTGTCTCACGGCCTTTCTTCATCAATTCTTTCTAATGCAGTTTTAAATTTATAAAATCTATTACGTACATCAGTTTCTATGATCATGTAATGGGTTGCTAACAAACGCACTGAAGCAAGCCCTGTGCTGGAGACGCTGCGAATCAGAAGTCACCGTGTGCTCAGTGACCATTTGTCATAACTGCTCCCCTTTGACCAAAACTGCCACAAATTTGGTTGTATCTCTGAGGTGTAAGTGCAACGTCACAGGAGAGGAGTGGAAGCTGTACACCAAGTACCCAGTACAAAGCAGAGCTGTCACCCTCCCACATCTGAGTGGCAGTGCAGCAGGAGGGGTGCGCCAATCATGGAGATTTCTGCCAGCAACTATTTAAACAGTTGTCAATCCCAGACGTTCTTGTAAACCAGGGACTCTGAACCAATATGTAGAAACAAGGAACTCCAAATGTGTAGGAAGGAACTGCAAATGCTGGTTTACACCGAAGATAGACACAAAATGCTGGAGTAACTCAGTGGGTCAGGCAGCATCTCTGAAGAACATGGTTAGGGGTCATTTTGGATGGCACCCTTCAGGTTGATGAAGGCTCCTGGCCTGAAACGCAACTATCCATGTTCCCCAGGGATGCTGCATGGTACACTGAGTTACTCCAGCAGTTTGTGTCTATCTTCGGTGTAAACCAGCATCTGCAGTTCCTTCCTACACATTTGAACGTTATGAATTAGTGGAATTCTCTGGAATTTGTGGAATTCTCTGCCACAGAAGGCAGTGGAGGCCACTTCACTGGATGCATTCAAAAGAGAGTTAGATAGAGCTCTTAAAGATAGCGGAAACAAGGGTCAAGGGGAGAAGGCAGGAACGGGGTACAGATTGTGGATGATCAGCCATGATCACATTGAATGGCAGTACTGGTTCGATGGGCCGAATGGTCTCCTCCTGCACCTATTGTCTATTGTCTGTATCTATGTATCTATGTAAACTTAATACCTCACAAACTGTGAGCAAGTGTCACAGGGCAGCACGGTGGTGCAGCGGTAGAGTTGCTGCCTCACAACGCCAGAGACCCGGGTTCAATCCTGACTACGGGTGCTGTCTGTAAGGAGTTTGTACGTTCTCCCTGTGACTGCGTGGGTTTTCTCCAGGTGCTCCAGTTTCCTCCCACACTCCAAAGACGCACAGGTTGTAGGTTAATTGGCTTTCGTGAAAATTGTAAATTGTCCCCAGTGTGTAGGTTAGTGTTAGTGTGTGGGTGATCGCTGGTCGGCATGGACTCGGTGGGCCGAAGGGCCTGTTTCCGCGCTATATCTCTAAACTGAACTAATCTAAACTAAAGGTGTCCTTTGAAGACAGTGGGGTGAAGGAGCTACCTTCACCTCTGGAAGCCCTGTGGAACATGTGCCATTTTAATGGGAACCCACCTAGTGTTTGTCAGTCGGTTCGGGTTAAATTTGCAAGTGTTTTCAACATGAATGAATAATGAATTGTAATGTTTGCATCGCGGTAGTTCAATGGAGCAAGGTTCTGGCATTTCACGTGTGTGTGTGAAATGTGACTAGTGGTGTATCTGAGAGGACATGACATCCAGTGGCCAGAGCAATCTCAAGTGGACCTCCTGCTTTGAGGGTGGAAGTCAAAATGCCCGGTGGTTCTGTGCTTTTTTTAAACACGGATCAAAATCCCACTGAAATCTTTCGTGATCCACACACATTGATAAAACATCAAGTATAATATCAGGCGAATCGTATTTTATTTGAAAATATCTGTCAATTAATATCTTAAAGCCAAAGAAAGCTCTTACATTAACACCAATAACATTGAGAGCAAGGTTAGCTCTAATAGCCTCCCTAGGTAGCAAGAAGGTGTAGACACACTCTCTCAGCCTCATTAACAACACACACAATATGCCACAGCCATACATTATTCATGGCATGAATATACTATTCAGACTCTGCTCCTTTTCCAAGACTACTGTTAATACACATTGCATATTTTCATGAAATATTTTCAGGAGGACTTCTGACGAGCTCTGAAGCCTGCAGGCTACAAACACCACTAAACTCTAGCAGTCCACTATTCCCAGTGGAGTGACAACCTTGGCTCAGACACAGGACGATGCAACATCCCTTCATTAGAAACACTGCATTTATTGCACACAGCATAAATAGGAGGGGCTGAGCAAAGCAAGAAGCCCACCTTCCTACCATCGTTAACACGAACCACTTTTAACAGGGCAGCACAGTGGCACAGCGGTAGAGTTGTTGCCTCACAGACCAGAGACCAGGTTTGATCCTGACTATGCGTGCTGTCTGTACGGAGTTTGCACGTTCTCCCTTTGACCACGTTCTCCCTTTGACTTCCACACTCCAAAATCGTACAGGTTTATAGGCTTCAGTAAAAATTGTACACTGTGCCTAGTGTGTAGGATAGCGCTAGTGGACATGCCTGATTGCTGGTTGGTGCTGACTCGGTGGGCTGAAGGGCCTGTTTCTGTGCTTTATCGCTAAAGTCTAATGTCTAAAGAATCCACCACCTGCAACAAATTCTCATCCCCACCATTCTGCGCTTTCTGCAGCAACCCCCCACCCCCCAAACCCTTGCTTGCTCATCCCTTCCCACACAATCCACCCCCTCCCCAGGTACTTTCTGCTGCTGCCACAGGAGATGTAACACCTGCCTCTATACCTTCAACCACACGTCTATCCAAAGCCACAACACCCCTTCTATGTGAGACAGAGGTTCACATGCACCTTAAACCTGGTCTACTGTGTTGAATGTCTGAAGAAGGGTCTCCACCCGAAACATCACCCATTCCTTCTCTCCAGAGATGCTGCCTGTCCTGCTGAGTTACTCCAGCATTTTGTGTCTATCTTCAATTTAAACCAGCATCTGCAGTTCTTTCCCACACAACCTTTAAGCCTGTACATTTTTGGGACATGGGAGGAAACCAAAGCACCCAGAAAAAACCCCATGAGGTCACGTGAGAACATACAAATTCCATGCAGACTGCACCTGGAATCAAGACCCAGGTCTCTGGTGCTGGAAGTCAGCAACTCTACCGCTGCACCACCGTGTCGCCCAAAAGTACAAATAACTTACTCCACCCATCTGCCAAACAAACCCTCCTCCCCTCACCTGTATCCACCTATCACATGCCAGGTTTTATCCCACCCCACCTCTCTTTTCCAGCTTTCTCCCTAACCCATCAGTCTGAAGAAGGGTCTTGACCCAACATGATGCTGTACATTTCCATCCTCAGATGCTGCCTGACCTGTCGAGTAGTTTGCGTTTACTCAAGATTCCAGCATCTACAGTTTCTTATCCTGAAGGAATTTAAACCTGTGGAGATAGAGACTGCTGAGGATTTTGTTCAGTGACAAAGGGGATCAACAGCAAGCTGTTGCCTTTGGGTTATTATTGTCACATGTACCAAGATACAGTGAAAAATGCTCTGTTTACTTGCTCCCCAGTCACATCATCCTCTACATGAGTCCAATCAACCACACACAAGCACAACAGGTAGTTTACAGAGAAAAATAACGCAAGATAGTGTTAGGTAATTATAGTGTTATAGTTACAGAAGAAATGTCCAAGGTTCAAAATGAAATAGGTTGGGAGGTCAGTACTACAATCTAGCATGGCAGGACCATTCAATAGTCCGCTGACGACCAGGAAGAAGCTGTTTAGTTTGGTTTAGAGATACAGCATGGAAACAGCCCCTCAGCCCACCAAGTCCATGCCGACCAGCGATCCTCTCACACTAACACTATCCTACACACTAGTGACAATTTATAAAAGCCTATTAACCTCCAAACCCACACATCGTTGTAGTGTGGGAGGAAACTGGAGCACCTGGAGAAAACACACCTGGTCAGAGGGAGAACAGATAAACTCCATACAGACAGCACCCATAATCAGAATCAAACCCGGGTCTCTGGCCCTGTAAGACACCAACTCTACCACTGTGCCACCGTGATGCCCTATCCCTGAATCTGGTGGTATGTACTTTTAGGCTTTAATATCTTCTGCCCAATGGGAGAGGTGAGAAGAGGGAATGACTGTGTTGCAAAGATCCTTGTTTATTTGGCTGTGTCCTGAGGCAGGGTGAAGTGCAGATGGTGAGTGGGGTGGGGACTGGTCTGTGTGATGCACATCCACAACTCGTTTTGTGGTCGTGCACAGAGCTGTTGCCAACCCAAGCTGTGATGTAACCCAATATTCCCAACACTGGCATCACATCTTTTGCATCAGTTGCAGGGCAAGCAAGCCTATAGGCAGAGGGAAAGTAGAGCAGTACTGGGAGATCAGAGGGGGTTGCTGAGGTGCCGGCAGTTGTTGTCAAGGATAGGGCTGCCGGTCGAGGGCGGGCCACCTGGGTGTAGAGGACGGGCACGCTGCCAAGAACAGAGGTGGACCCAGCGTGGGGGAACTGCTGGGAGGGGGAATGGGGGAGGGGGTGAAGGGGGAGAACGAGAATGATCCCAGGAATGAGTGGGTTAACATGATGAGTGTTTGACAGCACTGGGCCTGTACTCGCTGGAGTTTAGAAGAATGGGGAAATCTCATTGAAACTTATCGAATAGTGAAAGGCTTGGATAGAGAGGATGTGGAGGAGATGATTCCACTAGTGGGAGAGTCTAGGACTAGAGGTCATAGCCTCAGAAGTAAAGGACGTTCCTTTAGGAAGGAAATTAGGGGATATTTCTACCACGAAAGGCCGTAGAGGCCGTCAATGGGTATTTTTAAGGCAGAGATAGATAACTTCTTGATTAGCATGGGTGTCAAGGGTTTTAGGGGGAGAAGGCATAATGGGGTGAGGCCACAAAAGGGCGGTTAAAAAAAAGACTATTCGTACATTGGCCTTTGTCAATCAAGGAACAGCGAATAGAAGTTAGGACGTTCTGTTATAATCGTGTAAGACGTTGGTGAGGCCACAATTGTATCTCAGTATTTTGCTTAGTTTTGGTCACCCTGCAAATGGAAACATCATTAAGCTGGACAGAGTGCAGAGATGTTATACAAGAAAGGCTTGAGGGCTTGAACTATAGGTTGGGGAAGCTAGAATTTTGTTCCTTGGAGCCCAGGAGGCTGAGGTGTGATCTTATAAAGGGTTTAAAATGATAATGAGCATTGATAGGGTGAATGCAGAGTGTTTTACCCAATGTGGGGGAGTCATTTACCAGCGGATATAGGTTTAAGGTGAGAGGGGAGAGATTTATAACAACCTAAGTTTTCACTCAGAGGGTGGTAGGTGCATGGAATGAGCTGCCAGAGATGTTAGTTGAGGCAGGTATAACATTTAATGTACACTTCGACAGGTACGTGGATAGAAAAGGTTTAGAGGGATAAAAGACACAAATAATAATGAAAAGCCCCACAATGGGTCTACAGACAGACTCACACAACATAAAAATCAAAACATAAATTAGAATAAATAATATGTAACTTCTACAAGAGTGTACTGAAAATGACTGTGCAAAAATAGCAAGATATTCGTGTGAAAGTACACTATTAGGAAATAAGTCTCTGGTAGTACAAGAGGTGGACCCTAGTGTTCTGTTGCTGAGATAGGATTAGGGTTGAGAAAGTCAGTTCAAGAAGCTTGTTGTCTGAAGCTGGAAAGAGTGCAAGAGAAAATTTACGAGGATGTTGCCAGGACTCAAGGGCCAGAGTTATACAATACAATAATACAATACAATATATCTTTATTGTCATTGTACCCAGGGGTACAACGAGATTGGGAATGCGCCTCCCATACGATGCAATAATTTAAGTAATTAACAGCAACCCAACGAAACGAAACAATTGTAACAGTTTTTAGACAGGGTAAAGTGCAAGTTGATCTATGCGTTGTGGCCATCCGGCTCAACAGGACCGGTTCATAGCAGCTATGGCCCTGGGGATGAAGCTGTTCCTGAGTCTGGAGGTGCGGGCGTAGAAGGCCTTGTATCGTCTGCCCGATGGAAGGAGTTCGAACAGACTGTTGCAGGGGTGTGAAGAGTCTTTGTGGATGCTGGTGGCTTTTCTGAGGCATCGTGTGTTGTAGATGCCCTCCAAGTCTGGTAGCTGTGTTCCGATGGCCCTCTGAGCTGTAGAGCTTTCCTTTCTGCCTCCGTGCAGCTGAGGTACCACACAGGGATGCCATGCGTTAGGATGCTCTCTATGGTGCAGCGGTAGAAGGTCGTCAGCAGCTGTTGGGGTAGACCAGACTTTTTCAGTGTTCTTAAGTAGAACAGTCTTTGTTGTGCCTTCTTGACCAGCGCAGCAGTGTTATTGGACCATGTTAGGTCCTCCGAAATGTGAGTGCCCAGAAACTTGAAGCTGGACACTCTCTCCACACTGTCCCCGTTGATAGTGGGAGAGGTTGAACAAGCTAGGACTCTATTCCTTGGAGCGCAGAAAGATGAGGAGTGATCTTATAGTGTATACATGAGAGGAATAGATCGGGAAGATGCACAGAGTCTCTTACCCATTGTAGGAAAATCAAGGACATAGGTTTCAGGTGAGGGGGGAAAGATTTAATAAGAATCTGAGGAGTAACTTTTTCACACAAAGGGTGGTTTGTGTTGTAGGAGGTAGTTGAGGCAGGTACTATCACAATTTATGACACCTTTAAACAGGTACATAGGACAGGTTTATAGGACATTGGAGGATTTTGTATCAAATGCAGGTAGGTGGGACAACTACTAATTTCTTGATTAGTGCAGGTGTTATGGAGAGAAGGCAGGAGAATGGGGTTTGGAGGGAGAGATACTGCAGATCAGCCATGATTGAATGGCGGAGTAGACTTGATGGGCCAAATGGCCTAATTCTACTCCCATTCCTTATTTCCTTATGACATTATAAGTGTAGGTGTGACACTGGCAAGTTGGACTGGAGGGACTGTTTCCACGCCATAAGACTCTATGCCTCTAAACTGGGAGATAAAGGATCTGTCGGGACCTTGAACCGATCCACTGAGTAGGAAAGACGTTCATCGAGCAGGAACGGAATGATTCCAGCTTCTCCTCATGTGGATAAGGAAGAGGTTTCTCAGCTTCTCCTCATGTGGATAAGGAAGAGGTTTCTTCCTTGGGCATCACTGATGACGAGGCTTTGATTTGTCAGCTCTCATTTCTCACTTCCCCCACTCACCTTGACTGACAGATCGCAGTAGCATGCAGCTTTCCACCTGGAACAGAGAGATTTCATTGCAAACGTCTGCAGATCTTGCAGGCGACATCGCTCACCCCCATCCACTTATTGCATCTGTCAACATGAGAAAGTTCACTTCAATCCAACTCTATCAGCTTCTCACTGAATGAGATGATATACGCGCCAGTGCAGGCTGATTGGGAGCATGCATCAACATCATTGCTGTGCAGTGGAGCTTGCTGGCAATGCCTCTGTGCAATGATGTTGCAAAGCTGCAGTGAAGCTGGGATGCAGCCACCTAGGCAGTCAATGCAAGATTCCTACAGTGCAACATAATACCAGTGGGCTCAGAGCAAGGAATGTAGACTATGATCACAAAGGCTTGTTCATAATCTTCATTATGTTCACTTAAGTTCAGTATTGGGCTGCTTCTGGAGTGCTGAAGGGGGTCACCAATTAGTGGATGTATTTACCTGAGTTCCTCTTGGCTATCGATCAGGATGGACAATGATCCCAAAGAACCATTCAGGAAAGAGCATGGTAATCTAGCAATTACTCATCACTCCACAAGATGCTACAAATCCTTAGTTAGTCAAGGCAATGAGTATAAGAGTCATACTCATGACTCGGCCATAGTGGCGCAGCGGTAGAGTTGCTACCTTACAGCGCTTGCAGCGCCAGAGATTATGTGCAGGTAGATAAGACTTTGTCTTTGCATCATGTCGATCAGCCATGATCATATTGAATGGCAGTGCTGGCCCAAAGGGCCGAATGGCCTCCTCCTGCACCTATTTTCTATGTTTCTATGTTCAGCACAGACATTGTGGGCATAAGGGCCCAATCCTGTGCTGTACTGTCCTCCTGATTAAATGTTATCTTTGTATGCTTCATTGTCACCTTCCCCGAGCTAACATTAATCTATTCTGCATTTTCCTTGAACTACGCCCCCTTTGATCTCTCGTTTTCACACCTTACCCTTCCTTATCTCCGTGTCTCCCTCTCCCATGACTCTCAGTCTGAACAAGTGGCTCGAGCCGAAACGTCACCCATTCCAGATGCTACCTGTCCCGCTGAGTTACTCCAGTATTTAGTGTGTATCTTCGGTGTAAACCAGCATCTGCTGTTCATTCCCATATTATACTGTTCTATGTTCTATGTTCTCAAACCAAATTAACTAGTTTGCTTTCCTCATTACTGAGGCTGTCACTTGTATTGATTGGGATGCTGTAAGGATTTGGAAGGTGCTACATATATAAAGGGAATTCATTATCCAAAATCTAATTTCCAGGCTCATTTCAGTCTTTCCCTCTCATTAATGTTACAATGTTCAGTGAAATAATGCTTGAAAAATGTTGCTCCTGAGCTGAATAAGGTAAGCGACAGTAGGTAGACAAGTGGTCTTTCCAACGGGTATTAAACATGCTGCACAATGATATATCTGAGAGGTTTGAGTACACTGTTCATCTATCCTTCTAATTAGTGACTGGTAACATTCTTGCAAATTCTGCCGAAGTTTCCTAGTCAATGACTTTGTAAACGGTTCCAAAGGGAATAGTTTGCATTAATTAAGAAAGCTATTGAACCATTATTTATTACTGCATTACAAGGAACACCAAAAGCACACACTAATGCACACACTGCCACTGCTGGGGCTGCCCTTGGGGTTCTGAACGGTTATTTCATGGTGTAAGCAAGCTCATCGAAGTCGAAAGGAATTAGCGCAGACCAGTAAATCTGCTGTCATCATTGGCTGAACCACCTTTGACAGACTCACAACAGGGCAACACTCTGCCCATGTCTCTGGCCACTGAGACAGGCAGACAGGGTTTCATGGAGAAATAAGTAAAGGCTGGGTCTCTGGCTGATCAAACTGCAATCCAACAGCAGAGGTGTGTGGAGCGAGAATGAGAGTACACTGATCACTGAACAGGAGGAAGGCCTGACTCATACACCAGGGAAATGTCACTGCAGCGAGGTAAATGGATCATGGACGGAAAATAATACCAGCATTTAAAAGAATAAGAGATGAAACAACCTGTGGCTGTGAGAAACATACGAACCTTGTGGTGGCACAGCTGCATGCCCAGAATATGGGCTTTACACATAACATGATCAGACTGGTCTGATTACTGAACAGTTTAAGAAGAAGCGGTCGGCCATTTAGGACTGAGATGAGGAAAAATGTTTTCAACCAGAGAGTTGTGAATCTGTGGAATTCTCTGCCACAAAAGACAATGGAGGCCAATTCATTGGATGTATTCAAAAGAGAGTTAGATATAGTTCTTAGGGCAAATGGAATCAAGGGTTATGGGGAGAAAGCAGGAATGTGGTACTAATTCTGGATGATCAGCCATGATCGTATTGAATGGCGGTGCTGGCTCGAAGGGCCGAATGGCCTACTCCTGCACCAATTTTCTATGTTTCTAGGCATGGCCCAGGGTGATAGTGAAGGACAGCCCCTGGATTCTCTGGTGGGAGAATAAGATTGCTGCATTGTAATCACCAAATCATGGAATTATTATAAACATTGAGAAAGGAGCAGGAGACAGCCCATTGAGGCTAGTCATTAAGACATTGGATGATCCTTGTTTCTACACCATGTTCTTCATTTCTTCACAGGTCCCTTGATATGTTCTTATTACATTCTTGTTCTTATTACAGAACAATATTACAATATGTTCTTAATACAGTTCTTATTACATTCATACCCTGGTGCTGGAATCATCTGCTAATGTGACAAAATTCTCCCTCTTACCCTGTCTAAACCAGTCACGATCTTGTATACCTCTTGACATGTCTGAAAATAGACACCAAATGCTGGAGTAACTCAACGGGGCAGGCAGCATCTCTGGATAGAAGGAATGCGTGACGTTTCGGGTCGAGACCCTTCTGTCCTGTTCGGAGATGGTGATATTTGCAAAGCTAATCCACATGACAATCAAACGTGTGAAACAGTTTTGCAAAACCAGCAGTCTATGGTACTATTCCTATCCTGGATGTGGACGATAGTGATGCCGTTTGATATTTAGGAGTTCGGTGTAAACCCATATATGGAATCTAGTCTGAGTTCTTCAAATAAAAAATTGTTGAAGTTTGTTAACTTTTAGTTTTAGAGATACAATGCGGAAACAGGCCCTTTGTCTCACCGAGTCCGCGCTGACCAGTGGGACAATAACAATAACACTACCCCACAATAACACTACCCTACACACACTAGGGGAAATTGACAATTTTTACAGAAGCTAGTTAACTCCAATTTCCCCTAAGTCTTTGGAGTGTGGGAGGAAACCGGAGCACCCAGAGAAAACTCATGCTGTCATGGGGAGAACGTACAAACTCCGTATAGACAGCACCCATAGTCAGGATTGAACTCAGGACTCTGGCACTCTGAGCCAGCAACTCTACCACTGCACCACGGTGCTGCCTTAAAGTGCCCTGGAGTGTTTCTGTTCTATTTCAGGGTGGTCCAGATCATTTTAAATCTGGCCCAAGCCCCCTCCTGCCCATGCTGATTTATTTTGGTTGCAGAAGACTGGACAAGCTGCTGTTGGTTGGAAAAGGCTTCAACCATCAAGAAGGCCTGAACTACTCTATCATGGAGTCTTTTCCCAGCATCCTCTGGTAGCTACCCAGCTGTCAAAGGCTTTTCAGCTGTTTTTACATGTTCAAAATAGTCTGAGAAATTTAGGATCAGGAAAAGGGGAGGTGCAATGTACTTGTACATCAGGCACTGAAAGTAAGCATGCAGGTAGAGCAGGCAATGAAGAAAGCAAAGTAAGCATGCAGGTAGAGCAGACAATGAAGAAAGCAAATGGCATGTTGGCTTTCACAGCGAGAGGATTTGAGTAGAGGAGCAAGGAGGTCCTACTGCATTTCTACAGGGCCCTGATGAGACCGCACCTGGAGTATTGTGTGCAGTTTTGGTCTCCTAATTTGAGGAAGGACATTCTTGCTATTGAGGCGGTGCAGCGTAGGTTCACCAGGTTAATTCCCGTAATGGCGGGACTGACATATGATGAAAGAATGGATCGACTGGGCTTATATCCACTGGAAATTAGGATGAGAGGGGATCTTATAGAAACATATAAAAATTCTTAAGGGATTGGATAGGCTAGATGCAGGAAAAATGTTCCCAATGATGGGGGAGTCCAGAACCAGGGATCACAGTTTAGGAAGAAGGTATAAGCCATTTAGGACTGAGATGAGAAAAACTTTTTCAGCCAGAGAGTTGTGAATCTGAGGAATTCTCTGCCACAGAAGGCAGTGGAGGCCAATTCTCTGGAAGCATTCCAGAGAGAATTAGATATAGCTCTTAGGGCTAACTGAATCAAGGGATATTGGGAGAATGCAGGAACAGGGTACTGATTCTGGATAATCAGCCATGATCATTTTGAAGGGCCGAATGGCCTACTCCTACACATATTTTCTATATTTCTCTGTTTCTATGATGTTTCGCGTCAGGACCCTTCTTCAGACAATCTGCAGGAGGGTAAACATAGACATTGACATAGAAAATAGGTGCAGGTGGAGGCCATTACACCCTTCGAGCCAGCACCGCCATTCATTTTGATCATGGCTGATCATCCACAATCAGTAATCTGTGCCTGCCTTCTCCCCATATCCCTTGATTCCACTAGCCCCCAGAGCTCTAACAGTCTTTTAAATTCATCCAGTGAATTGGCCACCACTGCCTTCTGTGGCAGAGAATTACACAAACTCACAACTCTCTGGGTGAAAAGGTTCCTTCTCACCTCAGTTTTAAATTGCCTCCCCTTTATTCTTAGACTGTGGCCCCTGGTTCTGGACCCCCCATAATTGGGAACAATTTTCCTGCATCTAGTTTGTCCAGTCTTTTATAATTTTATACATTTCTATAAGATCCCCTCTCAACCTTCCAAACTCCAGTGAATACAAGCCCAGTCTTTCCAATCTTTCCTCATATAACAGTCCCGCCATCCCAGGGATTAACCTCGTGAACCTACGCTGCACTGCCTCAATAGCAAGGACGTCCTTCCCCAAATTAGGAGACCAAAACTGCACACAATACTCCAGATGTGGTCTCACAGGGCCCAATGACACCATTGAGATAATAATCTGCCTCCTTGTTTTTGCCTCCAAAGTGGATAACCTCACATTTATCTACATTATATTGCATCTACCATGCATCTGGCCACTCACTCAACCTGTCCAAGTCACCCTGCAACCTCCTAACATCCTCTTCGCAGTTCACACTGCCACCCATCTTTGTGTCATCTGCAAACTTGCTAGTGTTACTTCTAATTCCACCATCCAAATCCTTAATATATATGGTAAACAGTTGCGGCCCCAACACCGAGCCTTGCGGCACTCCACTCGCCACTGCCTGCCATTCTGAAAAGGACCCGTTTACTCCTACTCTTTGCTTCCTGTCTGCCAACCAATTCTCTATCCATGTCAATACCCTACCCCCAATACCATGTGCTCTAATTTTGCTCAACAACCTCCCGTGTGGGACCTTATCAAAGGCTTTCTGAAAGTCTAGATAGACTACATCCACTGGCTCCCCTTCATCCATTTTACTTGTCACATCCTCGAAAAACTCCAGAAAATTAGTCAAGCAGGATTTCCCTTTCATAAATCCATGTTGACTTGGACTTATCCTTTTACTGCTATCCAAATGCACCATTATTACCTCTTTAATAATTGACTCCAGCATCTTCCCCACTACTAATGTCAGGCGAACTGGTCTATAATTCTCTGTTTTCTCTCTCGCTCCTTTCTTGAAAAGTGGGATAACATTAGCTACCCTCCAATCCACATGAACTGATCCTGAATCTATAGAACATTGGAAAATGATCACCAATGAGTCCACGATTTCTAGAGCCACCTCCTTGAGTACCCTGGGATGCAGACCATGAGGCCCTGGGGATTTATCAGCCTTCAGTCCCATCAGTCAACCCAATACTATTTCTCGCCTAATGCAAATGTCTTTCAGTTCCTCTGTCTCCCTGGATCCTCTGTTCTCTTGTACATCTGGGAGATTGCTGTGTCTTCCTTAGTGAAGACAGATCCAAAGTGCCTGTTCAACTGTTCTGCCATTTCCTTGTGACCCATAATAATTTCACCCGTGTCTGCCTTCAAGGGACCCACATTTGTCTTTACAACTCTCTTTCTCTTAACATATCTAAAGAAGCATTTACTGTCCTTCTTTATATTCTTGGCCAGCTTCCCCAAGTACTTCATCTTTTCAGCCCGTATTGCCCATTTTTTACCTTCTGTTGTCCTTTGAAAGTTACCCAATCCTCTGTCTTCCGGCTACTCTTTGCTCATGCCTTCATAGTCCCCTTTGTTCAACTGCATCACTGACACTTCCGATTTAACCTTCTCCCTCTCAAATTGCAGATTAAAACTAATCATATTTTGGTCACTACCACCAAGTAGTTCCTTTACCTCGAGTTCTCTTATCAAATCTGGTTCATTGGACAACACTAAATCCAGAATTGCCTTCTCTCTGGTAGGCTGCAGTAGAAGCTGCTCTAAGAATCCATCTCGGAGGCACTCCACAAACTCTCTTTCCTGGGGTCCAGAACCAACCTGATTTTCCCAGTCTACCTGCATATTGAAAGGGTCTCGACCCGAAACGTCACCCATTCCTTCTCTCCCGAGATGCTGCCTGACCTGCTGAGTTACTCCAGCATTTTGTGAATAAATCGATAGTGCCATTACCTTTGTTACATGCCAGTTTTAACTCCTGCTGCATCTTACACCCTATATCCAGGCTACTGTTTGGGGGCCTATAGATAACTCCCATTAGTGTCTTCTTACCTTTACAATTCCTCAACTCTATCCACAGTGACTCTACATCATCAGTCCCTACGTCACCCCTCGCAAGGGACTGAATTTCATCCCTCACCAGCAGAGCTACCCCACCGCCTCTGCCCACCTGCCTGTCCTTTCTATAGGATGTATAACCCTGAATATGAAGTTCCCAAGCCCGATCCTCCTGCAGCCACGTCTCTGTAATCCCCACAATGTCATATCTACCAACCTCTAACTGAGCCTCAAGCTCATCTACTTTACTTCTTATACTTTGCGCATTCATATACAATACCTTACTCATCTCTCAATTCCTTACTCATCTCACCCTTCACATCGATCCCTATTACACTTGGCCATTCTCTCCTATCCCTTCGTGAGCTTTCTGAACCATTAATTCTGGGGTCTTTCATAATTTTTCCCTTACTCTCTTTCCCTTTAACTCCATCCTTGTCTATTCCATTTGAACCCCCCCCCCCACTTAAAACCACCCGTGCAGCAGTGGCAAACCTGCCTGCCAGAATGCTGGTCCCCCACCTGTTAAGGTGCAACCCGTCCCTTTTGTACAATTCCCCCTTACCCCAAAACAGATCCCAGTGGTCTAAGAATCTAAATCCCTGCCCCCTGCACCATTTCCTCAGCCACACATTCAGGTCTCATATCTCCCTGTTCCTGCCCTCACCAGCACGAGGAACTGGAAGCAAACCGGAGATAGTCACCCTGGAGGTCCTGCTTTTCAGCCTGCTTCCGAGCTCTCTAAAGTCACGCTGCAGAATATCTTTCCTCTTCTTCCCAACGTTGTTTATGCTGACATGCACCACCACTTCCGGCTGCTCACCTTCATCCTTGAGGATGCACTGCATTCAGTCCGTGACGTCCTGGATCCTGGCACCAGGGAGGCAACACACCATCCTTGAATCCCCCTTGTTGCCGCAGAAACCCCTGTCCATTCCTTTTATGATGGAGTCCCCTACTACCACGGCTCTGCCTGACGTCAGTCTCTCGGCTTTGCCTCAGCGCCACGTTTTGCCGCTCAGACTGGCAGTGTCTTCTGTCCCGACAGCTTCCAAGGTGAAACTGTTTTCAAGAGGTACACACCAGGGGTCTCTTGTACTCCAATCTTCCTTCCCTTCCTCACCTTCACCCACCTTTTCTCTTCCTGTACCTTTGGTGTAACAATGTCACTGAAGGTCTTGTCCAGGAACGTCTCATTTTCTCGGATGATCCCGAGGTCATCCAGTTGGCTCTCCAGTTCCCCAGCACGGTCCTTCAGGAGCTGAACCTGGACACACTTACCACATTCGTAGCAGCCAGAGGCACCAGCAGTGTCCCTGACCTCCCACATCCTGCAAACATCACACTGACTCAGCTTACCTGTCATTTTCTTATAGCGTCTCACCCTCTCCAACTGTTGGCGTGGCCTCCTCCCTCAATCTCCTCGCCAAAGACTGGCACGCCAAAGACTGGCACGTCAAAGACTGGCACGCCAAAGACTCGCACGCCAAAGACTCGCACGCCAAAGACTGGCACGCCAAAGACTGGCACGCTTCTCAACAAGGCACTTCCCTCGCAAGGCCGCTCCCCGAGAGCAAGCCTTGCTTATATTAGTTGTTAAATTATTGATTAATTCTCTAACTTACCAATTTGCTCATTTAATTGCTCAGCCAATGCCCCGCACTGACTCCTTCAGCTGCCGCTCCTCTGCCGACCTTGAGGAGACATGTTGTAGGCTGGCTCAGAATGGGTTTTAAATCACCCGCTCCTGACAACAACGTGAGAGATTACCCGCTCAGCCAATGCCCCACACTCACTCCTTTAGCTGCTGCTCCTCTGACGACCTTGAAGGTCTGGAGGGAGAAAGCTGCAAAATGTTAGAAGATGAATCTAACAAATGCCGTTCCTTTGTGTAATTTGAGTAAGCAAGGAGCTAACGAGAAGTGAGGAGGAGGGATCAGGAGTGATGACAAGACAGTGATGGGAACAGATGCAAAGAACCCAAGGTTTTAGAAGGATGAGGGGGGATCTTATTGAAACATATAAGATAATTAGGGGATTGGACACATTAGAGGCAGGAAACATGTTCCCAATGTTGGGGGAGTCCAGAACATGGGGCCACAGTTTAAGAATAAGGGGTAGGCCATTTAGAACGGAGATGAGGAAGAACTTTTTCAGTCAGAGAGTGGTGAAGGTGTGGAATTCTCTGCCTCAGAAGGCAGTGGAGGCCAGTTCGTTGGATGCTTTCAAGAGAGAGCTGGATAGAGCTCTTAAGGATAGCGGAGTGAGGGGGTATGGGGAGAAGGCAGGAACGGGGTACTGATTGAGAGTGATCAGCCATGATCGCATTGAATGGCGGTGCTGGCTCGAAGGGCTGAATGGCCTACTCCTGCACCTATTGTCTATTGTCTATTGTCTATTGTCTATTGTTTATCGACCAAATGTGGACACAAGAAACTGCAGGTGCTGGTTTACAAAAAATGACACAAAGTGCTGGAGTAAATCAGTGGGCCAGGCAGCATCTATGGAGAACATGGATAAGTGATGTTTCGGGCTGGGACCATGTGGGTGAGAAAAGCCCTGCAACTTGAGGACAGTACTGTTTGTGTACAGAAGGATGGGCCTGGCTCAACAACTGGACCAGCTGGGCCTGGCAGTGCTGCTTTGCAGTCATTGCAGGCAGGTTCATTGTGTTAAGTCAGTCTTGGACTCACCTCTTGACAACTAGGATCCGGCCTCTCTATCAATCCAGCACCACCCTTGCAACTTATGCCGAGTGAACTGACCAATCCCTAAACATAGGCAAAGGTAAGGTCAAGAGTTAAGGGTCTTTTATTGTAATATGTCCCAGACAAAGCACTGAGATTCTTACTTGCGCATAAAAGCAAACAAACAATAATAGAGCAAAAAGACGAGACCAATGCCCCCGGGTCTATTTAGTTGAGAGCTTCATCTTGGAGGATGTAGCGTTTAAAAGTTTGATGGCTGTCGGGAAGAAGCTATTCCTGAACCTAGACGTTACAGTTTTCACATTCAGGAAAGATCTTGAGAGGGCGGCACGGTGGCGCAGCGGTAGAGTTGCTGCCTTACAGCGCTTGCAGCGCCGGAGACCCGGGTTCCATCCCGACTACAGGTGCTGTCTGTGCAGAGTTTGTACGTTCTCCCCATGACCACGTAGGTTTCCTCTGAGATCTTCGGTTTCTTCCCACACTCCAAATACGTACAGGTTTGTAGGTTAATTGACTTAGTATAAGTGTAAATTGTCCCTTGTGTGTGTCCGATAGTGTTAATGTGCGGGGATCGCATAGTGTTAATGGTCGGTGCAGACATGGTGGCCTATTTCCACGCTGTATTTCTGAATTGAACTAAATATGCACGCTCAGGAATTTGGAGCATTTGACTCTCTCCACTATCGTCCTGGTGGAGACACACTGGACCATGACAGACACACTGGACCATGACAGACACACTGGACCATGACAGACACACTGGACCATACAGACACACTGGACCATGACAGACACACTGGACCATGACAGACACACTGGACCATACAGACACACTGGACCATGACAGACACACTGGACCATGACACACTGGACCATGACAGACACACTGGACCTTACAGACACACTGGACCATGACAGACACACTGGACCATGACAGACACACTGGACCATGACAGACACACTGGACCATGACAGACACACTGGACCATGACAGACACACTGGACCATAACAGACACACTGGACCATGACAGACACACTGGACCATGACACACTGGACCATGACAGACACACTGGACCTTACAGACACACTGGACCATGACAGACACACTGGACCATGACAGACACACTGGACCATGACAGACACACTGGACCTTACAGACACACTGGACCATGACAGACACACTGGACCTTACAGGCACACTGGACCATGACAGACACACTGGACCATACAGACACACTGGACCATGACAGACACACTGGACCATGACAGACACACTGGACCTTACAGACACACTGGACCATGACAGACACACTGGACCTTACAGACACACTGGACCATGACAGACACACTGGACCATGACACACTGGACCATGACAGACACACTGGACCATGACAGACACACTGGACCATGACACACTGGACCATGACACACTGGACCATGACAGACACACTGGACCTTACAGACACACTGGACCATGACACACTGGACCATGACAGACACACTGGACCATGACAGACACACTGGACCATGACAGACACACTGGACCTTACAGATACACTGGACCATGACAGAGACACATTACCATGACAGACACACTGGACTATGACAGACACACTGGACCATGACAGACACACTGGACCTTACAGACACACTGGACCTTACAGACACACTGGACCATGACACACTGGACCATGACACACAGGACCTTGACAGACACACTGGACCATGACACACTGGACCATGACAGATGCACTGGACCATGACAGACACACTGGACCATGACAGACACACTGGACCTTACAGACACACTGGACCTTACAGACACACTGGACCATGACAGACACACTGGACCATGACAGACACACTAGACCATGACAGACACACTGGATGATGACACACTGGACAACGACAGACACACTGGACCTTACAGACACACTGGACCATGACAGACGGGTTTGTGGAGAATAAAGATGAAGAAGCTTTCTGGAAAATCAGCCGATATTCCAATAATTTCCGTTGGTTACTGCGGAGTTCTCCCTGTGGATATCACTGCCTGTTGTGCCACTGCCTCTTGTGTTAATGACATACCAGCCAGGAGCAGTGACTGCAGTTCCTGCTTCATTTACGGTTAATTAGCCAGCACTTGATCAAGGAAACACATCCTTCCCTGTCCCAAACAGACAAATTACCTCCTAATGGATGTTCTCAATCCTTGAGGGCCCTGGATCAAAATAATTGGAGCTCCTTCACTTTACCATAATTTATTCAGTAATCGGGCCCCTCAGACATGCCTGTGTTAACCCACACACTTCGGTTGTCAATGGGTGCTTGGAGAAAGTAGTTTATATTTTTAAACAATGTCAACTAAAATAAAATCTGAATGATTTGACTTTGCAGTCTCCACCTGACAGGGTTTATGAGCCAGTTCTCCGTCTCTGCCATTTTGCGTCAATTGTCTGTATCTGTTCCGACAGCTGTCTGTCTTCACATTTTCCCTCCGCCCATGACCATGTCTCCAGAGCCAACTACAGTCCTCAGGCTGACTGGAAGTCTAACACAAGTGTGTCCCATAATAATATCTGAGCCTCTGAACCAAGCGTCTGAAATACCAGAAGTAGAGGCCGCACGGTGGCACAGCGGTAGAGTTGCTGCCTTACAGTGCCAGCGATCCGGACTACGGGAGTTGTCTGCATGGAGTTTGTACGTTCTCCCCGTGACCTGCGTGGGTTTTATCCGGGATCTCCGGTTTCCTCCCACACTCCAAAGACGTACAGGGTTTTAGGTTAATTGGCTTGGTATAAATGTAAAATTATACCTACTCGATGTAGAATGGTATTAGTGTGCGGGGATCGCTGGTCGGCGCAGACTCAGTGGACTGAAGGATTTGTTTCCGCTTTGTATCTCTAAACTAAATTAAACTAAACCAGTGCACTCTCACAGAGTTACACAGAGTGTAATTTATGTCATCGTTAAATATGTGTAAAGTGCCGGAGTCTGGAGGGAGGCAAATGTGCCTCTATTCAAGAAGGGCTGCAGGGAAAATGCTGGGAACTACAGGCCAGTGAGCTGAACATCTGTGATCCTTCCTCAGCATTCTCTCCAGTGACTTTCCGACCACAGATGTTTGACGCACTGGCCTGGAGTTGACACTAAAGTCGATGGTATTGTAGATAGTAAAGATGGTTGTCAAAAATTGCAGCAGGATCTTGATCGGTTGGGCAGGTGGGCTGATGAATGGGTAATCGTGTTTAATGCAGAGAAATGTGAGGTGAATTTCAAATTGGGAATTCAAAGCAGGGACACAGTGAATGGCAGGGCTGTCAGGAGCATTGTAAAGCAGAGGGATCTCGGAGAGCAAGTACATAGTTCCTGGAAAGTGTTGACACAAGTATATAGGGTGGTGATAAATTGTTTGGCATATTGAGTATGGAAGTTGGGAGGTCATGTTACTGTTGTACAAGACATTAGTGAGGACACATTTAGAGTATTGTGTTCAGTTTTGGTCCTTGTTATGGGAAATCTTTTAACTGGAAAGACTGCAGAAAGGATTTATGAGGATGTTTGCGGGACTCGAGGGGCTGAGCTACAGGGAGCGGTTGGGTAGGCACAAGGATGAGGAGTAATCTTATGGAGGTGTATAAGATCATGATAGGAAAACATAGGGTAAATGCACAGTCTTTTACCCAGAGTAGGGGAATCAAGAACCAATAGATTTAAGATGAGGGGGGGGGAAAGATTTAATAGGAGCCTGAGGGGCAAATATTTACACAAAGGGTCAAGTCAAGTCAATTTTATTTGTATAGCACATTTAAAAACAACCCACGTTGACCAAAGTGCTGCACATCTGATTAGGAAAAAAAAAAGAAACAACATACAGTGGCAGGCAGCCAAACACAACGGCGCGAAGGGTGGTGGGTGTATGGAACGAGCAGCTGGAGGAGTTAGTTGAGGCTGGGACTATCACAACATTTAAGAAACAATTAGACTTTTACATGTCTAGGACTCAACGGGACAGGCAGCATCTCTGGAGAAAAGGAATGGGTCATCTTTTGGGTCCAGACCCTTCTTCTCGACCCGAAACTTTATCCATTCCTTCTCTCCAGAGATGTTGTCTGTCCCGCTGAGTTACTCCAGCTTTTTGTCTATCTTTGGTTTAAACCAGCATCTGCAGTTCCTTCCAACATACATATCATTTACCTGGTCATGATAGGAAGCAGGGGGAGGTGGTGGAAGGTTATTTTGTGGACTGGAGGTGTACCTCAGGTATCTATGTGCTCCATGACACTATAAGGTGATGAGTATATGGAACGAGCTGCCAGAGGAAGTGGAGGTGATCAGATTTAAAACACTTTTAGCGGCATGATGGCACAGCAGTGGAGTTGGAGCACAAGGGACCCAGGTTTGATCCTGATTACGTGTGTTGTCTGAGGGGAGATCGGGCAATGGTCTTGAATCTTTGTTAAAGTTTCTGCACTGTGTCATTGAGCTACCCATTCCAGGCAGATGATCTATGTCTCTGATGAAACTATTGGCAAATGCTGAGCAATCGTCCAAAGAACTGGGCCCATGGTCTCTGTAAAAATAATACCACAAAAAGTCGAGGCCAGCGAAACCAAGTTCATGGGTGCCACGATGACGCAGTAGTAGGGTTGCTGCCACACAGCGCCAGGGACCGGGGTTCGATCCGGTACTGTCTGTACGGAGTTTGTACGTTCTCCCCGTGACCTGCGTGGGTTTTCTCCCAGTGCTCGGGTTTCGTCCCACACTCCAAAGACATACAGGTTTGTAGGCTAATTGGCTTTGGTAAGAATTGTAAATTGTCCCTAGTGAGTGTAGGATAGTGTTAGTGTGCGGGGTGATTACTGGTTAGCATGGACCCGGTGGGCCAAAGGGTCTGTTTCCGCACTGTACCTTTAAACTACATTAAACTAAGTGGTTAAATGAGCTGATCCTGAAGTGGCAGCAAGGCAAAATATTCCTTCATTTATTTCAGGAATGAAAGTTTGAAGGAGAAATTATAAACAATGAAATCAGGAAACTGCTGGTGCATTCCTGGGCAGGAGCTGGTGGGGGCAGGAGCTGGTGGGGGCAGGGTCATTCAAGGGCAGGAGCTGGTGGGGGCAGGGTCATTCAAGGGCAGGAGCTGGTGGGGGCAGGGTCATTCAGGGAGGAGTTGGCTGCGCCTAACGGCTGCGGCTCTCTGGCAGTCTGTTGTCTTTTTTTCTTTTTTTTGTTTGTGTCGGTGTTGGGATGGTTTTTGTTTCTGTTTTTGGCTGTGTATGTGTGGTGGGGGTGTGGGGGGGGGGTGGGGCGGGGGGAAACCTTTCTTTTATTAGGTCTCTTCCCCGGGGCGCAGCTCGCCCGCGGGGCCTTCCATCGCCCGGCGCGGCTTGGCTGCGGGACTTAACATCGCCGGCGCGGCTCGGCCGCGGGACGTTTCAGTGCCCGGTGCGGCTCGGCCGCGGGACGTTTCAGTGCCCGGTGCGGCTCGGCCGCGGGACGTTTCAGTGCCCGGTGCGGCTCGGCCGCGGGGCCTTCCATCCTCTTGCGGGGGCTGTGCGTGTCGGTTGCCTCGGTAGGGGTCGAGCTGCCTGTCCGTGGGTGTGGGGGGAAGAGAGGGGAAGTTTTGTTGCCTCCATCACAGTGAGGGGGTGTTTGGAGTCACTGTGATGGATGTTTGTGTTGGGGTCGGGTGTCCTGTGTTCTTTTCTTTTTTGCTGTGTCTTGTGACTGCTGAAATTTCGTTCGGTGTTGTGCCGAATGACAATAAAGTGTTGTTATGTTATGTTATGTTATTCAAGGGCAGGAGCTGGTGGGGGCAGGGTCATTCAAGGGCATGCTTCCATTGGAAATATTGAAATTTTATATTAAAAGATAATGGATTCTGGTTCATTTTAATAAGCTATTTCACAATTCATTGATTTTTAATCTTAAAAAATAGACAAACACTGGCCAACTCAACCATTACCTCTCCAAAATATTCCTGAAGAGTCACCATTCCTCCCAACACCTCCTGAATTGTTCACACAACAATGAGTTACCCTTCAGACTGCTCAGAAGTCTCTGCTATCCAGTCTGTTATTAAACCACTGCTGGCCCTATGACCCACACCCACCTCCCAGAGTTCAAGTTCCCATCATTTCCACATCTCTGTTAATCTAGCCCTTAATTTCACCTCTCTCCTTGGCCACAGGTGGTATGACTGCTTTGTTTCATTGGGTGGCACTGTGGAGCTGCTCAGTGAGCCAGGTTCCATCCTGACCTCTGATTCTGTCTGTGTGGAGTTTGCAAGTTATCCCAATGACCACATGGGTATCCACCAGCTACTCCAGTTTCATCCACATTCCAAATTCTAATTAAATAAATCTGGAATACAAGAAGCAGGTAGACTCAGCCACTTTCACAATCGTCCTGCTACACTGTGGTAAATTCCCACAACACCGCTGCCATTTGAAGACTGAATTTGCCATCAAGCACACTCTCTGTACGGAGTTTGTACGTTATCACCGTGACCTGCGTGGGTTTTCTCCGTGATCTTCGGTTTCCTCCCATACTCCAAAGACATACAGGTTTGTAGGTTAACTGGCTTGGTAAATGTAAAAAATGTCCCTAGTGGTTTTAGGATAGTGTTAATGTGTGGGGATCGCTGGTCGGCACGGACTTTGTGGGGTGAAAGGGCCAGTTTCCACGCTGCA
This sequence comes from Rhinoraja longicauda, assembly GCF_053455715.1. NCBI lineage: Eukaryota > Metazoa > Chordata > Chondrichthyes > Rajiformes > Arhynchobatidae > Rhinoraja > Rhinoraja longicauda. The sequence continues at coordinate 26,944,789 of NC_135985.1, forward strand.
TCTCTAAACTAAACTAATGTATCATTGAATCACTGAATCGTGGAAATGTTGGTGGATTGTGGGATCGATACCTTGGTCCATAAAATGCACATTTGGAAGCAGAAATGGGAGTTGGACACAAGAGTAATGAGTCTTTCACTGGAGCACCATGCCCAACTTTACTCCCTGTACCTTTGGCAATTTACACTTGTTTTGGAGTCAGGTCAATGTGCCTACACAAGATTGATTCCAGGAATAAGGGAGAATGAATAGAATTGACCTGTTACTCAAAGGATTTTAGAAAAATGAGAAGCAATCTAATGGAAACACACGAGATTTTGGGTGACATTTCGGGTCGAGGCCCGAAACGTTCCCGATCCCTTCTCTCCAGAGATGCTGCCTGTCCCGCTGAGTTATAGGGCCTGTACCAGTTACGCGATTTATAAGGTGACTGTCAGCGACTGTCAAATTCGTAGCAGATCGCCGAAAAACCTTTGATTTTTTTAACCCTACGACAATGCCTATGACAAGCTACGACAACTTACCACCTAGTCGATGGCAAGCTGCCGACAACCAGCGACCCAGTCGTCGCGACCTAGGACGTCCACCTACGACAGCGACTACGACAAGCTACGACAACTGAAGTCAACCTATTGCCACCCTCGACAAGCTATGACCCTGTCAGGTCACAACTGATGACAACGGTAGCCATTTCACGTAATTTTGGTACAAAAATGGGTTTGGGTAGGGTCTCCGATCATTCAGCATCATGACTGCCAGGAAGCAACATATGACGACATTGCTCTTACATCAAATGCAAGCCCTGCTGCTTGCAGCGGCACTCATTGTCTATTGTCTATTGTCATGCTTAAAATTCTGCAAGACAGAAGGACAAGAAGAATATACAATAGACAATAGGTGCAGGAGGAGGCCATTCGGCCCTTTGAGCCAGCACCGTCATTCAATGTGATCATGGCTGATCATTCTCAATCAGTACCCCATTCCTGCCTTCTCCCCATTCCCCCTGACTCCGCTATCCTTAAGAGCTCTATCCAGCTCTCTTTTGAATGCATTCAGAGAATTGGCCTCCACTGCTTTCTGAGGCAGAGAATTCCACAGATTCACAACTCTCTGACTGAAAAAGTTTTTCCTCATCTCTGTTCTAAATGGCCTACCCCTTATTCTTAAACTGTGGCCCCTTGTTCTGGACTCCCCCAACATTGGGAACATGTTTCCTGCCTCTAACGTGTCCAACCCCTTAATAATCTTATACGTTTCGATAAGATCTCCTCTCATCCTTCTAAATTCCAGTGTATACAAGCCTAGTCGCTCCAGTCTTTCAACATATGATAGTCCCGCCATTCCGGGAATTAACCTAGTAAACCTACGCTGCACGCCCTCAATAGCAAGAATATCCTTCCTCAAATTTGGAGACCAAAACTGCACACAGTATCATATCATATCATATCGGACTCACTAGGGCCCTGTACAACTGCAGAAGGACCTCTTTGCTCCTATACTCAACTCCTCTTGTTATGAAGGCCAACATTCCATTGGCTTTCTTCACTGTAGCTACGCTAACAGAGGCGGTATGGGGAAGAAGAAGCCCAAGAAGAGGTCTGTGTGGTTGGTCCTTGTCCCTGAAGAGACCCAATGCAGCGCAATGTCAAAATAAATGAAAAGAGTTCGCTTTTCAACGCAGTGCAATGTGGGTGTTTGAGTTTGTTTTATTGGTCAAAATAAATTAAATTAAGAAATTTGTAAGAGATGCCATGAGAAACTAATCTGAAATACAATAACTTCAAACATCAATCTTGGTCAAAAGGTCCAAAATTTACTTTATTCAAACAAACAAAATTCTTATAAATGGTGGATCAGCACCGGCGACAACCAAAGTCACCTGGCGACAGCCTGACGACAACCTACGACAGCGCCCACGACAGGATACGACAAGCTACCATCATTGGCGTCAAGCCAGCTGTCACCGAAAATTTTCGAGCAGAGAGAAATTTCTGCGATGACCCAAGAAGAGCTATGACACATTGGAGACGACTTACGACCACGCCCGCGACACCCCGCGACACACCGGCGGCGGCCCTGCGGCGACCGTGCGGCGACAGCCTCGTCTCCGGCAATCGCCTCAACAATCGCCGAAGTGGGACAGGCCCTTTACTCCAGCTTTTGGTGTCTGCAGTTCCTTCTTACACATGATATTTGGGGATCGATTACAGTTGAGATGGCGGCTGTGCCCTCTAACTGATGAGTCAAGAATTTAGGAACAAGATAAGGAATGTTCCAAGTGGGACTGAAATGAGGAATATTGTGGATTTTTGGAATTCTCTACTCATTCATCATCCATATTCAAAGCTGAGGTTGATAACTTCCTGGGCACTAATGTGCGGGGCTCATAAAGGCAAGTGAGCTGGACAGGATAGGACTACCCTGTTTTTGAATACGCGCTGTACTGTTATGTAATAGAATTTCCAATACAATATTGCAGCTATGCTAACGGGGGCAGCGTGGTGGTGCAGCAGTAGAGTTGTTGCCTTACAGCGCCAGAAACCCAGGTTCAATCCTGACCACGGGTGCTGTCCGTAAGGAGTTTGTTTGTATGTTCTCCCCATGACCATGTGTGTTTTCTCCCGTTTCCTCCCACACTCCAAAGGTTTGTAGGTTAATTGGCTTCGTAAAATTGTAAATTGTCCCAAGTGTGTGCAGGAGAGTGTAAGTGTGTATGCCCACTAGTTGGCACTGACTTGGTCTAGCCTGCTTTTATTGTTATAATATTCTTAGTGTTATCAATCCCTTTATACATGTAGCTTGTGTTCTATTTCCCAAGGCTGGTAAAACTAAGAAATAAATCAAGTTATAAGTAGGAGAGAAGCTTCAAAAATTAGATGAACAATGTAACAGTGTAACTGTGAGGAGGATATGAGCATGTTACAGAACTATCTTAACGTGCAGAAACTAGAACCCAACTGATTGATAATCTGGAGACATCCAAAAGAAATGGAAGGGAACAGCACCAGCATAGTATGAGGTGGACACTTCTAGCGAGGATTAAATAGAGTGGAGGAAAAGGTAAACAGGAACACAGAAAAAAAAGGAAGTGCCCATTCTTCATTGGATCATAGAATGATCCATTAGAAGGCCATTCGGCCCATCATCCGTGTTCGGTCTCATGGACACTCTCAAATCTCTTTCCATTGCCATAAAAGTAATGAACATAAAAAAGAGGGGGGTGCGTTTGATGGATATAGAAATATCTCTGGGTGGAGATGTGGGGTAGGCAGGAATATCCAGGGAGCCATGTCAGCAGAAGAGGAATGATGATCCAAGTCTGAGCCTTTGGTGTCAGCCAGGGGGTTGCAACCCAAGTAAACATAGTCCAGTGTAGATATGCCCCAGACATCTAATAGCGGAGGATGAACAAAGCAGGAGTGCCACTCACCCTGAGCCAGGGTCATGATAATGACAGGGTCAACTGTTGCAACAGAGGAAGAGTCCAAATCCATCCACTCTCATGGCCAGTTCTGGAGCACATCCTGGGCTAAGCAGTTGCTGTTTATTTACTTGACTCCCGGTACCAGGGTAAAGCAGGAAGGTGCTGCTGCAAATCCCCACGTGACACATTAGGGTATCCTGCTCTGCTGACCTTTTGATGGATATTCGAACCATCCCTATTGGAAATTCCCAGTCTTCCAGAGTCAGTGGTAGACCCAGTGATCCCTACATTGCCTGACCTTTTCATATCATATCATATATATACAGCCGGAAACAGGCCTTTTCGGCCCTCCAAGTCCGTGCCGCCCAGTGATCCCCGTACATTAACACTATCCTACACCCAGTAGGGACAATTTTTACATTTACCCAGCCAATTAACCTACATACCTGTACGTCTTTGGAGTGTGGGAGGAAACCGAAGATCTCGGAGAAAACCCACGCAGGTCACGGGGAGAACGTACAAACTCCTTACAGTGCAGCACCCGTAGTCAGGATCGAACCTGAGTCTCCGGCGCTGCATTCGCTGTAAAGCAGCAACTCTACCGCTGTGCTACCGTGCCGCTTTTGTGGTAGACCCAGTGATCCCTACATTGCCTGACCTTTTGTGGTAGACCCAGTGATCCCTACATTGCCTGACCTTTTGTGGTAGACCCAGTGATCCCTACATTGCCTGACCTTTTGTGGTAGACCCAGTGATCCCTACATTGCCTGACCTTTTCCACCTCGCCCCCTCCCTCCACCCCTGAATGACATCTCTGAGAATGATCAGCCATGATCACATTGAATGGCGGTGCTGGCTCGAAGGGCCGAATGGCCTCCTCCTGCACCTATTGTTTATTGTCTATTGACAGGTCGCTGGAGAAATATGAGGACATCGAGTGACACTATTGACATCTTAGTTTAGTTTAGAGATACGAAGCGGAAACAGGCCCTTCGGCCCACTGAGTCAGTGCCGACCAGCGATCCCCACACATTAACACTATCTTACACACTAGGTACGATTTACAATTTTACGGAAGCCAATTAACTTATAAACACCATGTATTTGGAGTGTGGGAGGAAACCAGAGATCCCGGAGAAAACCAATGCAGGTCACAGGGAGAACATACAAATTCCATACAGACAGCACCTATAGTCAGGACTGAACCCGGGTCTATGGTGCAAAACGGCAGCAACTCTACCGCTCCGCCACCATGCCGCTCAATCTACCTGCATTAGTGGAAGAGTACTGTATATGACAGATATAGGAAAATAATTTGTACCAAGTCAGAGATCTGAATTAGACCTGGCCTGGCAGCACTGCGATGGTCTGATCACAGGGTGGCAGTGTGGGATAACTGGCAGAGATGCTGACACATTGGAATTGATCCTGACCATGGGTGCTGTCTGTGTGGAGTTTGCACCTTCTCCCACCCACCATGTGGGCTTCCTCTGGGAGCTCCTGTTGCCTCCAATTTTGTAAAGAATGTGCGGGTTAGTTATTTGACCCCAGGGCAGCATGGCGGTGCAGCGGTAGAGGTGCTGCCTTACAGTGCCAGAGACACGGGTTCAATCCTGACCACGGGTGCTGTCTGTACAGAGTATGTACGTTCTCCTCGTGACCAGCGTGGGTTTTCTCTGGGTGGTTTACTCCCATACTCCAAAGACATACAGATTTGTAAGTTAATTCACTTTGGTAAAATTGTAAATTGTCCCTAGTGTGTGTAAGATAGTGTTAGCGTGCGGGGATCGCTGGTTGGCACGTACACAGGGCCTGTGTCTCTAAACTAAACCAAACTAAAATAAATGGCCTTTAAAGTGATGGTGAGTGGGGAGGTGATGAGAATGTGAGTAAAATAAATAGCTGTTAGTATAACCTGGATGGTCGGCATAGACTCGTTAGCCCAAAGGCAATGTATTTGTGCTGTATCTCCCTATGACTACAGGTTTTCTATCCAACTCATACATGTCTACTGTTATTGGTGCAACAGAAGACATTTATTCAAGAAAGTCACACGTGTAAGTTTGGCATCCACAGATCACATCGTTTTTGTCAAACTCTTTTATTTTATCATTTATTTTGAGGAAACAGGGAGCATGGCACAAATTTGCTGAAAAGTACGACAGATTTTTGAAGAAATGAGGATTAGATAGAGAGAGTGGAACAGATGTAGCACGACATCGAAGCTTTTCAATAAAGTGTTTACTCAGAATTTGTCAGAGCTCCCAGTTTATAGGCAGAAACATGGCTGTTATTTGGATTCCAAAGGATTGAAAGTAGTGTACGCCAAGATCAGAACGTGTTCGGTGATACTTAAAGATGATACAGGCAATGTACGTGTTATAAAATAATTAAGAGAGTCAGATAGATTCATGGAATTGGCACAGAAACTGAAGGAGTAGCAGACAGAGGGCATTGCATGAAGGGTGAGCTTTTAACCCAACTAGCAAATGAAATGCAAAACTATTGCAGACACTGGAAATATAGAGACAAAAAAAATTGATGTTGAAATACTCAGCAGGTCAGGCTGCATCCATGGGGAGAGAAACAGGGCTAAACTTTCAGGATGAAGATATTTGAAGGAGAAGCTTGTGAAAGTGCAGCAGGAATAGAGGTGGGGAATGCCTGGGACAGGGTAAAGCTGGAGTGCCCTTGTGGATACACGGAAACAAGGTGATCTAGAGCATGGGGGAATGGGAGCACTTAGTGAGTGAGAAGAGACCCGGGTTCGATCCTGACATTGGGCGGCACGGTAGCGCAGCGGTAGAGTTGCTGCTTTACAGCGAATGCAGCGCCGGAGACTCAGGTTCGATCCTGACTACGGGTGCTGTACTGTAAGGAGTTTGTACGTTCTCCCCGTGACCTGCGTGGGTTTTCTCCGAGATCTTCGGTTTCCTCCCACACTCCAAAGACGTACAGGTATGTAGGTTAATTGACTGGGTAAATGTAAAAAATTGTCCCTAGTGGGTGTAGGATAGTGTTAATGTACGGGGATCGCTGGGCGGCACGGACTTGGTGGGCCGAAAAGGCCTGTTTCCGGCTGTATATATATGATATGATATGATATGATGCTGTCTGTACAGTTTGTACGTTCTTCCTGTGAGATTCAGAACAGGCGAACACACCTGAGAGACCTCACCACGGATGCTGCCTGACTCGCTGAGCTACTCCAGCACTGTCTGTACTTTTCTTTAAACTAACTTTCCTTCAGGTTAGTGTTGACCCTCATGGTAAGCACGTGATTATTCATTCAGTTTTCCCTCAACAACCTACCCATTGCAAACTTGACATGGTTTCTGCATCAATTGCTAACAGACAGTAAAAACTACAGACATTCTACAGTCAAGGAAAGGTGTCGGTGCTGACGAGCAGGATCATGTGCAGGAAGGAACTGCAGATACTGGTTTACACCAAAGATAGACACAAAATGCTGGAGTAACTCACGGGACAGGCAGATCTCTGGAGAGAAGGAATTCTTCAGACGAAAGGTCTTGACCAGAAATGTCACCCATTCCTTTTCTCCAGAGATGCTGCCTGTCCGGCCAGCATTTTGTGTCTATGAGCAGAGATCATGGTGTTCAGAAACAGAAGGGCAGCTTTTATAGTTGAGCTTCCTGCATTTTATCAATGGAAGCGCGTTGCACAGGACGTTTTGGGTCGAGACACTTCTTCAGATCCTTCCATCATATAGATCCATCTGGGTGCAACCTACAAAATACTCTCCTGGGCAGTTCCACAGCAGTTCCACAGCTCCATTTTCAATCGGCGTAACGTCAGCGCAAGACGTTCAACAAGTGTGGCATGGTGGCGCAGCGGTAGAGTTGCTGCTCAACACAGCCAGAGACCCAGGTTCCAACCTGACAATGGGTGCTGTCTGTATGGAGTTTGTACCTTCTTTCTGTGACCATGTGAGTTTTCTCCAAATGCTCCAAAGATGGACAGGTTTGTATGTTAATTGGCTTTGGTATCAATGTAAATTGTCCCTAGTGTGTAGGATAGTGTTAGTGTGCGGGGGTTGCTGGTTGATGTGGACTCAGTGGGCCGAAGGGCCTGTTTCAGTGCTGTACCTCTAAACTAAACTTCAGGATGAGGCCAGACACGTATGATGAAGTATTATGTGAAACAGTCAGTCACTAATATTTATTGAAGGAACTATTTCAAATTCAATGATGTTTCCAGATGATGGTCTGTTAGTACAAGGACACAATTAAATCAGAAATGAATGGGCTAGGTTTCATCTCTCTGATCAAACAGTATCCTCAAGGACTCCAACCACCCCTCTGATAGGGCCTGATGAAATGCCATAACCAGGGATCGGCTGGCACCAAGCTCACAGACTCCAATAACCACCCAAACGCTACACTACCTTCAGCCATGTCCAGGAAATCACTTGGATTATTTACTAAAAAACTCAAAATGTTGACCATCTCTTTGCCACAGACACAGACCAGCAGCTTGTGTGTTGTTTAAAAATTCCAGCATCTGTAATCTTTCTTGTGTCTCTGATTTATTGACCAATGTCCAAACAATGGCCAAAGAAGAGTATTTAGCATTCGGCACAGTCCCACACTCTGGATGCACCAGGGTTCTTGCCCACACCAGTCGTGGTCAAGTGACTGTGAGCTCCTCGTGGAATACCTTTGGCCAAGAACCTGTCACCACAGACTCAGTGGAACAAAGGGCCTGTGTCTCGACTCCATCACTCCATGGCTCTGACTATATTGATATGATTTAGATTCATGGATCTACGGAAGCTTAGTGGATGGTTGCGGGGAGACGTGATGGGTGCATCCATGTCAAGATCCACTCCCTGATACATCCTGGAGGGAGGTCCTCCAGCAATGCGGGTTCAGTGATCCACGGTGGATGTCCTAGGACTACTTTCAGTGGAGTACGAGGGTAAGCAGGATTCTGCAATGTAATTAGACATTGAAGGATAATGAAACACTGAGCAAGATCACGGGTGATGCAGTCGCTGTAGATAATATTCAGTTCGCCTGGAAGGTGAGAGGTATAAACTGCATTCAGCAGGCTTTTGCTCAGTCCCCATTCTCCATGCGTTTGGTGTCACTGGTATAATGCAGGGCCTTGTCCCTTCACTCAGAGTGGGGCACCGTCTGTAATGAGCATCACATCTCAGCACTGGAGTTCATCCTCACAGCAGTTGGTCACCTCGGGCCGGAGATCAATAGGATCATCTTCATCCTCGGTGCAGTTGTCCGTGAAGTAATCGATGTCCTCTGGGCATGGAGGCTCATCATCGACACTCGTGTCACTGCACACAGGAAGAAGAAACAAAGAGCCATTAGTTTCCTTCTCAATTAAAGACAATTGCATTGTGTGAAATCTCCAGTGAAGCTTCCTGCAAATGGTCAGGTCACTGATATGATGGTCAATCTCAAATGGTCAGGTCACTGATATGATGGTCAATCTCAAGATGCAATAGCTCCTGTCTTTGTTTCCCAGGGGGGTAGTTGGGTGTGTGGGCCGCGAGTGATAGAGTCATGCAGCATAGAATCAGGCACTTCAGCACAATTCATCCATGCAAGATGTTCCATATACGCCATTCTGATTTCCGTTTGTCCCATTTGCACTTTAGCCCTCTAAATCTCTCTAAACATCACCCATTCCTTCTATCCAGAGATGCTGCCTGAGTTTCTCCAGCATTTTGTGTCTATCCTCTAGAGTTGAGATTAGTTTATCGTCATGTGTACCAAGGTAGAGTGAATTGCTGTTGCTAACCCTAACCTGTGCAAATGTATTTTCAATGTTGTTATAGAACCTGCCTCAACTACTTCCTCTGGCAGCTGGTTCCACACACCTGTGATGACACCACACACACACACACCCACACACCACTGCTATGTACATGGGACATTCCCACCTTCTAATTCATCAAGCAGAACATTTGTCAGTAAAGTTGCACTAGTTTGCACAGTAAAGCTGATCACCTGTGAGCTGATCTTTAAGATGTGGTTTTACAATGGGTGCCAGGGAAAGACAATTTGTGCTTAATGGGGCCAAGGTGTGACAATGCTGAGTTCCCTCAAACCTCCAGACCTTCACTATATCCTGATGCTGGGTCTGGATAAGCCGGGAAGCACTGTGAGAGTCATGTGTTTTGACTTCTCCAGTGCTTTTAACACCATCCAGCCTGTGCTGCTAGGGAGCAAACTGACGAAGATGCCGGTAGATGCTCCATTAGTGTCCTGGATCACCAACTACCTGACTGGACGACCACCATATGTCAGGCTACAGAACAGTGTCTCGTTCGGACATGGTGGTGAGCAACACGTGGCCCTACAGGGGATGGTCCTCTCTCTCTTCCTGTTCACCATCTACACCTCGGACTTCAGATATAACTCGGTCTCCTGCCCCCTGCAGATGTTTTTGGATGACTCTGCAATTGTGGGCTGCATCAGTGAGGGGAGGGAAGCTGAATACAGAGGTGTAGTCAGCGACTTTGTTGAGTGGTGTGGGCTGAATCACCTGCAGCTCAACATCGACAAGACTAAAGAGTTATTGGCGGACATTAGGAGGAGAGGAACACCCCTGTCCTCTGTCTCCATCAATGGTGTGGATGCGCAGTTTACCAAGGAGTACAAGTATCCTGGAAATATCCAAGTAAACTGGATTGGTCCAGGAACGCTGAGGCCCTGTACAAGAAGGGAAAGAGCCGGCTGCACTTTTTGAGAAGGCTCCACTCCTTCAACATCTGCAGTAAGATGCTGCAGATGTTCTACCAATCGGTGGTGCCAGTGCCATCTTTGTCGCTGCCATGTGCTGGGGCAGCAGGGCGAAGGCAGTGGATGACATTAGGATCAACAAACTCATCAGGAAGGCTGGCTCCGTCCTGCGGGCGGAGTTGGATTCATGGGTGATGGTCCTCAAACTGCAGAGTATTTGGACATTACACCTCACCCCCCATGACACACTGGTCAACCTGAGGAGTTTCTTCAGCAACTGACTGGTTCCACCAAGATGCAGCACAGAACGCCACAGGAGATCCTTCTTCTCTGTGGCTATCAAACTGTACAATCCTCCCCCCTCTGTTGTTGGGATAGATTGAGACCGACTCCCCTCCCCTTCCCCTCCCCCAACCCCCCCCCCCCCCCCCCGCCTAATCTTTGCACATCCTCAATCCTTTCCACTTGTCACTTTAATTTCATGTTTCTTGTATCTTGTGTTTTATGACTGTTGGCAGATCAATTTCCCACCTGGGATAAATGAAGTTCTATCGTATCGTATCATCCATGGGCCTCACGCAGCCAGGTGGGACTCGTGTAGATGGAACATGTTGGTCAGTGTGAGCAAGTTGGGCTGAAGGGCCTGTTACCATGCTGTATCACTCTATGACTCTATGAATCTATAAGATTAAGGATGTTCGGCATGTTTGGAAGTTCGACTTCGAGGTGAGAACCTAGAGGTGGGAGCCGGGAGGTCAGAGTCGGGCCAATAGGTGCAGGAGGAGGCCATTCGGCCCTTCGAGCCAGCACCGCCATTCAATGTGATCATGGCTGATCATTCTCAATCAGTGCCCCGCCCCTGCCTTCTGCCCATACCCCCTGACTCCGCTATCCTTAAGAGCTCTATCCAGCTCTCTCTTGAATGCATTCAGAGAATTGGCCTCCACTGCCTTCTGAGGCAGAGAATTCCACAGATTCACAACTCTCTGACTGAAAAAGTTTTTCCTCATCTCAGTTCTAAATGGCCTACCCCTTATTCTTAAACTGTGGCCCCTTGTTCTGGACTCCCCCAACATTGGGAACATGTTTCCTGCCTCTAATGTGTCCAACCCCATAATAATCTTTTACGTTTCGATAAGATCTCCTCTCATCCTTCTAAATTCCAGTGTATACAAGCCAAGGGGGATGGGCCACTCCGCCGAGGACAAAGAGGGACCTGGCGTGGGGGAGGGGACCAAGGAGGGATGAGTACTTCTTGTAATATTGTGGCGACTCTTTTGTGTAGTCAAGTCAAGTCAATTTTTATTTGTATAGCACATTTAAAAACAACCCACGTTGACCAAAGTGCTGTACATCTGATTAGGTACTAAGGAAAAAAATGAAACATACAGTAGCACGCAAAAAGTTCACAGCGCCTCCTCAATGAGCCTCAAACGCTAGGGAGTAGAAATAGGTTTTGAGCCTGGACTTAAAGGAGTCGATGGAGGGGGCAGTTCTGATGGGGAGAGGGATGCTGTTCCACAGTCTAGGAGCTGCAACCGCAAAAGCGCGGTCACCCCTGAGCTTAAGCCTAGACCGCGGGATAGTGAGTAGCTTCGTACTTCGTATGCAAAAAGAATTTCACTGTACCTCGGTACAAGTGACGATAAAGTATCATCAACATCATGTCCCCAATGAGTTTACCAGCTTCCACACATAGAAAGCATCCTATCACCATTCATCATAACTTGGCTTAACATAGAATTACACAGTTGTGGATGTCGCTCAGTCCATTACACAGACCAGTCTCCCCACCATCAACCTCATCGCCACTTCAAACTGCCTCATAATCAAGGGTCTGGTCTCGACCCGAAACGTCACCCATTCCTTCTCTCCCGAGATGCTGCCTGACCCGCTGAGTTACTCCAGCATTTTGTGTCTACCTTCATAATCAAGGACTTTTTTTCACACTTCATTATCTCTTCTCCCCTCGCATTGCGGAAAAGATACAAAAGCTTGAAAGTGTGTATCACCAGATTCAAAACAGCTTCTGGCCTGCCGTCATCAGACTACTGAGCGGTCCTCCCATTAGCTAAGGTGCAGTCCCGACCTTCCAACCTGCCTCACTACTGAGCTTGAACTTTTTGTCTCTAACTGTAATGCCATCACATTGTAACATTATATTCTGCACGCAGGTATTTCTCTCTTTGCATTACCTGTTGTACTTGTGTATGACGTGATTGTACTCGCACACTATGATGTGACTGGATAGAACATAAGCAAAGGTTCCACTGTATTTTGCTACACGTGACAATACGAAAACAATATCAATACCATTGAGACCCAACCGACAAATCCAGGTCGAGGCAGTTATATCGGAGTCCCATTCCAGTTCACCTACTCAGATTGGTAGAGAACGGTGATGGAAGAGTAGTCTTTAATCATTTAAGAGCAAATGAGACTTCCTTGCATTTTGTATTTCTTTTTAGAAAGGTGGAGGGGGAATGTCCCACTATTTTTCAGATGCTCAACATCAAATCCCCATTGACCTCAAGTTTTACTAATGTGTTAAGTTCCAATCCTCATTAATAGTGATCTCCTCTAGCCAAAACACCAATACAATATTAAGTTTCTCCAGGATATTTAAGGAGCGTCAAAGACCCGGGTTCTATCCCGACTCTGGATGCTTATCTGCCCGGAGTTTGTACGTTCTCCCCGTGACCTGTGTGGGTTTTCTCTGGGATTTCCGGTTTCCTCCCACACTCCAAAGATGTATATGTTTGTAGGCTAATTGGCTTGCTATAATTGTAAATTGTCCGGATGGTGTAGGATAGTGTAAATGTGCAGGGATCATTGGTCGGCGTGGAATCAGTGGGCTGAAGGGCCTGTTTCGGCGCTGTATCTCGAAACTAAATTAAAGTAAAGTTATGATTTAATATTTCAATGTTTTTGGCAGATAACTATTGCCTGTGCCTCTGAATACAACCCAGGCTCCTAGTGCTCCATACCACTCTTGTGTCTGTGGGTGGCACAGGTGCCCCTTCCCTGGCATCAGATGCATGCAGAAGTCCGCAGATCCAAGAGTGCCACCCTCCTCCAGCTACATTGTGGTACTCAGAGGGTAGGAGGAAAGCTGACCCAACATTGTTTCAGAAGGAACATGTTAGAACTGGTGTCTGCATTCGATTTAAATCAGCATCTGCAGTTTTTATTTTCTACGTTAGAACTGGTGTCTTACATCAGGAAGAGATGCGGGGCACACAACTTTTCCAATTCCATCACCCTCAAAAATTTATGCTTCAGAATTTGCATCACCTGTTCCCCAAAAGCTATGAAAAATCGTAGAGTTAAGGGCCATCGCCTACGATTAACCACGGCGTGCTGTTGTCAACAATGTTGTCCTCAACAAAAAGTACCAAAGGCATCAGACTTGCAATAATAACCCTGAACATGCAGAGAAACCCAAGCATTATATCTTTCATATCCATGTTAAGATCAACTGCATTCTGTTGAAGACTTCTCAGGGTAGGAATGCATGAAACTTGTAGTACCAAAGTCATAAGATGATAAGTGATAGGATAGAATTAGGCCACTCGGCCCATCAAGTCTATTCTGCCATTCAATCATGACTGATCTATCTCTCCCTCCTAACCCCATTCTCCTGCCTTCTCCCCATAACCTCTGCCACTCTATTTATCTCTGCCTTAAATATATCCACTGACTTAGCCTCCACAGCCGTCTGTGGCAAATTCCACAGATTCATCACCCTCTTTCAAAAGAAATTCCGCCTCATCTACTTCCGAAAAGAATGTCCTATAATTCTGAGGCATGACCTCTAGTCCTAGACTCTCCCACAAGTGGAAACATCCTCTCCACATCCACTCTTTCCAAGACTTTCATTATTCTGTCTGTTTCAATGAAGTCCCCCCTCATTCTTCTAAACTCCAGTGAGTACAGGCATAGGCTCATCATATGTTAACCCACTCATTCTTGGGATCATTCTTGTAAACCTTCTCTGGACCCTCTCCAGAGCCAGCACATCCTCTGGACCCTCTCCAGAGCCAGCACATCCTCTGGACCCTCTCCAGAGCCAGCACATCCTCTGGACCCTCTCCAGAGCCAGCACATCCTCTGGACCCTCTCCAGAGCCAGCACATCCGCTGGACCCTCTCCAGAGCCAGCACATCCTCTGGACCCTCTCCAGAGCCAGCACATCCTCTGGACCCTCTCCAGAGCCAGCACATCCTTCCTCAGATATGGTGCCCAAAATTGCTCACAATACTCCAAATGCAGCTTGACCAGCGCCTTATAGGGCCTCAGCATTACATCCCTGGGAGGGGGAGGGGAGGGGAGGGAGGGGGGGGGAGAGGGGGGGGGGGGGAGAGGGGGGGAAGGGGGGAGGGTGGGGAGGAGGGGGGGAGGGAGAGGGGGCAAGGTGGGAGGGGGTCCTTACTACATATCTTACACAAGTGCCCACTCCAAATAGAATCTGGAGAGTGTAACAGATGAAACATTACCTTCAGGGAGATTATCTGATTATGAGTCAGCACTCATCTCTGCAACTGGATCCTTGACTTCCTGACCAACAGGCCCCAATCAGTGATATGCTGCACTGTCTCAATAGCATGGACGTCCTTCCTCAAATTAGGAGACCAAAACTGCACACAATACTCAAGATGTGGTCTCACCAGGCCCTATACAACTGCAGCAGGACCTCTTTACTCCTATATTCAAATCCTCTCAGTGTGAAGACTGACATGCCATTAGCTTTCTTCACTGCCTATTGTACCTACACGCTTACTTTCAGTGACTGGTGTACAAGGAAACGAGGGTCTCGTTGCACTTCCCCCTTACCTAAACTGACACCATTGAGATAATAATCTGCCTCCTTATTTTTGCCGCCAAAGTGGATAACCTCACATTTATCTCCATTATACTGCATCTGCCATGCATCTGCCCACTCACTCAACCTGTTCAAGTCACCCTGCATCCTCCTAACATGACTCCTAAGGGAGGCACGGTGGCACAGCATTAGAGTTGCTGCCTTACAGCGAATGCAGCGCCGGAGACTCAGGTTCGATCCTGACTACGGGTACTGTCTGTACGGAGTTTGTACGTTCTCCCCGTGACCTGCGTGGGTTTTCTCCGAGATCTTCGGTTTCCTCCCATACTCCAAAGATGTACAGGTATGTAGGTTAATTGGCTGGGCAAACGTTAAAAAAAAAAAAAATGGTCCCTAGTGTGCGTAGGATAGTGTTAATGTGTGGGGATCGCTGGGCGGCGCGGACCCGGTGGGCCGAAGGGCCTGTTTCCGCGCTGTATCTCTAAATCTAAAAACTAAAATCTAACATCCTCTTCGCAGTTCACACTGCCACCCAGCTTTGTGTCATCTGCAAACTTGCTAGTGTTACTTCTAATTCCATCATCCAAATCATTAATATATATTGTAAATAGTTGCAGTCCCCGCACCGAGCCTTGGGGCACTCCACTCGCCACTGCCCGCCATTCTGAAAAAGGACCCATTTATTCCTACTCTTTGCTTCCTGTCTGTCAACCAATTCTCTATCCATGTCAACACCCTACCCCCAATACCATGTGCTCTAATTTTGCTCACCAACCTCCCGTGTGGGACCTTATCAAAGGCTTTCTGAAAGGCTAGATACACTACATCCACTGGCTCCCCTTCATCCACTTCACTTGATAAGGGAATAACGTGTAGTGCAAGAAAAAAGTCAGCAAACTGCAATCAAAGATAGTCCAAGGGTCACCAATGAGCTAGATAGTAGTTCAGCACTGCTCTCGCTTTGTGATAGTTGCCTGATAACAGCTGGGAAGAAACTGTCCCTGAATCTGGTGCTGTGCGTTTTCACACTTCTCTACCTTTTGCCTGATGGGAGAGGGGAGAAGAGGGAGTGGCCAGGATGTGACCCGTCCTTGACTCTGCTGCTGGCCTTGCCGAGGCAGCGTGAGGCATAAATGGAGTCAATGGAAGGGAAGTTGGTTTGTGTGATGGTCTGGGCTGCGTCCACAAAATGTTGTTTTCTGATGCATGAATGGTTGAAACTATGTAAATGCAGCCTTTGTTATGACTGTGCTTTCCAAGCTCATGCCAGCAAAGTGCCTGGGTGCAGGGAGTGGGGCAGGACCCGTGTAAAGCCAGAGACCCCCTGACAATGCAAAGCATGAACATAACTCACTCCTGACAGCCCCTTTATTAATTTTCAGCATCAGGACTCAGGAAGGAAGGGAAGTCATCGTGCCATGCATTGACTTTGTTGTGCGTAGGAGTGTAGCAGTAAATATGCTGTGTCCTGCCAATCTGGTAGTCCCCATACACACTCAGCATTTAACAGCAATGAACCTTTGTGGAGGTTGCAGTGTCATTCAGAGACCAGTGACTAATCACATGATCTTTGCTCTGTATTAAAATGTCGGGTGTAGCAGGGGCATTCTGTATTTCATTAATATTAAACGGCTGGCGTAAATGTTGAATTATTAGAATTATTATTAGTGTGGATGGGGCATGTTGGTCGGCATGGGCAAGTTGGGCTGAAGGGTCTGTTTCCATGATGTGTGACTCTCTCAGTCACTCCGGCACTACCTCACTGTGCCGGGATTACTGATGCAGGAATCATTCTGTTCAACATGCTCTGCCCAAAGGGAGTAGCGGCGGGTCTGTTATTTTAACATTAAGCTTTGGTCACTGAAATGAAAAACTGGGAAACATACATGCAGAGGTGAAAGAAACTTTGAAGTCGACTAGAAATGTTTGTAGTTTAGTGACATAAAAGGGATGGGGATTTTGAGGGAGGGCCCAAACAGACATGGAAACTTGTAGGAAGGTGAAGTTTGACCCTGAGGGGAACAAGAACTCCTGCTACTCCCAACAGCCTCAGTCTTATTGCTTACTGACAACTTCAACTTCAAATGAAAGCTTTTTATATGGAAGGCTTGGTCCATATCAGGCCCTTTCTTCCATCACTGATACCAAAGGTTCAAGTCACAGAATCAGCCAGAGCATGGAGTCAGGCCCTTCGACCCAACTCATCCACGCTCACCATGACCATGACCCCATCTAATCTAGTCCTATTTGCAAATTAATTTTAAGTTCAGGTGTATCCAGTGTGACTGATGTGTTATCTTCATCAGCACCTGTCAACAAACCTCAAATGAATGAAGTCCCTTCTGACCGACACAGCTTACAGGCCAGTGGTATGAATATTGATTTCTCTCACTTCAGGTAGCCCCGGCATTCCCCCTCTCTCTCTCTCTATCCCTCCCCCACCCAAGTTGCACCAGCTTCTCTTTTTCACCCAACAAACAGCTAACCTGTATCATCGTTACTTTTTTTTCATATCTTTCATTCAATGTTCTTTATCTCTCTACATGGGGTCAAGGAAAGAGAATTCACATCGCGGTCCTGTTTCCACCAATCTTTCCACCACCACACGCATGAAGCACAAGGAGGGCAAAAGGCCATTGTATGCAGATGCCGAGAAGTGTGTTCAGCTCTGGATGAACAATTTCTAATCTTGTGATGTGGACTCGATATGATCTCTCTACATCATCGTCTATATACAGGATACAAGATATCTTTATTTGTCATCCAAAAAACAAGTCTTTTGGACGCGATTTCGTCACCCACAGTCCAACAATAAGAGCAATAAAATAAGCAAATTACACAACCCCAACCAACACAAAACACACCAAAAAAAAAGAAACATCCATCACAGTGAGTCTCCTCCAGTCCCCTCCTCACTATGATGGAAGGCCAGAATGTCATTTCTCTTCCCCTGCCGTCTTCTCTCGCGGTCTCTCGTTTCCCTTTCCCCTGACTAATCTGAAGGGTCTCGACCTGAAACGTCACCCAGAGAAACTTCTCTCCAGAGATGCTGCCTGTCCCGCTGAGTTACTCCAGCTTTTTGTGTCTATCTTCTATTTAAACCAGAATCTGCACTGCCTTCTGACACTGTTTGAGAGGTTTCAGTTTAATCCAGCATTGGTGAAGAAGGCTGAGTGTTCGATAATGGAAACAGCATTAGTGAAAGTCGAACATCATTGCACCACCATGGTTTCTCTCTTGTGATGATTCACTCCTGCACTAATTTTGCCTCGCTACTGTTCACCAAGTTCATCCTTGTCTGGAAACCGATCACCAATGAAGTTGGTGATCTTTTATTTTAATTCAAAATAAACTTTTTTTCAGGATAAAAAATATATACAAAACACGAACTGTGCAAAAACACTTCTGACATTCTCGGAGGCTATACATACATTGGTTAGCGTGGTGTCATAGTGTTCCCACAAATATCGTTATACCTGCACCATTGCCACTCATGTGGCCCCTGGGGTGATACCCCTTCCCTCGTTCCAGCGGTGTCCACACCGGACGGACTCTGCCCCCAATGTCCAACAGCGAAAGGACTGTGGTCCTAGTCCACCGAGCCTTGTTGTTGACTGCACCAAGCTTCAGTGCATCGCTCAGCACGTACTCCTGCAGTCTGCAGCAAGCCGGTCGACACATTCCCTGACGGACAGCTCACTGAAGGAATGGGGCAAGAGGAAGCAGGGGTACTGTAACACTGGGAGACTGCAGCTGAAGAAAGGTCTCGACCCAAACGTCACCCATTCCTTCTCTCCAGAGATGCTGCCTGTCCCGCTGAGTTACTCCAGCTTTTTGTGTCTATCTTCGGTTTAAACCAGCAGCTGCAGTTCCTTGCTACACATACAGCTTCCACTTATATCTGCCTGCTGCTGAAAGGGTGACAACATCGAAGGATTTGTCATGGGACCTGTGCTGAGCAAAACCAACAATCTTTCAGACAAAAGTGACACCAGCTGATCAAAGCACACAAACTTCACTGAGCGTTTTGCAAAGACGTTGAATTTACTGCATAGTTTAGACAGCACTCTACTTTGACTGTCTGCATTTCAGTGCTTGCTTTGATCTTTTTATGTGTTTCAAGAATGCCTGAGGGTGCTATTACATTCAAGTCATTCACTTCAAACTCCTTCAACAATGCAAATTCTGTTTAAGTAAGAGGCAACTTTGAAATAAGATTAGCAGACATGAAATCCCTGTGTACTAATCTCTGAAGTAACACATGTATCCCGGGGAAAGCTTGAAGGTGAAAGAGAACATCTGAGAGCAATGCCTGGATACAGTCTGGTATGTATGACTGCAATCAGCAAATGTTCTAAATCTTTGTATAATGCAGATTTCCGCTATGTGAGCAGCAGGGTGGCGCAGTGGTAGAGTTGCTGCTTCACAGCGCCAGAGACCCGGGTTCAATCCCGACTACGGGTGCTGTCTGTACGGAGTCTGTACGTTCTCCCCGTGACCTGTGTGGGTTTTCTCTGAGATCTTCAGTTTCCTCCCACACTCCAAAGACATACAGGTTTGTAGGTTAATTGGCTCGGTATGAATGTAAAACTGTCCCTAGTGTGTACAGGATAGTGTTAATATGCGGGGATCGCTGGTCGGTGCAGACTCGGTGGGCCGAATGGTCTGTTTCCGCGCTGTATCTCTAAACAAAACAAAAAACTATTGGTAGGTTTATAGCATAACTTTAGTTTTTATTTTTAGTTTTAGAGATACGGCATGGAAACAGGTCCTGTGGCCCACCGAGTCCACACTGACCAGCTAGTTCTATCCTACATAATAACGACAATTTCCAGAAGCCAATTAACCTACAAACCTACACATATTTGGAATGTGTCACCCAGTTGCAGGAAAGATGACATTAAGCTGGAAAGCATGCAGAGAACATTGACAAGACTGTTGACAGACTTGTGGGCATGAGCTACCGAGAGAGACTAGGACTTCCAATGACATCCATCCTTCCCACAGCAGGGAGAGCAACAATGAACACAATGCTCCAAATGTGGCCTCACCTCAAAACAAAAGCTTACATGGAAAATTAGGCACATCTGTATTGATAAAATATTATGCATGGTGGTGCAGCAGTAGAATTGCCACCTTACAGCACCAGGGACCCGGGTTCGATCCTGACTACGGATGCTATCTGCACGGAGTTTGTACGTTCTCCCCGTGACCTGCGTGGGTTTTCTCTAGGTGCTCTGGTTTCCTCCCGCACTACATAGGTTAATTGGCTTGGTATAATTGTAATTGGGTGGGGATCGCTGGTCGGCACGAACTCGGTGGGCTAACCGAACTCGGTTTCTAAACTAAACTGAATGTCAGCCACAAGGAGTTTGTTTTTACCTCTTGTGCTTTAAGAATGCCAGATACAACTGTTTGATTGCTAACACAACCTACTGAATAATCTAATTTGTTTTGTAAGATGCACTTGTCGTGACATGACTATGATGTAAGATAAGGGGGAAGTAAATGCGGGACAGAAAACGGAAGGCGTAGATAAAAACAAATGGTTTTGTTGAAGTAATTGAGGTGAATGGGATCTGGTCTGTGATTGTTATTGTTACGGATTTCAATTTGGTTGCATTTTGCAGTGACTGAGAATCTCTTGCAAAGTTCTTTGAATAATTTAAAATATATGTGATTTTGTTGAGTGCAATAAAAGCAGAAAATAAAATACGCCTCAGAACTGAATCACAAAAACCCAAAGTGTTCAGAATCTACTGACGAACCTGTTGGAATACTTTGAGAAGGAAAATAGCAGGACAGACAAACGAGAACCAGTGAATAGGAAAAAACTGCAGATGCTGTTTTAAATCGAAGAAAGACACAAAATGCTGGAGTAACTCAGCGGGTCAGGTAGCATCTCGGGAGAGAAGGAATGGGTGACGTTTCAGGTCGAGACCCTTCTTCAGACTGATGTTAGGGGAGGAGGCGGGACAAAGATAGGATGTAGTCAGAGACAGGAGGAATGGTGGGAGAACTGGAAAGGGGGAGGGGATAGAGAGGGGAAGCAAGGACTACCTGAAGTGGGAGAAGTCAATGTTCATGCCATAGGAAATGGCAGATGAGTTGAACAGGGGGCTTTGGTTCTGTCTTCACTGAGGAAGATACAAACAATCTCCCAGATGGACTATGGGACTGAGGACCTCGGGTGACGGAGGAACTGAAGGAAATTCACAATAGTCAGGAAATGGTGTTGGGTAGACTGATGGGACTGAAGGCTAATAAATCCCCAGGTCTGCACCCCAGGGTACTCAAGGAGGTGGCTCTAGAAATCGTGAATGCATTGGTGATGCATTGGAATGCATTTTCCAATGTTCTATAGATTCTGGATCAGTTCCTGGGGATTGCAGTGTAGCTAATGTTATCCCACTTTTCAAGAAAGGCGGGAGAGAGAAAGCAGGGAATTATAAGCCAGTTAGCCTGACATCTGTGATGGGGAAGATGCTGGAGTCGATTATCAAAGATGTAAGATGTGTAACGCATTTGGATAGCAGTAACAGGGTCGGTCCAAGTCAGCATGGATTTACGAAGAGGAAATCATGCTTGACAAATCTTCTGGAATTTTTTGAGGAAGTAACAAATAAAATGGACAAGGGAGAGCCAGTGGATGTAGTGTACCTGGACTCAGAAAGCCTTTGAGAAGGTCCACACAGGAGATTATTGGGCAAAATTAGAGCACATGGTATTGGGGGTAGGTTATTGACATGGATAGAAAATTGGTTGGCAGACAGGGAACAAAGAGTAGGGATTAACGGGTCCCTTTCAGAATGGCAGGCTGTGAATAGTGGGGTACCGCAAGGCTCGGTGCTGGGACCGCAGCTATTTACAATATACATTCATGATTTAGATGAAAGAATTAACAATAACATTAGCAAATTTGCAGATGACACAAAGCTGGGTGGCAGTGTGAACTGTGAGGAGGATGCAGGGTGACTTGGACAGGTTGCGTGTGTGGGCAGATGCATGGCAGGTGCAGTATAATGTGGATAAATGTGAGGTTATCCACTTTGGTGGCAAGAACAGGAAGGCAGATTATTATCTGAATGGTGTCAGATTAGGAAAAGGGGAAGTACAATGAGACCTAGGTGTCCTAGTATATCAGTCACTGAAAGTAAAGGTACTGAGGAATTACTCTCCTCCGCCTAGCAGAGCTGGTTATTACCATTTAACAACCTCTCCTTTGACTTCTCCCACTTCCTCCAAACCAGAGGCGTAGCTATGGGCACTCGCATGGGCCCTAGCTATGCCTGCCTCTTTGTCGGGTACGTCGAACAATCCCTGTTCCGGGCGTACACTGGCCCCATCCCCGAACTCCACCTCCGCTACATCGACGACTGCATTGGTGCTACCTCTTGTACCCATGCAGCACTCACTGACTTCATACATTTCACTTCCAATTTCCATCCCGCCCTTAAATATACCTGGACTATCTCCGACATCTCCCTCCCGTTTCTGGACCTCACCATCTCCATCACAGGAGACAGGCTAGTGACTGACATCTACTATAAACCCACTGACTCGCACAGCTATCTGGACTACACTTCTTCCCACCCTGTCTCCTGCAAAAAGTCTATCCCCTACTCCCAATTCCTCCGTCTATGCCGCATCTGTGCCCGGGATGAGGTGTTTCATCACACTAGGGCATCAGAGATGTCCTCATTCTTCAGGAAACGGGGCTTACCCTCTTCCATTATAGATGAGGCTCTCACTAGGGAGGTGGGCCAAAGGAAGGATATAGGTGGAGACAGGAAGATAGAGAGAGATCTAGGAAGGGGGAGAGGAAGAGAGGGACAGAGGAACTATCTAAAGTTGGAGAAGTCAATGTTCATACCACTGGGCTGCAAGCTGCCCAGGTGAAATATGAGGTGCTGTTCCTCCAATTTCCGGTGGGCCTCACTATGGCACTGGAGGAGGCCCTTGACAGAAAGGTCAGACTGGGAGTGGGAGGGGGAGTTGAAGTGCTCGGCCACCGGGAGATCAGATTGGCCAACACGGACCTAGCGCAGGTGTTGAGCGAAGCGATCGCCGAGCCTGCGTTTTGTTTCGCCGATGTAAATAAGTTGACATCTGGAGCAGCGGATGCAATAGATGAGGTTGGAGGAGGTGCAGGTGAACCTCTGTCTCACCTGGAAAGACTGTTTGGGTCCTTGGATGGAGTTGAGGGGGAGGTAAAGGGACAGGTGTTGCATCTCCTGCTGTTGCAGGGGAAAGTGCCCGGGGATGGGGTGGTTTGGGTAGGAAGGGACGAGTGGACCAGGGAGTTACGGAGGGAACGGTCTCTGCGGAATGCAGAAAGGGGAGGGGATGGGAAGACATGGCCAGTGATGGGGTCCTGTTGTAGGTGACGGAAATGTTGGCGGATGATTTGTTGGATCCGCTGGCTGGTGGGGTGGAAGGTGAGAACGAGGGGGATTCTGTCCTTGTTGCGAGTGGGGGGAGGGGGAGCAAGAGCGGAGCTGCGGGATGTAGACGAGACCCTAGTGAGCTGCTGAAGAAGGGTCTCGACCCGAAACGTCACCCATTCCTTCTCTCCAAGATGCTGCCTGACCTGCTGAGTTACTCCAGCATTTTGTGAATAAATACCTTCGATTTGTACCAGCATCTGCAGTTATTTTCTTACAAGGTAAAATACGAAGTAAGTTTGATCAAGTCAAGGACTATAAAGATAGCCGTATGGGTAAGGGTTAATTAGAAACAATTAATGGTGATTGAGTCAAGGACTAAAAGATAGCCCTCTGGGTTAAAGGTTAATTAGAAATAATTATCACTGCTTGCTTTGCTATTGTGTGATATATCTCTACTCGTTAGCTAGAGGTTATGAAACCATGGACGGTTGAGAAGTGATTAACATCCTAATCACAGAATGTTCCAGCAGATACAACAATAGGATGTACGGGATTGGTCATAACTGGGGACTGGGAAGTGATTGGATGAACATGTTGCCATGCCCCTGAATTGTGCCCCCTCCATTCTGTTATTTGGAAACTATATAAACATTGACTTGGTATGTATGAGTATGATTGTCCCAGCCTGTTCCGGAGACTGTGGGCTCTGTAGGAGCAGACCTGGAGGAATCATTGCAGAGCTGCATTAAGGTTTGAATTGAAGAACAAGTGTTTGGACCAATGATTATAAAACTAGTTTGACATAAAGAACCGGAATCGTCAGTATAGCAGGCAGTGAAGAAAGCTGATGGCATGTTGGCTTTCATAACGAGAGAAGTTGAGTATAGGAGCAAAGAGGTCCTTCTGCAGTTGTACAGGGCCCTGGTGAGATCACACCTGGAGTATTGTGTGCAGTTTTGGTCTCCTAATTTGAGGAAGGACATTCTTGTTATTGAAGGATTGCAGCATAGGTTCACGAGGTTAATTCCCGGGATGGCGGGACTGTCATATGATGAAAGACTGGAGCGGCAGCTTGTATTCACTGGAATTTAGAAGGATGAGAGGGGATCTTATAGAAACATATAAAATTATTAAGGGATTGGACAGGCTAGATGCAGGAAACATGTTCCCGATGTTGGGGGAGTCCAGAACCAGGGGCCGCAGTTTACGAATCAGGGGTAGGCCATTTAGAACTGAGACGAGGAAAAACTTTTTCACGCAGAGTTGTGAATTTGTGGAATTCTCTGCCTCGGAAGGCAATGGAGGCCGATTCACTGGATGCCTTCAAAAGAGAGTCTAGCGGAATCAAGGGGTATGGGGAGAAGGCAGGAAAGGGGTACCAATTGTGGATGATCAGCCACGATCACATTGAATGGCGGTGCTGGCTCGAAGGGCTGAATGGCCTACTCCTGCACCTATTGTCTATGTATTTCTGTATCTATGTAATCCCCCCCCCCCCAGCTCCCCTCCCAGCCCCTGCCGCCACACCCTCCCTCCCCCAATGCTCAGTGTTCCCCCAGCTGATAGTTTCTTGCTCTGAGAAGAATCTATATACTAAAACTCTCGTTTGTTATCTTGTTTGTGACTGAACTTCAGCCAAAACGGCACACGACAGCGTGACAATTTTAGGCCCACCTTACTCACCATTGTCACTTTAGTGATAATGCAAGTAGTTTTATTGAAATCGGTGTTATATTTTTTAAGTTATTCACATTTTTAAGTTTAAAAGTATGGGAGGGAGGGGCGAGGGAGGACGGAGGGGAGATTGAGGGAGGGGGGGGGACAGGGTGCTGCACCAATGCAGGAGAGGTTTGGGCCCAACGGGTCCACTTGGTCTAGTAATTTACTAAAGTTATGCCCTAAATTAAAACATTTTTTAGGGCATAAAAAATTATGCCCTAATATTAATTGAAAAGCACACCACAATAAGCAGGAAATTATCATATGGTTGTAAAACTCACTTTGTTGTCAAGTTCGAATGGGTACAGAGACGATTTACGAGGATGTTGCCAGGACTGGGATGGCACGGTGGCGCATCGCCGGAGACCCAGTTCAATCCCGACTACAGGTGCTGACTGTACGGAGTCTGTACGTATTCCCTGTGACCTGTGTGGGTTTTGTCCGAGATCTTCGGTTTCTTCTCACAATCCAAAGACGTACAGGTAAATGTAAAAATTGCCCCTAGTGGGCATAGGATAGTGTTAATGTGTGGGGATCGCTGGTCGGCGCCGACCTGGTGGGCCGAAAAGGCTTGTTTATGCACTGTATCTCTAAAGGCCTGTTTCTGCACTCTATGACAAAGTGCTGGAGGGACTCAGCAGGTTTGGAAATGGACAGATGCATTTTGGGTTAGGAGCCTTCCTCAGACCGATCACAGTGGGGGAGGGGGGCAGATGAAGCTGGAAGAGAGGTGGACGCAGGACAAAGCCTGGCAAGTGATAGGTGGATACAGGTTAGATACGAGGTGGGTGATTGGCAGATGGGTGGGTGAGTGAGAAAGATCAGAGATGAAAAGGACTCGGGGATCGGAGATGAGTGAACAATGTTTTTTCTTAGTTTTGAATCTTTATGTGATCATTTGAATATTCCAATAGAAGGTCAGGTTATTGTATAAAATTTGGGGAGTCATGTTGCAGCTGCATAAGTTCCTAAGAGATAGGAACAGAATTAGACCATCGTCTACTCCGCCATTCAATCATGGCTGATCCATCTTTTCCTCTCAACCCCATTCTCCTGCCTTCTCCCCATAACCCCTGACACCCATACTAATCAAGAATCTATCTATGTCTGTCTTAAAAATATCCAATGACGGCCTCCACAGCCTTCTGTTGCAATGAATTCTACAGATTTACCACCCTCTGACGAAAGAAATTCCTCCTCATTTCCTTCCAAAAGGAACTCCCTTTAATTCTGAGGCTATGACCTCTGGTCCTAGACTCTCCCACTAGTGGAAACATCCTCTCCACATCCACTCTTTCCAGGCCTTTCACTGTTTGGTAAGTTTCAATAACATTTTGGTTCGGCCATGTTTGGAGTTCAGGTATCTGCATGACAGAAAGGAAGTGGAGGCTTTGGAGGGTGCAGAATTGTTTATCCAGAATGCTGACAGGTTTGGAGTGTATTATCTATGAGGAGAGATTGAACAAACTGGTATCGTTTTCTCTGGAGTGTCAGAAAGTTGAGGAAAAACCTGATAGAAGTAAATGGAATTATGAGAGGTATGGAGTAAACAGTCAGTCTTTTTATCCATGGTGAACATGTTAAATACTGGAGGACATGGCTTCAAGGTGAGCGGCAAAAGTAAAGTTTAAAGGGTATAAGAAGATAACTGCAGATGCTGGTACAAATCGATTTATTCACAAAATGCTGGAGTAACTCAGCAGGTCAGGCAGCATCTCGGGAGAGAAGGAATGGGTGACGTTTCGGGTCAGTCTGAAGAAGGGTCTCGACCCGAAACGTCACCCATTCCTTCTCTCCGGAGATGCTGCCTGACCTGCTGAGTTACTCCAGCATTTTGTGAATAAAGTTTAAAGGGGACGTACATGGTAAGTTTGTTTTTGCAGAGTGTGGTTAGTGCTTGGAACAGCTCCCAGGGGAAGCGGTAGAAGCAAATACCATTGTAATATAGAAGTATTATTTACATGAGCAATGAATAGGGGTGATTGTTTTGATTGGCATTATGGTCAGCACAGATATCTTGGGCCAAAGGGCCTTTTCCTTTGCGATTGGTCTATGTTCCATGTTCTAAGTATGTTCAAAAAATGGTGAACACTGCCCAGTCCATCACAGGTTCTGACCTCCCCATCATCGAAGGGCCACACCACCCTGGCCACACTCTCTTTTCACTCCTGCCATCGGGAAGGAGATACAAGAGCCTGAAAACTGTAACGTCCAGGTTCAGGAACAGCTTATTCCCTACAGCCACCAGGCTATTAAACACCACAACCTTAAATAGCTGTGAACTACACAGAATTAGGGACATTGGTTTTGTCTCTTTGCATTATTGCGTGTGTGTGCGTGCGTGTGTATGTTTCGACCTAAACAAGAATGTTTCTGACATCTCTCCGTTGATTGAATTGATTGAAATATAGAGCCTGAAATGGCGCGGTCCAGTCCAGTCGCCGTCGTGGTAGCTCTGCGGGAACTGTGCGTTTTAAACTGGTATGTTTACTTTAAAATTATCCCTAAGTGCTCTAGCGTGTGCTAGCACTTAGCATTAACCAATGTACGACCGGGAAACGCTCGTAAAATTAAACTTGAGCGCTACAGGAGCACTATTAAACAGAAATCTACTCACCGATATACCGATAGAGATCATCAAAGGAGCGCACCGCAGCAGCAGCAGCAGCAGCAGCAGCAGCAGCAGCAGTGGGAGCCGCAGCAGCAGCAGCAGCAGCGGCAGCAGCAGCAGCAGCGGCGGCAGCAGCGGCAGCAGCAGCAGCAGCAGCAGTGGGAGCGCAGGTCAGTGGGAAAGTCGGAAAAAACACCGAGGGAAGCGAGGGGGGATTCGGAACAGGCTGAGAACCCAAGCCTTGCGTCCACCTCTGCCCAGCATACTTCTGGCCAACGTCCAGTCCCTGGAGAACAAGCTGGATGACCTCAGGGCAAGGATCAGATTCCAGAGGGACATAAGGAACTGCAACATCCTTTGTCTGACTGAAACATGGCTGACCCCGCTGGTGCCTGACCAGGTGATCTGCCCATCCGAGTCCTTCACTGTTTTCCGGGCGGACAGAACGGAAGAATCCGGGAAATCCAAGGGTGGAGGAGTCTGCTTCTTGACCAATAATAACTGGTATAATCCTGGGAATATTAAGACGCTTTCTCGTTCCTTCTCGCCGGACCTGGAACATCTAACTATCTCATGCCGACCATTCTACCTACCCCGGGAGTTCAGCTCGGTGATCATCACAGCCGTCTATATCCCACCGCATGCGGACACCGACGTGGCACTGTCGACCCTACACGATGTGTTGTGTCAACACCAAAACAAGAACCCTGATGCGGCTGTGCTGGTGGCTGGAGACTTCAATAGGGGAAATCTCAAAAAGGTCATGCCCAACTTCTACCAACACATCACGTGTGTCACCAGGGGGGAAAGAACTTTGGACCACTGCTACACGCCGTTCAGGAAAGGTTACAAGGCCGTTTCTCTCCCTCCTTTTGGGAAATCTAACCACGCTGCCATTTTCCTGCTGCCGGAGTACAAACAACGGATAGTACGGGAAGCGACAGTGACGAGGGACGTAAAGCGGTGGTCTGACCATTCAGAGGCCATGCTGCAGGATGCACTGAGCGAAGTCGACTGGAACATGTTCCAAGCAAGTTCCAGAGACGTAAATGAGTTTGCGGAAGCGGTTACGGACTTCATTGCCACAATAGCCGATACCATCATCCCCACGGTAAGGGTCAGTATCTTCCCTAACCAAAAACCCTGGGTGGACAGGTCTATTCGCGTGGCCTTGAATGCTCGCACCGCTGCTTACAACTCCGGCCTGGCATCCGGCAACATGGACGACTACAAGGGAGAGTCCTACCGACTGCGAAGGGCAGTGAAGGATGCAAAAAAGAGGTACCGGGACAAGATGGAGTCACAGATGGAGCAGCAGGACACCAGGCGCCTTTGGCAGGGGCTACGGACTATAACTAGCTACAGGTCCAGCACCCCCTCAACCGGAAGTGCCGGCTCCTCCTTAGCTGATGACCTGAACTCTTTTTACGCACGGTTTGAGACGGGTAACACCACCAGCTCGCCGTCTAAAAACAGCACCGAAGGGGCGCTGGCTAGCGAGGCTGGAGGGGGATCCACCGCCGGGGATGTGCACACATTCTCGGTGTCCGAGCATGAGGTGAGGTGGGCTCTGACGCGTGTGAACACGAGGAAAGCTGGAGGCCCAGATGGTATATCTGGGCGAGTACTAAAGTCTTGTGCTACTCAGCTTGCTCCAGTGCTCACCACAATATTCAACCTCTCCTTGGCAAAGTCCGTGGTCCCTGCATGCTTCAAAAGATCCATCATTGTACCGGTGCCAAAGAATGCCAAAGTGGAGTAGTTGATAGTGAGGTAGATTTTCAAAGTCTACAGAGAGACTTGGGCCTTTTGGAAGGGTGGGCTGAAAGATGGCAGATGGAGTTTAATGCTGATAAGTGTGAGGTGCTGCATTTTGGTAGGACAAATCAAAATAGGACGTACAGGGTAAATGGTAGGGAATTGAGGAATGCAGTGGAACAGAGGGATCTGGGAATAACTGTGCATTGTTCCCTGAAGGTGGAATCTCATGTGGATAGGGTGGTGAAGAAGGTGTTTGGTATGCTTGCCTTTATAAATCAGAGCATCGAGTATAGAAGTTGGGATGTAATGTTGAAATTGTACAGGGCATTGGTGAGGCCGAATCTGGAGTATGGTGTGCAGTTCTGGTCGCCAAATTATAGGAAGGATGTCGACAAAATGGAGAGGGTAAAGAGGAGATTTACTAGAATGTTGCCTGGGTTTCAGCACTTGGGCTACAGAGAGAGGTTGAATAGGTTGGGTCTTTATTCTTTGGAGCGTAGAAGGTTGAGGGGGGACTTGATAGAGGTTTTTAAAATTTTGAGAGGGACGGACAGAGTTGACGTGGGTAGGCTTTTCCCTTTGAGAGTGGGGAAGATTCCAACAAGGGGACATAGCTTCAGAATTGAGGGACAAAGGTTTAGGGGTAACATGAGGGGGAACTTCTTTACTCAGAGGGTTGTGGCTGTATGGAATGGGCTTCCGGTGGAAGTGGTGGAGGCTGGCTCGATTTTATTATTTAAGAGTAAATTGGATAGGTATATGGATAGGAGGGGATTGGAGGGTTATGGTCTGAGTGCAGGTAGATGAGACTAGGTCAGGGAGAATGGTCGGCGTGGACTGGTAGGGCCGGACAGGCCTGTTTCCATGCTGTAGTTGTTATATGTTATATATGTTATAATGCCTCTCCAGCGTGTTTAAATGACTACCGACCGGTGGCCCTCACCTCGGTTGTCATGAAATGCTTTGAGAGGCTAGTCAAGAAGCACATCTGCGCCCTCCTTCCTCGCAACATGGACCCACTACAGTTCGCATACCGACCGAACAGGTCCACGGATGATGCGGTCTCCCAGGTTCTACACACCGCTCTCTCTCATCTGGACAGCCAGGGGGGCTATGTGAGGATGCTGTTCATTGACTTTAGTTCAGCATTCAACACAATAGTCCCCAGCAGACTGGTTGAGAAGCTGCTGGAACTGGGGCTTAGCACCCCTCTGTGTGCCTAGGTCCTGGACTTTCTCACTGCCAGGCCCCAAGTGGTCAGGATGGGGGAACACACATCTAGCTCCCTCACCCTGAACATAGGATCCCCCCAGGGCTGCGTCCTTAGCAACCCTACTGTACTCCCTGTACACACATGACTGTGGGGCCAGGTTCAGCTCAAACTCCATCATCAAGTTTGCTGATGACACTGTGGTGGTGGGCCGGATCTCCATCAACGATGAGAAGGCCTACCGGGAGGAGGTGGCTGATCTGGCACTCTGGTGTCAGGACAATAGCCTCCTCTTGAATGTCACTAAAACAAAGGAGCTGATTGTGGACTTCAGAAGGGCTAAACATCCAAGGACGTACACGCCACTCGAGATAAATGGGTCTATTGTGGATAGGGTGAGCAGTTTCAAATACTTGGGAGTCCGCATCGCAGAGGATCTGACATGGGCAACGCACATTGCCGCACTGGTGGGTAAGGCTAAGCAGCGCCTTTACCACCTTAGACAACTGAGGAAATTCAGAGTGTCGCTGAGGATCCTTCATTGCTTCTACTCTGGGGCTGTAGAGAGCATCCTGTCCGGCAACATTACAGTCTGGTTTGGGAACAGCTCTGCCCAGGACAGGATGGCCCTGCAGAGAGTAGTGCGTTCGGCAGAATGCACCATGGGAACTACACTCGTCCCCCTGCAGGACCTATACATCAGGAGGTGCAGATCCAGAGCAAGCAAGATCATGAGGGACCCCTGCCACCCCAGTAACGGACTGTTCCAGATGCTACGATCAGGCAAACGCCTCCGCTGTCACGCTGTGAAAACGGAGAGGATGAGACGGAGCTTCTTCCCACAGGCCATCAGGACTGTCAACTTTTATAACCCCAGAGACTAAATTTTTGTCGACACTTTTTGTGCTATGTTTAGTAACTTATTAACTTTATTTATATGCTGTAACTGTAATTCTTTTTGTGCACAACCCGCAGGCATTGCCACTTTCATTTCACTGCACATCGAGTATGTGTATGTGACAAATAAATTTGACTTGACTTGACTTGACTTGGATGCTTAATTTCAGATGGCATGTGAGAAGCAATTTTGCAATGTTTGAATAATTGTAGTTGCATCCATTCTCTCAACTCAGTCTCACGCACACTAAAGTATAATTGGGTGATGGCAGATTTAGGAAATAGCAACTAGAGTTATAGAGTCACAGAGTGATACAGTGTGGAAACAGGCCCTTCAGCCCAACTTGCCCACACCGGCCAACATGTCCCAGCTACACTAGTGCTTGCACTTGGACCATATCCCTCCAAATCTGTCCCATCCATGTATCTGTCTAACTGTTTCTTAAACGTTGGGATAGTCCCAATCTCAACTACTTCCTCTGGCAGCTTGTTTCATACACCTACCACCCTTTGTGTGAAAAAGTTACCCCTCGGATTCCTATTAAATCTTTTCCCCTTCACCTTGAACCTATGTCCTCTGGTCCTCGATTCCCCTTCTCTGGGTAAAAGACTATAAGGTCACCCCTCATCCTCCTGCACTCCATGGAATAGAGACCCAGCCTACTCAACCTCTCCCTGTAGCTCAGACCATCCAGTCCTGGCAACATCCTCATAAATCTTCTCTGAACCCTTTCAAGCTTGACACTATCTTTCTTATAACATGGTGCCAAGAACTGAACACACTATTCTAAATGCGGTCTCACCAACATCTTATGCAACTGCAATATGACTTCCCATAACTCTCCCTATCCTTCTCTCTCCCTCTCATTCCAGCTTGGTCTCTGGGGGTTCAGGCAGTAGTCTGACCCCCAATAACTGTGGCCATCTGTAGCCCGCTTCAAACCTTGCATTTTTTACATTGGGTGGAGAATTCCAACATTAATAGTTTAGAGTTCAGAGATACAGCATGGGAACAGGCCCTTCAGCCCACCATAGTTCCATGTTATCCCACTTACACATCCTACACACTAGGAGCAATTTTCAGAGGCCAATTAACCTACAAACCTGCACATGTTTGGAGAGTGGGAGGAAACCGGAGCACCCAGGGGAAACCCACACGGTCACACTGTGATGCAGCAGCTCCACCACTGTGTCACTCACCGTCCCATGGGCACTGTGAGCAATTAAGGCTTGTTCCCTGTCTGAAGAAAGGTCTCAACCCGAAACATCACCCATTCCTTCTCTGCAGAGATGCTGCCTGACCCACTGAGCAATTCCAGCATTTTGTGTCTATCTTCGATGTAAACCACCATCTGGAGTTCCTTCCTGCATACTCCTTATCCAAATGGAGTCCAACACACTCCCTGTCCCAATACTGCTCGGAATTTACTTTCTGTTCCTCGCTGTTCCAATGTTTTCCTCAATCTTCAATTTCCATTTCTATCATCTGGTAATGGAACAAGCTGCCAGAGGAGGTATTTGAGGCAGGGACAATCCCAACATTTAAGAAACAGTTAGGCAGGAGAGATTTGGAGGGATATGGACCAAACATGGGCAGGCGATGTAGGCAAGTTGTGTATTGTACTAGTGTAGCTGGGACATGTTGGCCGATGTGGGCAAGTTAAGCTGAATGTGGGCAAGTTAAGTTTCCACGCTGTATCATTCTATGGTCTTGAAATGGAGTTGGTATCTTGATATTAAAAATTAATCTAATAAAAAAACGTATATTTTATGAAACACAAGCTTTAAAGATATTTAAAGTGACATAAATATCTCTTTAGAATTAGAGAATCTTGTATATAGATTCTAAGTTTGTATATGTAGGATATTCGAGCACTATTGCTCCTGTCAGGAGCAGGACTCCTGGAGCAAGGGCAAGGATTGTCTGCCACTTTGTGCTTTTAGTTTAGTTTAGAGATACTGCACGGAAACAGGCCCTTTAGTCCACCGAATCTGTGCCGACCAGTGATCCCCACATCTCACAGTATCCTACACACGGGGAACAATTTTTACTGCAGTTAACCTACAAAGCTGTACGTCTTTGGAGTGTGGGAGGAAACCGGAGCATCTGGAGAAAACGCACGCAGTCTCAAGGAGAACGTACAAACTCCATACCGACAGCACCCGGAGTTAGGATTAAACCCTGGTCTCTGGTGGTGTGAGGCTGCAACTCTACTGCTGCGCCACCGTGCTGCCCCTCAGGATTGTGTGCTTTGCTGCAGGACTTCACGTGGAATTGAAGGAAACACTGCTTAGAGCTTTGGAAGAGAGTTGGGAAAGCGCCCATACACAGCTGCAAATGTGTGCACACACATCTGGAAATCCCAAATGTGCCGGCACCTCTGGGGAAAATGCGACAGTTGTCCGTAGATCTACAAGATGCTGCACATTACTTTACAATATCGTTTGTAAACCAGGATGGCTCGGCTATTAAGCAAAACCGAGAGAATGTCATGCTGTTAATATCTATATACTAAAACTCTCGTTTGTTTGTTCCTGAACTATAGCCAAAATGGTACACGATACTGCGACAACTTTAGGCCCACCTTATTTACCATCATCCCCTTGTTGCTAATGGAAGAAGTTTCATTGAAATCGGTGTTATATTTTTAGTTGTTCATATTTTAAAGTTTAAATCTATCTATTAGGGAGAGAGGGGGAGGGAGGGAGGAAGGGAGGGAGGGAGGGAGGGTGAAGGGAGAGAGGGGGGAGGCAGGAAGGGGGAAGTGGGGGAGGGGGGAAGTGGGGGAGGAGAGGGTGCTGCACCAATGCAGGAGGTTTGGGCCCAACGGGTCCACTTGGTCTAGTACTGATTAAATGCAGCTCAATCAGGTCATTTGTTAGTCAAGTAAAAGTTCTTCAGCCAATTGCATTAAGGAGCCTGTAATCATTTGTAGGCCTTGTGTGATACAGTTAATGATTATGCTTTTGGATCTGTAACTTTGCTGCCTGACCCACTGAGTTACTCCAGCATTTTGTGTTTTTCGCAAGACTCCAGGATCTGCAATTCCTTGTGTCTCCATCTACTGATTCAAAGTGCCTGCATGATAGCAGAGTGGCTGAGGGGAGGTGCCCCTGAGGCAGGGTGACAGCACATTGAACACACATCCCCTGATTGCTTCCTCCTATCCCAACCTTTCTGCTGTCCAAACATGAGCGCTCGCACTTCCACACATGAACACAGTTTGGACATTTGCCTTTCCAGGAGCAGTGGTAGAGATGACCTCAGCTAGAGACAGGCTTCAAGCACGGAGCACTCCACTTGCTCACAGTGCCACACGTATACTCCAAAGGCACAAGGGAGCTTGCTCAGGACTGCAGGGCCAGCCAGGACTATTGGATAGACACAAAAAAGCTGGAGTAACTCAGCGGGACAGGCAGCATTTTTAGTTTAGTTTAGTTTAGAGATACTGTAAAGAAGCAGGTCTTCGGCCCACTGAGTCCACGCTAACCAGCGATCCCTGCACGCAAACACTATCCTACACACTAGGGACAATTTACAATTATACCAAGCCAATTAACCTACAAAACTCTACATCTTTGGAGTGTGGGAGGAAACCTGAGTTTCCTGGAGAAAACCCACGCAGGTCACGGGGAGAACAAACAAACCGGAGACAACAGCCGTAGTCAAGATCAAACCTGGATCTCTGGCATTGTAAGGCAGCAACTCTACCACTGTGCCACCATGGCCATCTCTCTGGAGAAAAGGAGTAGGTGACGTTTCGGGTCGAGACCCTTCTTCAAACTGGCTGCTCACAGTTGTGGGGTTGAACTAGGATGAGGGTCTTAACCACCTCTCCACCCAAATCTGGCATCTAGAGTCATCTGTTCCACAAGGACAGATAGAACTTTGATAGAACAGAGAAGAGCAAAGGAACAAGCCCTTCAGCAGACAATGTGTGCACTGATCAAGCTTGGTGTGGGCTATGCCAAAGACCACTTTGCAATGGGCTGTGATTCAATTATTGAATGATACTGTATTGTGACATGTACCTAGATACAGTGGAATGCTTTGTTTTGCAGACACACTGGAAAAATCATGCAGCAGACCTCACCTGGACCACGTTTCACAAAGTTACAAAAGTTCACAGCGATGGCAAGATCTGTGATCTTGGCTGACGGGTGGGAAGGAGGCCGCGTACTGTGTTATTGGGGTGGGTTCTTTCAGATCAGATATTGAATGGACTTGCTGTCTGCTTGTTCCAGCATTTCCCATTGGTGTTGAAAGTGACTCAGTGGTACTTAAACAGCGGTGAGCAGATACCTTGGTCTCGGGACTCTCTCTTCAATATCAGAAAGGGTGGGACTTGCAGATCATTTTGCCCAATTTCAGCAAGTGCTGGCTGGCACTCAGGTTCTGAGTTAAGTAGCTGCATCCAGCCAGATGACAAGCGTCATAAGGTCATAAATGATAGGAGCAGAATTAGGCCATTCGGCCCATCAAGTCTGCTCTGCCATTCGACCATGGCTGATCTATCTCTCCCTCCTAACCCCATTCTCCTGCCTTCTCCCCATAACCTTTAATACCCAGGGTGTGTAAGGAGGAACTGCAGATACGGGTTTAAACTGAAGACAGACACAAAAAGCTGGAGTAACTCAGCGGATCAAACCGCATCTCTGGAGAAAAGGAATGTGGCCTTTTGGGTCGAGACCCTTATGTAGGAGTGGCAGTGATGTGCACATTGGTAGGTTAATTGGCCATTATAAATTGCCGTTAGTGCATAAGGGAGTGGTGGGATCTGTGGGGAGTTGGGGAAATATGAGGGGAATGGATCACAGGGAATAGAAGTAGTCAGGGATGGGATGAACCACATGGACTCGATGGGCCAAAACATCTTCCTGCTGTTGTTGGGGACTGTGAAGGGATCTCTCTGAAGCACATCATTGCCGTTCTATGAGGTGGAAACCCAGTAATCCCCTCTCGCAGGCCCACAACCACCTGAGTGGTAATGATGAATCTCTGCCATCTTTGTTATGTGGCCATGCTTTATCGTCAGGTGGAGCGTATTCTGTTGCTGTGAGGATTGAGTACTCTGGTGTGAGAAGCACAAATATCAGCTTAGACACTCAGACACCAAAGCCAAAGGAAGCTTTCACGGGGACACCAGCAGAAAGCTGATCAGTGTCAGAGGAGGGAGAGCAAGATTAAAACAGAACGTTGGATTCGTCAGTCTTTGGAGGTGATGAATCAGAGTCTCTTGTTGTCAGGCGATCAAACAAGCCATGAATCTATTTACTGTTCTCCAAAGGAGAAATGCAAATTACAACCATAACAAACGTGTGAACAATTCCCCATAAAGTAAAGCCTTTTAGAAATGTATTCATTCACAGGATGTCGCATCAATGGCAAGATTGGAAATTATCGTCCATCTGGACTTGTCACCCACTTAGACGAGCTCACTGCAATAATTTTGGAAGGCATTTAACATACAACTACAGCGGTGGGAATGGAATTTTTACTGGAGTAAAAATCAGACAATGGAAGCAGATACAGTGTGCTTGTATAGGAAGGAACTGCAGATGCTGGTTTACACTGAGACATGAAATGCTGGAGTATCTCAGCGGGATAGGCAGCATCTCTGGATAGAAGGAATGGGTGACATTTCGGGACTGAAGAAGGGTCTCAACCTGAAACAGCCATTCCTTCCATCCAGAGATGCTGCCTGACCCATTGAGTTACTCCTGCTTTTTGTGTCTAAGCAGATCAATATACTAGATGAGATTTTTAACAATAATCCAATCATTGTTAATGATATATTCCACTTTTATTTAATTTAGAATTAAAGTCACAAGGCCCACCTTGTCTATGCAGACTAAGGTGTCTTCCTGAGTGAGTCCAATTTGCCTGCATTTGGCCCATATCCCCCGAAACCATTCTTATCCATGTACTGTACCTGTCCAAATGTCTTCTAAATGTTGTAATTTTACCAGCACCTACCACTTCCTCTGGCAACACATTCGATATATCCACCATTCTCTGTAAAATGTCTGCCTATCAGGCCCCCTTTAAATCTTTCTCCTCTCAAATTAATAGAAACATAGAAAATAGATGCAGGAGGAGGCCATTTGGCCCTTCGAGCCAGCACCACCATTCATTGTGATCACGGCTGATCGTCCACAATCAATAACCCGTGCCTGCCTTCTCCCCATATCCCTTGATTCCACTAGCCCCATGAGCTCTATTTAACTCTCTCTTAAATCCATCCAGTGATTTGGCCTCCACTGCCCTCTATGGCAGAGAATTCCACAAATTCACAACTCTCTGGGTGAAAAAGCTTTCTCACCTCAGTTTCAAATGGCCTCCCCTTTATTCTTAGACTGTGGCCGCTGGTTCTGGACTTCCCCAACATTGGGAACATTTTTCTTGCATCTAGCTTGTCCAGTCCTTTTATAATTTTATATGTTTCTATAAGATTTCCTCTCATCCTTCTAAACTCCAGTGAACCCAAGCCTAGTCTTTTTAATCTTTTCACAACCTATGCCCACTGGTTATAGACACCCTGACCCTGAGAACAAAACAGTGACAACCCCCCTCATGATTTTATAAACCTCGACAAGACCATCAGATGGATCAAGGATAGTTCCCCTGGTTCTCACCTTTCACCCCACCAGCCCCCACACCCAACACATCATTCTCCAACATTTCCACCATCTCCAACGTGATCCCACCACCAATCAAACCTTCCCACCCCCATCCCTTTCCACCTTCCCCAGAGACTGTTACCTCCATAACCTTGGTTCACTCATCCCTTCCCACCCAAACCACCACTTCCCCAGCTACCTTCCCTGCAACCATAGGAGATGCAACACCTGTCCTATACCTCCTCCCTCACCTTCATCCAGGGACACTGATAGTCCTTGCAGGTGAGACAGAGGTTCACGTGCACCTCATTGAACCTCATCTACTGCATCCGGTGTTCTTGATGTGTCCTCCTATTAATCGGCAACATCAACCGCAGACGACCATTGTTTCACTGAACATGCGCTCAGTCCGCCTAGAATCTCCAGGTTGCTGACCCCTTTAGCTCTCCTTTCCATTCCCATAATGATCTTCTGTGATGGGCTTCCTCCATTGCCAGAGTGAGGCCACACACACTGGAGGGAACAACACCTCAGGTTGCTTAGAGCCCAACGGTATGAACATTCAATTCTTCAATTTTAGGTAACTACTCCCCCATTTCTCAACCCCGCCCTCTCTCCGCTGTTCCTCAACTGGACGTGGCTATTTCTCCCTTCTCCCTCTCCTTCTAGCTACACTCCTTCCTCTAGCTTCACAATGTGCAACTCTTCAATCCTTTTGTCTCACACCTTGTCTTTTCAACTCTGGCCTTTGTCCAACCATCTGCCTATCAAAACCCCCCTCACCTGTATCCACCTATTACCTGCCAGGCTTTGCCCTGTCCCTCCTCCCCTGCTGCTTTCTGCTCCCCCCCCCCCCCCACCACCACCACCACAATTAGTCTGAAGGACGTCTGACCTAAATCATCATCTCTCCATGTTCTCCTGAGATGCTGCGTTACTCCAGTACTTTGTGCCTTTTGTTCAACACAATCAAAGACTTGTCCAACCCCAGTCATTTCCTCTTTTCTCCACTCCCTTTGGGCAGAAGGTACAGAAGCTTGAAAGCACACCACCAGATTCAGGAACTGTTTCTTCCCCTTTTTTCTCAGGCTTCTGAACAGTTCTTTCATAG
This sequence comes from Rhinoraja longicauda, assembly GCF_053455715.1. Classification (NCBI taxonomy): domain Eukaryota; kingdom Metazoa; phylum Chordata; class Chondrichthyes; order Rajiformes; family Arhynchobatidae; genus Rhinoraja; species Rhinoraja longicauda. The sequence continues at coordinate 26,984,077 of NC_135985.1, forward strand.
GTTAAGGTCCTGTCCAATGCTCCTTAACCCCACTGTGGACATTGGACTTTTATCTCTGGATTGATCACATGACAATGCTGGCAAATGTACTCTGCACTCTACCTATTGTGCTTGAATTTGGCTTGATTGTATTTATGTGTAGTATTATTTGCTTTGTTGGATTGCATGCAAAACAAAGCTCTTCACTGTACCTCGATATACGTGCGGCCACGGTGGTGCAACGATAAAGTTGCTGTTTTACAGTGCTTGCAGCGCCGGAGACCCAGGTTCGATCCCGACTATGGAGTCGATATGGTTTGTACGTTCTCCCCAAGACTGCGTGGGTTTTCTCTGAGATCTTTGATTTCCTCCCACACTCCAAAGATATGCAGGTTTGTAGGTTAATTGGCTTGGTGTATGTTAAAAAATTTGTCCCTCATGTGCATAGGATAGTGTTAGTGTGCGGGGATTGCTGGTCAGTGCAGGCTCGGTTACCAGAAGTGCCTGTTTTCGCGCCTTGCCTCTAAAACTAAACTAAACGTAACAATAATAAACCTAAACCTAAACTTACATTTCAAGTTCTGTGCAACCAAACAAGGCCCGGAGAAGCCTTTGTGTACTGGTAGACAACAGCAGGAAGCTGTTAATGTCGGAGTGTAGAGAGCAAGATAAATAAAATGGTGAATGTTTCAGTCTTCAAAGGTGATGAATCGGAGTGTATGTGATACTCAGCGGATTAGAAAAGATAAACGTGAGCATTCTTTCAAGACAGGATGACGTGCATGTACTGTAAATAGGTGAGAGGAGAGCTGGGAACTGATGTCAGACAGCACTTAGGTCTTGAAGAACGATTAATACCTAGAAGGTCGATGGGCATGAGAGGGTGAGCTGAATGGAGATAAAGCTTACTTCACCTCTCCTTATCATCACTTTAAATAAGATTTAATCAACAGCAGCCCCTGATAATCAGAAGGAATGTGAGAACTCGGCCCTAAATTCAACTGCAGGCCATGTATTCACCAGGCTAGAAACCCACCCACTGCTCCAAACATGAGTTCCACCAATATCCTCCAGCAGCCATTAATTCAGAATATCTCTAAATTCAGAATCTACATATTATTAAAACTCTGTTTCCGTGTGTTTCCGTGTGTTTGTGTGTATGTGTGTATGTCCGTATGTGTGTATGTGGGCAGCTTCACTTTTGACGCTCGCGTAGCCAAAACGATACACAATAGCGCTACAATTTTTGCACCACCATATTCACCATTATCCTGGCCATATATTACAATTACTTTCATTCAACTTGAAGCTACATTTTTAAAGCTAGAGAGATTTAAAGTTTATAATTTTCATTTCTAACCCATTTCTTGAAGGGCTTCAGCGTGTCACGTCACAATGGCACCCGTGCGCCAATGAGAGATCAGCTCGCGCTCCCCGCCGGTGTTCATCGTGTGACGTCACAATGCAATGCGACCCGCACGTCTTCAACAGATCAGCTCGCTCTCGCCCCCGCCCCCCCCCGGACCTTTCACTGATGCGCTCCCCTCCCCCCCCCCCCCACCACCGGACCTTTCACTGATGCGCTCCCCCCCGCCCCACGGGACCTTTCACTGATCCCCCCCCCCCGCCGGGACCTTTCACTAATGCGCTCCCCCGCGCCCCCCCCCCCCCCCGGACCTTTCACTAATGCGCTTCCCCCCCCAGACCTTTCACTAATGCGCTCCCCCCCCCGGACCTTTCACTAATGCACTCCCCCGCCCCCCCCCGGAACACAGCCGCCCGTCCCGGCCACCGGGAGATCAGTTTGGCCAATGCGGACCGAGCGCAGGTGTTGAGCGAAGCGATCGCCGGGTCCCAAACAGTCTTTCCAGGTGAGACCAAGGTTCACCTGCACCTCCTCCAACCTCATCTATTGCATCCGCTGCACTAGATGTCAACTTATTTACATCGGCGAAACCAAGCGCAGGCTCAGTGATCGCTTCGCTCAACACCTGCGCTCGGTCCGCATTGACCAAACTGATCTCCCGGTGGCCGAGCACTTCAACTCCCCCTCCCATTCCCAGTCTGACCTTTCTGTCATGGGCCTCCTCCAGTGCCATAGCGAGGCCCACCAGAAATTGGAGGAACAGCACCTCATATTTCGCCTGGGCAGCTTGCAGCCCAGTGGTATGAACATCGACTTCTCCAACTTTAGATAGTTCCTCTGTCCCTCTCTTCCCCTCCTCCTTCCCAGATCTCCCTCTATCTTCCTGTCTCCACCTATATCCTTCCTTTCTCCCGCCCCCCTGACATCAGTCTGAAGAAGGGTCTCGACCTGAAACGTCACCCATTCCTTCTCTCCCGAGATGCTGCCTGACCTGCTGAGTTACTCCAGCATTTTGTGGACTTATCCTTTTACTGCTATCCAAATGCACCATTATTACCTCTTTAATAATTGACTCCAGCATCTTCCCCACCACCGATGTCAGGCTAACTGGGGGTCTGTAATTCCCCGTTTTCTCTCTCACTCCTTTCTTGAAAAGTGGGATACCATTAGCTATCCTCCAATCCACAGGGACTGATCCTGAATCTATTGAACATAGAAAAATGATCGCCAATGCGTCCACTATTTCTAGAGCCACCTCCTTAAGGACCCTGGGATGCAGACCATCAGGCCCAGGGGATTTATCATCCTTCAGTCCCATTAGTCTACCCAATACAATTTCTCGCCTAATGAAAATTTCTTTCAGTTCCTCTACCTTCCTAGATGCTCTGTCCTCTAGTACATCTGGGAGATTGTTTGTGTCTTCCTTAGCGAAGACAGATCTAAAGTACCTGTTCAACTCTTCTGCCATTTCCTTGTTAACATAATAATTTCACCCATGTCTGCCTTCAAGGAGCCCACATTTGACTTTGCTACTCTTTTTCTCTTAACATATTCAAAGAAGCTTTTACTGTTCTTCTTTATATTCTTGGCCAGCTTCCCCTCGTACTTCATCTTTTCAGCCCGTATTGCCCGTTTTGTTACCTTCTGTTGTCCTATGAAAGTTTCCCAATCCTCTGGCTTCCGGCTACTCTTTGCTGTGTTATACATCTTTTCTTTTAGTTTTATTCCATCCCTAACTTCCCTTGTCAGCCACGGTTGCCTCCTACTCCCCTTAGAATCTTTCTTCCTTTTTGGAATGAAATGATCCTGCATCTTCCGGATTATGCCCAGAAATTCCTGCCATTGCTTTTTCACCGTTATTCCTCCTAGGATCCCTTTCCAGTCTACCTTGGCCAGCTCCTCTCTCATGCCTTCATAGTCCCCTTTGTTCAACTGCATCACTGACACTTCCGATTTAACCTTTTCCTTCTCAAATTGCAGATTAAAACTAATCATATTATGATCACTATCTCCAAGCGGTTCCTTTACCTTGAGTTCTCTTATCAAGTCTGGTTCAATGGACAACACTAAATCCAGAATTGCCTTCTCTCTGGTAGGCTGCAGTAGAAGCTGCTCTAAGAATCCATCTCGGAGGCACTCTACAAACTCTCTTTCTTGAGGTCCAGAACCAACCTGCTTTTCCCAGTCTACCTGCATATTGAAATCCCCCATCACCACAGTGGCATTGCCTTTCTTATATGCCAGTTTTAATTCCTGCTGCATCTTACACCCTACATCCAGGCTACTATTTGGGGATCTATAGATAACTCCCATTAGTGTCTTTTTGCCTTTACAATTCCTCAACTCAATCCACAGTGATTCTACCTCGTCAGTCCCTATGTCACCCCTCGCAAGGGACTGAATTTCGTCCTTCACCAACAGAGCTACCCCACCGCCTCTGCCCACCTGCCTGTCCTTTCTATAGGATGTATAACTCTGAATATGAAGTTCCCAAGCCCGATCCTCCTGCAGCCACGTCTCTGTAATCCCCACAATGTCATATCTACCAACCTCTAACTGAGCCTCAAGCTCATCTACTTTACTTCTTATACTTCGCACATTCATATACAATACTTTTAAGTCCTTACTCATCTCACCCTCCACATCAATCCCTATTACACTTGGCCATACTCTCCTATCCCTTTGTGAGCTCACTTTCCCGTTAATTCTGGGATCATTAACTATCCCTTTACTCTCTTTCACTTTAACTCCATCCTTGACTATCCCAATTGACACCCCACACCCCCACCCCTTATTTAGTTTAAAACCACCCATGTAGCAGTAGCAGTGGAATAAAGGGGAAGTCTAAGAATAAAGGGGAATCCATTTAAAACTGAGGTGAGAAGGAACTTTTTCACCCAGAAGAGTTGTGAATTTGTGGAATTCTCTGCCACAGAGGGCAGTGGAGTCCAATTCACTGGATGAATTTAAAAGAGAGTTAGATAGAGCTCTAGGGGCTAGTGGAATCAAGGGTTTTGGGGAGAAGGCAGGCACAGGTTACTGATTGTGGATGATCAGCCATGATCACAATGAATGGCTGGCTCGAAGGGTCGAATGGCCTCCTCCTGCACCTACTTTCTATGTTTCTATGTAATCGCTGCTAAAGGTGTCTCAACAAAGTACTGAGTAAAGGGTCTGAATACATATGTAAATGTGACATTTCAGTTATTTCTTTTTAATTACTCTGCCAAAATTTCTAAACACCTGTTTTTTGCTTTTTTTTGGTGAGGTTTTGTGTGTAGATTGATGATTAAAAAAATGAATTTAATCCATTTTAAAATAAGGCTGTAATGTAGCAAAATGTGGAAAAGGTGAAGGGGTCTGAATACTTTCTGAATGCACTGAACTGTAGCATCATTGATAACACACTAATTCCGCACCCCCCCTCCCCTCCCCCCCACTACATCATAGCCAATCCTAAATCTATGCGTAGAGAAATTTCTTCATAGGTCACTAATCAAGGCTTCAGATCTATCCCACCAGACAGATACTGGGGCATCACAAGTGCAATGTTCTGCAGCACACAACACGGGCATTGGCTGGACCTGCCACACTACAATAGATTTAAACTCTGTGTAATTTGGAGGCATTGGTGCACCAGTAACAAAACCTATTTTTGGTGATAGTATAAAAGTAGTTGAACAAAATTGATGTGAAGTCCCTGAGCAGCACAGTGGGTACGGAATATTACACAACGTATTTGTTGCTGAGGTGTTCAGAGCTTGTGCAGGTGCAGAGAGTAATGGCTCCGGCGTCAAGAAAGATGGATTGGACGTAACTGAGGGACGCGCACTGACGAACAAATAGATCCACCAGAGTTTAATTTGGCAACATGAATAATTTCCATGAAGAGAATCCTTCTTAATTTAGAAAGTAAAGAATAACATGCAGCAATTGGAATGCTGCATGTGATGGCTGTGTTTTTGCTCCCTGTTCTCTGCTCGTGCTGTGGAGCTAGCTACTGCATAGGTCTCTCTTTAGACTGCGCAAGGATTGGGGATGCTCTAGCTTTAGGTTTACCTTTGACCAGTGTACCGAGGTACAGTGAAAAGCTCTGTTTTGTGTGCTGTTCAATCAGATCAGAGAATATTATACATAATTAAGATCAAGCCAAACTCAAGGACATTAGGTAGAGCCAAGGTACAGAGCACAGAATAGATGGATAGATGGATGGGGTCCAACCCCAGCCACTCTGTGTGCTGGTCACAGAAGTGGATCTGCAATCACGCATTACAATCACTCCACTCGTTTAATCTGTACACTGTGGTTGGCTCGATTGTAATCATGCATTGTCTTTCCACTGACTGGTTAGCATGCCACAAAGGCTTTTCACTGTACCTCAGTACACATAACTGAACTCAAACTCAACTCATTATAGTTCTCAGTGTGGTAGTGCATCAGTTCCACAGACAAAGTCCAATTTCTGCAAAGGGGTAGAGGTGAATCAAACAGTACCCCAGCTAATGGAAGGACTGTTCAGAAGCCTGATCACAGAGGGGAGGAAGCTGTTCTTCAGTTGGGTACTGTGCACTTTCTTGCATCCATATCTTCTACTTGTCGGGAGCGGGTAGAAGAAAGAATGACTGTGGTGGGTCATCTTTGATAATGAGGGCAGCTTTTCCGAGGCAGCGTGAAGCAGTCAGATTATATCTATTACAATCTTCACAACAAAACAACTCCAGCACTAATGAAGCTGAACGTGTATTGAAAATTATTAAAATGTAAATGGTTTTGTTTGGTCATATACTTTTGCACAAAAGAAAAGGAATTGGCAAATTAATCTTATCACAGGATTTATTTTCTATGATGCAGAGGTTATCGAAGTTCGGGACCATAAGAGGATTCATGGTGTCACAAAATAATGGTTGCTGCAGAAATGTTGGACTCACTAGATAATTATGGCAAAAGGAACTGAAGGGTTTATCTAAAAACATCTGCAGATAGCAAATTTCATAGCATGGTTTCAATTTGCACCACAACGTTGCATCTTGAAAAGTCAGATTTAATTCTTTCAGTCTTCTTTAGAAACAAACTGTAAAAACACATCAAGTTTGAGTAGGTGTAGGAAGGAACTGAAGATGCTGGTTTAAACCGAAGATAGACACAAGCTGGAATAACTCAGCGGGTCAGACGGCATCCCTGGAGAAAAGGAATAGCTGATGTTTCAGGTTGAGAAGTCTGAAGAAGGGTCTTGACCCAAAACATCACCTATTCCTTTTCTCCAGTCTGACCCACTGAGTTACTTCAGCATTTTGTGTCTTTCAAGTTTGAGTATGATATATTTCAGGACAGTAAGCTGGTGGCATAAATTGATATGGAGCTGTTGGTCAAGCACTTGTGAACGTTTAAAGGGTAAATCTTTTTTTTTTAAATGAGTAGTGTTATTCTAAGTGGTTACTGTCAAATGTAATGTGTCAAGAGAGAAAGTTTCAGTTGAAATAAAACAGAACATTTTTAAGTTATGTCTATCGTATTTGGAATAATAAAACTGACTCCAGAAAAGTAAGACACGAAGTGCTGGAGTAACTCAGTGGGTCGGGCAACATCCCTGGAGAACATGGATAGGTGACTTTCCCAACCCAAAACATAGCCTATCCATGGTCTCCAGACATGGTGTTTGACCCACTGAATTACTTTAGCGCTTTGTTTCTTTATTTCCAGAAAAGTAAGGTTGGTTTTTCAAAGAACCCTCAGATTGGGTGATATAAACAAAGATTTGTTAATAACCAGGATTAAATTGGAAACACTGGGGCAATGTTTGTGGTACAATGGCACAGCTGGTAGAGTTGCTGCCTTACAGCGCCAGAGACCAAGGTTCGATCCTGACCTCAGGTGCTATCTGTGTAGAGTTTGCATGTTCTTCCTGTGCTCCGGTTTCTTCCTACATCCCAAAGACATGTAGGTTTGTAGGTTAATTGGCCTCTATAAAATTGTTCCTAGTGTGTAGGGTGAATGAGAAAGTGGGACAACGTAGAACTAATGTGAATAGAGAACCAATGGCCAGCATTGACTCATTGGGCAGAAGGGCTGTTTCCATTCAGTATCTCTAAATTAAACCAAACTAAACTAATCATAACATGATTGAAGACAAGAGTTTTTCAAGGATTCAAGTGAATGCATGAGATTAATTGATTGTGGGTATAGGAGAGGATAAGGAAATTTAAATGGCATAATATAAGTCATTTTAGCAAAGCACAAACTGTTGGATGAACTCAATGGTCATTCAGATCTGTGAGGGAAATCCCTCCATTCCCTGCAAGGATGCTGCCTGACCTACTGAGTTCCTCCAGCACTTTGTACTTTGCTCAATATTACAGCATCTGCAGCCCCTTGTATCTCTATGGAAATTGTTTTCTTGGGTGATAATGAAAACAAAGAACTAATCCATTGAAATTAGACTGGAAATACTATAGTCTGGAACCAAATATAAAAAATGCTGAAGAAACTCTGTGAGCCAAGCATCATCGGTGGGGCAAAAGAATAGATGTTTTTGGTTGAGACCTTCTTCAATCCTCCAGCAGTTTGCTTATTATCGATTTCACCCAAGGGAAACATAATTTGCTGGCCACATTTCATCAATGGATTCTAATTGAATAAAAGTGCATGAATCTCGTGGATGTGGGGAAACAGGTAAAGATGGTCTTCAACTAAAAACACAAAATACTGGAGTAATTCAGAGGATCAGGCAGCATCTAAGAAGGGAATGGATGGATGGACACTTCTTCAGACTGAACAAACATTGTCTGTCCATGTCTTCCAAAGAGGAAGAAAGATTCCAAGGGGAGTAAGAGGCAACTGTGGCTGACAAGGGAAGTTAGAGATGGAATAAAACTAAAAGAAAAGATGTAAAACACAGCAAAGAGTAGTGGGAAGCCAGAGGATTGGGCAGCTTTCAAAGGACAACAGAAGGTGGCAAAAAGGCCAATACGGGCTGAAAAGATGAGGTAAGAAGTGAAGCTGGCTAAGAATATAAAGAGGACAGTAAAAGCTTCTTTAGGTATGTTAAAAGAAAAAGATTAGTAAAGACAAATGTTGGGTCCCTTGAAGGCAGAAACGGGTGGAAGAGTTGAACAGGTACTTCGGATCTGTCTTCACTAAGGAAGACACAAACAATCTCCCAAATGTATAAGAGGACAGAGGATCTTGGGAGACAGAGGAACTGAAATAAATTTGTATTAGGTGAGAAATAGTATTGGGTAGACTGATGGGACTGATAAATCCCCAGGGCCTGATAGTCTGTATCCCAGGGTACACAAGAAGTTGGCTCTAGAAATGGTGGATGCATTGGTGATCATTTTTCAATGTTCAATAGATTCAGGATCAGTTCCTGTGGATTGGAGGGTAGGTAATGTTATCCCACTATTCAAGAAAGGAGCAAGAGAGAAAACAGGGAATTATAGACCAGTTAGCCTGACATCGGTGGTGGGGAAGATGCTGGAGTCAATTATTAAAGAGGTAATAACGGTGCATTTGGATAGCAGTAAAAGGATTGGTCCAAGCCAGTATGGATTTACGAAGGGGAAATCCTGCTTGACTAATCTTCTGGAATTTTTTGAGGATGTGACAAGTAAAATGGATGAAGGAGAGCCAGTGGATGTAGTGTATCGAGACTTTCAGAAAGCTTTTGATAAGGTCCCACATTGGAGGTTGTTGAGCAAAATTAGAGCACATGGTATTGGGGGTAGGGTATTGACATGGATAGAGAATTGGTTGGCAGACAGGAAGCAAAGAGTAGGAATAAACAGGTCCTTTTCAGAATGGCAGGCTGTGGCGAGTGGAGTGCTGCAAGGCTCGGTGCTGGGCCCGCAACTATTTACAATATATATTAATGATTTGGATGATGGAATTAGAAGTAACACTAGCAAGTTTGCAGATGACACAAAGCTGGGTGGCAGTGTGAACTGTGAAGAAGATGTTAGGAAGTTGCAGGGTGACTTGGACAGGTTGAGTGAGTGGGCAGATGCATGGCAGCTGCAGTATAATGTGGATAAATGTGAGGTTATCCACTTTGGCGGCAAAAATAAGGAGGCAGATTATTATCTCAATGGTGTCAAATTAGGCAAAGGGGAAGTACAGCAGTCACTGAAACTAAGCGTGCAAGTACTGCAGGCAGTGAAGAAAGCTAATGGCATGTTGGTCTTCATAACGAGAGGATATGAGTATAGGAGCAAAGAGGTCCTTCTGCAGTTGTGTAGGGCCCTGGTGAGACAACAGCAGGAGGATTGTGTTCAATTTTGGTCTCCTAAATTGAGGAAGGACGTTCTTGCTATTGAGGGAGTGCAGCGTAGGTTCACGAGGTTAATCCCTGGGATGGAGGGACTGTCATATGAGGAAAGATTGGAAAGACTGGGCTTGTATTCACTGGAGTTTAGAAGGATGAGAGGGGATTTGAGAGACGTATAAAATGATAAATGACTGGACAAGCTAGATGCAGGAAAAATGTTCCCAATGTTGGGGGAGTCCAGAACCAGGGGCTGCAGTCTAAGAATAAAAGGGAGGCCATTTAAAATTGAGGTGAGAAGGAATGTTTCCACCCAGAGAGTTGTGAATTTGTGGAATTTTCTGCCACAGAAGGCAGTGGAGGCCAATTTACTGGATGAATTTAAAAGAGAGTTAGATAGAGCTCTAGGGGCTGGTGGAATCAAGGGATATGGGGAGAAGGCAGGCACGGGCTACTGATTGTGGATGATCAGCCATGATCACAATGAATGGCGATGCTGGCTCGAAGGGCCAAATGGCTTCCTCGTGCACCTATTTTCTATGTTTCTATGTTTCCACAAAGGCTGCCTGACCCATTGAATTACACCAACACGTTATTTGTAAACCAGCACGTTATTTGCATTACCATTAAGATGGTCTTCTCATTGAAATGTTCATGTACTTACCTACAATGAACAATAAGAAACATTTAATAGCCTGACCATGACGTGAGACACTGAGGGTGAGGTCATGCTAAGGAAGACCTCAGATCCTTTGATGAGTTAAATCTTAATGACATCGGGAGCAAGTTAAGTTGGATGTGGTATTAACATATCAATACTCAGTGTGTGCCTGCACCTGGCAATTGTGGAGCTGGAGGCCAAAGCTACACAGCAGCAAATACCTCGGTCATTGTAGTTACCAGACAATAGTTTGACATGAAATCAATAATGTGGCTTAGAACTATAAAAACTTTCTAATCAAAGCACTGATGCATGCTTCACAGTGTAACCAACCTTTGAATGAAACAATAAAGATTGAGTTAAGCACATCAAAGCAGCTATCTACTCCCTACCCTCAGGGATTATGCAGTCTGTTGCTTTTATACAGTCATAGAGCTATACAGTCTGGAACCAAGGCCATTCAGCCCAACTTGTCCATCCTGACCAAGGTGCTGAACCAAACTAACGCACTTCCTGGGTTGGCCCATATCACTCCAAACCTTTCCTATCCATGTACCTGTCCAAATGTCTTAAATGCCTTAATGTTTTAGTTTAGTTCAGAGATACAGCGCAGAAACAGGCCCTTCAGCCCATCATGTCCGCACCGACCAGTGATCCCCGCATATTAACACTATCCTGCGCACACTACTGACAATTTACACTTATAGCAAGCCAATTAACCGACAAACATAGAAACACAGAAACATAGAAAATAGGTGCAGGAGGAGGCCGTTCGGCCTTTCGAGCCTGCACCACCATTCATTGTGATCATGGCTGGTCATCCACAATCAATAACCTGTGCCTCATGAACCTACGCTGCACTGCCTCAATAGCAAGGATGTCCTTCCTCAAATTAGGAGACCAAAAATGCACACAATACTCCAGATGTGGTCTCACCAGGGCCCTACACAACTGCAGAAGGACCTCTTTACTCCTATAGACAATAGACAATAGGTGCAAGAGTAGGCCATTCGGCCCTTCGAGCCAGCACGGCCATTCAATGTGATCATGGCTGATCATTCTCAATCAGTACCCCGTTCCTGCCTTCTCCCCATACCCCCTGACTCCGCTATCCTTAAGAGCTCTATCTAGCTCTCTCGAATGCATTCAGAGAATTGGCCTCCACTGCCTTCTGAGGCAGAGAATTCCACAGATTCACAACTCTCTGACTGAAAAAGTTTTTCCTCATCTCCGTTCTACATGGCCTACCCCTTATTCTTAAACTGTGGCCCCTGGTTCTGGACTCCCCCAACATTGGGAACATGTTTCCTGCCTCTAACATGTCCAACCCCTTAATAATCTTATATGTTTCGATAAGATCCCCTCTCATCCTTCTAAATTCCAGTGTATACAAGCCTAGTCGCTCCAGTCTTTCAACATACTACAGTCCCACCATTTCAGGAATTAACCCAGTAAACCTACGCTGCATGCCCTCAATAGCAAGAATATCCTTCCTCAAATTTGGAGACCAAAACTGCATACAGTACTCCAGGTGCGGTCTCACTAGGGCCCTGTACAACTTCAGAAGGACCTCTTTGCTCCTATACTCAACTCCTCTTGTTATGAAGGCCAACATTCCATTAGCTTTCTTCACTGCCTGCTGTACCTGCATGCTTCCTTTCAGTGACTGATGCACTAGGACACCCAGATCTCGTTGTGCGTCCCCTTTTCCTATCTTGACACCATTCAGATAATAATCTGCCTTCCTATTCTTACCACCAATGTGGATAACCTCACATTTATCCACATTAAACTGCATCTGCCATGCATCCGCCCACTCACACAACCTGTCCAAGTCATCCTGCAAACTCATAGCATCTTCCTCAGTTCACACTACCACCCAGCTTTGTATCATCTGCAAATTTGCTAATTTTGCTCCTATACTCAAAATCCTCTCGTTTTGAAACCTGTACGTCTTTGGAGTGTGGGAAGAAACTGAAGATTTCGATGAAAACCCACACAGGTCACGGGGAGAACGTACAAACTCCCCACAGACAGCACCCGTAGTTGGGATCAAACCCAGGTCTCCGGTGCTGCAAGCGGTGTAAGACAGCAACTGTGCCACTGTGACTGCCCATAATTGTGCCCACTTCTACCACTTCCTCATTCTAGATTTGCACCACCCCGTTTGCTATATGGCGCAAGTATGAATATGAAGTATGATATATATCATACGCACAAATATCATGTTTCAAAATATTAAGCACATGAAACTTAGATCTAAGATTTAATTGCCCCAGAAATGTATGTACTGCTATTACAGAAGGATTTAAGTAAGCCTGAAACTGATGGACATTAAGATTCAAAAGCAGCAAATGCAACTCTTTTCTTGCGTCATATTTGCAATTTAAAAAAATCAAATTTAAGAAGTATCACGTTCGTGTGAAACAATAATGCTGTCATTAAAATGGATCATGCATGCTCAGAAAATGCTTCTGTAGGCAAGAAATCTCTTTGCATCTCTGGTAGTTTTTACGTCCTTCTGAGTAAAGCAACAATAGGAATGATTTGCTGTTAAAAAGACTCATTTATATTTTAGGCAGAAGCTCACCCTATTGGAACCTATGGTATTAACTGACTGAACATCAATCCAAGGTGAAAGTAGGTGGGTTAATGCTTCACAATATAAACAGAAAATGGAAATATTCAGCATGTCAGGCTGAGGGAAATACTCAGGGTCAGGCTGAGGGAAATACTCAGGGTCAGGCTGAGGGAAATACTCAGGGACAGGCTGAGGGAAATACTCAGGGACAGGCTGAGGGAAATACTCAGGGACAGGCTGAGGGAAATACTCAGGGTCAGGCTGAGGGAAATACTCAGGGTCAGGCTGAGGGAAATACTCAGCGTCAGGCTGAGGGAAATACTCAGGGTCAGGCTGAGGGAAATACTCAGGGTCAGGCTGAGGGAAATACTCAGCATGTCAGGCTCGATCTGTGGGAAAAGCAACTTTTCATGTCACTGACCCGATGACAGATGGGAAAGAGCAAAAATAACCTGGTTATGCCGCTGGGAGGGGAGGGGAGGGGAATGTCATTGATAGAATTCGAAAGACATACAGGTTTGTAGGTTAATTGGCTTGCTATAAGTGGAAATTGTTCCTAGTGTGTGTAGGATAGTGTTAATGTGCAGGGATCGCTGGTCGGCACGGACTTGGTGGGCCGAAGAGCCTGTTTCCATGCTGTATCTCTAAACAACCAAAAACTAAAGAATAAACTCGGTGACATGGGGAGAAACTGTCAATAAGCTGATGACAGGGCAAATGGACAGAGGCCTTTCCTCAGGGCAGAGGAATCGAAAGCTAAAGGGGGAAAAAAGACACAAAGTGCTGGAGTAACTCAATGGGTCAGACAGCATCTCCAATACTTTGTGTCTTTTTGTAAACCAGCATCTGCAGTTCCTTGTATCGATGAGATCTGGAGGGCACAGGTTTACGGTGATAGTGGAAAAAATGAATGGGGAACCTGAGGGGGTCTTTTTCACACAAAGGGTGGTGGGTATATGGCACAAGCTGCCACCGGAGGTAGTTCAAGCTGGAACTATAACAACCTTTAAAAGGCAGTGTAGAAACAAAGAGCTGCAGATGCTGGTTTATACCAAAGATAGACACAATGTGCAGGCCTAACTCAACAGGTCAGGCAACACATCTGACGAAAAAGGATAGATGACCCTTCTTCAGACTGAACGTACGGGGGGGGGGGGGGGGGGGTGGGGGTGTGGGTGGGGGTGGAGGTGAAGAACTGGAGGCAAGCAAAGACCAAGACCAATCAGGGCCAGCTACATATCACCTCAGGCAGGGGCCTGGTACCTGGTTGGCCCCTTGTTGGCGAGGGAAGGTGGGATCTCAAGAGATCAATGTGATCTCAGGAGAACTGCGGAACTGGCAAAATGACTAGGGTGGAGTAATGGGGGCAAGGAAGGGGAAGAGAGTGCAAGATGAGCGCTGTTTAAGAAAATAACTGCAGATGCTGGTACAATGGGCGTGCGCCGGCCCCATCCCCGAACTCTACCTCCGCTACATCGACGACTGCATTGGTGCTACCTCTTGTACTCATGCAGAACTCACTGACTTCATACACTTCACTTCCAATTTCCATCCTGCCCTTAAATATACCTGGACTATCTCCGACATCTCCCTCCCGTTTCTGGACCTCACCATCTCCATCACAGGAGACAGACTAGTGACGGACATTTACTATAAACCCACTGACTCGCACAGCTATCTGGACTACACATCTTCCCACCCGGTCCCCTGCAAAAAGTCTATCCCCTACTCCCAATTCCTCCGTCTACGCCGCATCTGCGCCCGGGATGAGGTGTTTCACACTAGGGCGTCAGAGATGTCTTCATAATTCAGGAAACGGGGCTTCCCCTCCTCCATTATAGATGAGGCTCTCACTAGGGTCTCTTCTACATCCCGCAGCTCCGCTCTTGCTCCCCCTCCCCCCACTCGCAACAAGGACAGAATCCCTCTCGTTCTCACCATCCACCCCACCAGCCAGCGGATCCAACAAATCATCTGCCAACATTTCCGTCACCTACAACGGGACCCCACCACTGGCCATATCTTCCTATCCCCTCCCCTCTCTGCGTTCCGCAGAGACTGTTCCCTCCGTAACTCCCTGGTCCACTCGTCCCTTCCTACCCAAACCACCCCATCCCCGGGCACTTTCCCCTGCAACCGCACGAGATGCAACACCTGTCCCTTTACCTCCCCCCTCAACTCCATCCAAGGACCCAAACAGTCTTTCCAGGTGAGACAAAGGTTCACCTGCACCTCCTCCAACCTCATCTATTGCATCCGCTGCTCTAGATGTCAACTTATTTACATCGGCGAAACCAAGCGCAGGCTCGGCGATCGCTTCGCTCAACACCTGCGCTCGGTCCGCATTGACCAAACTGATCTCCCGGTGGCCGAGCACTTCAACTCCCCCTCCCATTCCCAGTCTGACGTTTCTGTCATGGGCCTCCTCCAGTGGCATAGTGAGGCCCACCGGAAATTGGAGGAACAGCACCTCATATTTCGCCTGGGCAGCTTGCAGCCCAGTGGTATGAACATCGACTTCTCCAACTTTAGATAGTTCCTCTGTCCCTCTCTTCCCCTCCTCCTTCCCAGATCTCCCTCTATCTTCCTGTCTCCACGTATATCCTTCCTTTGTCCCGCCCCCCTGACATCAGTCTGAAGAAGGGTCTCGACCCGAAACGTCACCAATTCCTTCTCTCCTGAGATGCTGCCTGACCTGCTGAGTTACTCCAGCATTTTGTGAATAAATACCTTCAATATGAAGCGCTGTTCCTCCACTTTGCATGTAGCCTCACACTGGCAATGGAGGAGGCCCTGGACAGAAAGGTTTGTGTGGGAATGCGGAGGGTAGTTGCAGCATGGTGACGCAGCGGTAGAGTTGCTGCCTTACAACGAATGTAGCACTGGAGACCCGGGTTTCATCCCGACTATGGGTGCTGCCTGTACGGAGTTTGTACGTTCTCCCCGTGACCTACGTGGGTTTTCTCCTAGATCTTCGGTTTCTCCCACACTCCAAAGACGTACAGGTTTGGTAAATATAAAAATTGTCCCTAGTGGGTATAGGATAGTGTTAATGTGCGGGGATCGCTGGTCGGCGCGGACCCGGTGGGCCGAAAGGGCCTGTTTCCGCGCTGTATCTCTAAACTCTAAACTCTAAAGCTCTACAGGACTTTGGTTAGGCTGCATTTAGAGTATTGCGTGCAGTTCTACTCGGCCCATTGCAGGAAAGATGTGGAGGCTTTGGAGAGGGTGCAGAGGAGGTTTCCCAGAACGCTGCCTGCTAGTGGGTTTCAGCTATTGGAAGAGGTTGGATAAACTTGGATTGTTTTCTCTGGACCATCGGAGGTTGAGGGCAGACTTGACAGAAGTAAATAAAATTATGAGAGGCACAGATAGGGTTGACAGCCAGAACCTTTCTCCCAGATTGGAAATATCCAACACTTGAGAGCACAGCTATAAGGTGAGAGGGGGAAAGTCTAATGGAGATGTGTGGGGAAAGTTTTTTACACAGAGTAGTGGAACGCATTGCCATGGGTGATGGTGGAGGCAGATATGATAGTGGTGTTTTAAGAGGCTCTTAGAGAGGCACACGGGAGGGCAGATAGGGATATGGATCATGTACAGGCAGATGTGATCAGTTGGCATTCATGGCAACTTAGCATCATGTTTGGCACAAACAATGTGGGCCCAAGTCCTTTCCTGTGCTGTACTATTCCATGTTGTTATTAATCAATCGCAACTCTATGAGCTCATGTACATTCTGGACGGTTGTCCTCAATGTCTCAAACGCCTGAGATGGTGTAGATGGTGTTACGGAAGTGGTGGTAACAGTGTTAACTGTTCCCTGGGAAGTCCTCCATGGGGCTGTGTTTATCATAAGATCATAACTGATGAGTGGAATTAGGCCATTCAACCCATCGTCTACTCTGCCATTCAATCATGGCTGATCTATCTCTCCCTCCTAACCCCATTCTCTTGCCTTCTCCCCATAACCTCTGACAGCCACACTAATCAAGAATCTATCTCTCTCTGCCTTAAATATATCCACTAACTTTGCCTCCACAATCTTCTGTGGCAAAGAATTCCACAGATTCACCATCCTCTGACTAAAGAAATTCCTCCTCATCTCCTTCCTAAAAGAACCTTTCATTCTGAGGCTGTGATTTCTAGTCCTAGACTCTCCCACTAATGGAAACATCCTCTCCACATCCACTCAAACCTTTCACTATTCTGTTTCAATGAGGTCCCCCCTCATTCTTCTAAACTCCAGCGAGTACATGCCCAGTGCCGACAGACACTATCTTGATCATTGGCACCAACTCTGCGCAGTGTTACAGATGGCAGTGGACCCTGGGCAACCTCCTCATGATTCCATTTATCCTCACTCCCTGGAGGCTTCATATTTATTCCACTGTCATTGAGAATTACCTCACATTACAGGAAATATTCAATTCCCTTTACAAATTCTTGTCTCTGAAAGCTAGCTGGAATAATAAGATTGTGCATCCATGCTTTTTACACATGCAAATAAATTAATTAAAATGTATAAATCTATAAAGTAATAATAATGTGCACGCATGTACTATCAATAGAACATATAGTCTGGTTCAGGGTAACATCTCTAATTGTTCCATTGAGGTGTACAGATAGAAACAAGCCTGGCTCGCTGAATGTGAAGGGAAATTGGAATTGGCTGACAATGTCTTTGTTCACAATCAATCTAAATAACACTGATATAAACATCAGGACTACCTGTCCTAACAGTGTACAAACAAGGCTGCAGCTGCTGGTTAGTACAAAGGGATAGGTTTACATGGATAGGACAGGTTTAGAGGGATATGGGCTAAACGCAGGCAGGTAGGATGAGTGTAGATGGGACATGTTTGCCTATGTGGGCAAGTTGGGTCAAATGGCCTGTTTCCACGCTGTAAAAATCTATGACTCTACGACACAAATTGCTGGAGTAACTCAGCGGGTCAGGCAGCATCTCTGGAGGCCATGGATCGGTGACATTTCAGGTATGGGCAATTCATCAGACTGATTGTAGGAGAGGGAGGAAAGCTGGTAAAATGGTGGAGATGGGGCAAAGCCTGGCAAGAGATTGAAAAAACACACAAAGTGCTGGAGTAACTCAGCGAGTCAGACAGCATCTCTGGGGAACATGCACAGGTGACGTCTCGGGTCGGGACCCTTCTTTAGACACGGTTTGGCAATTGATAGGTGGATACAGGTGAGGCGAGTTTTGATTGGGAGATGGGTCGACAAAGACCAGAGATGTAAAGGAGATAAAAGGGTGTAATATAAGGAGAGAGAGTCGGAATGAAATGGAAAGCCAGAGGGAGAGATATAAGTGGGAGAAATGGATGCACACCTGGGTAGGACAGTGGGGAAGAGAGGGGATATTACCTTGAATTGGAGAACTCAATGTTTATGCATGGGCAACACAGTATGCAGCTGGTAGAATTGCTGCTTCCCAGTGCTAGAGACCTAAGGCTGCTGTCTGTGTGGAGTTTGCACATTCTCCCTCTATGACCATGTGGGTTTCCTTCAGGTGCTCCAGTTTCCTCCCACATGCCAAAGATGTGCAAACATGTCGGTTAATTGGCCTCTGTAAATTGCCCCGAGTGGTAGGGACAGGATGCTTAATGGTATGACATGGAACCAGTGTGAAGCAGTGATCAATGGTTGGCTTGGACTTGATGAGCAAAACAGCCTGTCCCCATGCTGTAACTTTTAATCAATCAATTAATATCAATAGATAGTATTGGGTTGTAACCTACCCAAGAGGAATACGAGTTTGCATGTAACCTTACTCTGGCACTGGAGGATGCTCAAGGCACTTGGAATGGGTAGGGAAGTTAAAATGGTTATCAACTGGGAGATCCTACAGGCCTCGGCAAGTGTTGGCGAAATGTCACCTACTTTACTCTTGGTCTCGTCGATGTTCAGGAGGCCACATCGGGCACACTGGATGCAGTACATGAGGTGAGAGAAGGTGCACGTGAACATTTATCTCAACAGGAAGGGCTGCTGGGATCCTTGGATGAAGTAGAGGGAGAAGGTTACATCTGCGGTTGCAGTAGAGTATCTGGGGAGGGGTTGGTTTGAGTGGGACGGGATGAGTGAATCATAGAATTGTAGAGGGAACAATCTCTGGGGAAAGAAAGGGTAGATGTGACTGGTGCTGGGATTATAGAAGGTGTTGGAAATTGTGGAGAATGATGTTTAGAGATACAGTGCAGAAACAGGCCCATCAGCCCACCGGGTCTGCGCTGACCAGCGATCCCGCACATTAACAGGCCCATCAGCCCACCGGGTCTGCGCTGACCAGCGATCCCGCACATTAACATTATCCTACACTCACTAGGGACAATTTTTACATTTACCAAGCCAATTAACCTATAAACCTGTATGTCTTTGGAGTGCGGTAGAAAACCAAAGATCTTGGACCTTCCTGGTGGGGGCTGGAGGTATAAAGCGATTGGATGTCCCTGGCAAAGATGAGGCAATGGGAGTCTTGGAATTAAAAGTTTTTGAAGTATTGAAGAGCTTGTGAGGTGTCTCAGATGTAGGTCAGAAAGGATTGGACAAGGTTGGAAAGGGTAGAGTGGGACCAAATAGGATCGAGCTATTTGGGGATGAGTTCAGTGGGGCAAGAGCATGTTCTGAGGGGAGAGAGTGTGAGAGCAGAACTGCGGGACACAGAGGATTTCTGGGGGGAGAGGGAGCATCTCATAGTCCACTTGGGTAGGATACACCCAACGGCATGAACACTGAATTCTCCAACTTTAGGCGACTCTTCCTCCACCACGGCTTTTACCCTCCTCTCCTTCCTGTGTTCCTCCCTGGTCCACGCACACTCTTCCCATTATCACTCACCAGGCTCTGTCCTGCCCCTCTGCTCTTCCAGTTTTGTCCATCCCTTCCCCTCACCTTCCCCCCCATCCCATCCGCAAACAATCTGAAATAAGGTCCCGATTCAAAATGTCACCTATCCATGTTTTCCAGCGATGCTGCCTGACCTGCTGAGTTCCTTCAGCGTGGATGTGGAGACGATGTTTCCATTCGTGGGAGAATCTAGGACTAGTCAAAGTCTCAGAATTAATAAAGGGCGTCCCTTTAGGAAGGAGATGAGGACGAATTGCTATCGTCAGAGGGTGGTGAACCTGTGGAATTCATTGCCACAGAAGCTATGGAGGCCAAACCAATGGATATTTTTAAGGCAGAGATAGATATATTCTCGATTAGTACGGTTTGTCAGGGGTTTTGGGGAGAATGCAGGAGAATGGGGTAAGGAGGGAGAGATAGATCAGCCATAATTGAATGGCGGCGTAGACTTGATGGGCCGAATGGCCTAATTCTGCACCTATCACTTCTGACCTCTCCCCATCTCCTTCCACCTATATCCCTGGTTGGGCTTCACATTTCAATCTTCTCCTCATCTGACACCTATCATTCAGTTTGGTTTAGTTTAGAGATACAGCACGGAAACAGGCCCTTCGGCCCACCGGGTCCGTGTCGACTAGTGATTCCCTGCACACTTACACTATCCTACACACACTAGGGACTATTTACACTTACACTATCCTACACGCACTAGGGACTATTTACACTTACACTATCCTACACGCACTAGGGACTATTTACACTTACACTATCCTACACGCACTAGGGACTATTTACACTTACATTATCCTACACGCACTAGGGACTATTTACAATTTTACCGAAGCCAATTAACCTGCAAACCTGCACGTCTTTGGAGTGTGGGAGGAAATTGAAGATCTCGGAGAAAACCCATGCAGGTCACAGGGAGAATGTACAAACTCCGTAGACAGCACCCATAGTCAGGATTGAACCTGAGTCTGGTGCCGTAACACAGTAATTCTGCCGCTGCACCACGGCAGACTTTGTCCAACCCTCACCTCTTTTCCAGCTTTGTCCCCCTTACTCCATCAGTCCAAAACGACTTCTATCCATTCCCTCCACAGATGCTGCCTGACTCGTTGAGTTACTCCAGCACTTTGTGTTTGTTGTTTTGCAAACCACATCTGCAGTTCCTTCTGACACCACTTAAAGAGCATTTGATTTCCTTTGCCAGAGAGAGCAGGGTGAGTTTTTATTGAGATCTGGTAGAAGTACGCTTGCAATTATTCATGCCAATTTAAATGAATGTAACTTCCCTGCTATGATGGTGGGCTTTGGACTCTGAACTATGAGGCGTCTTGCTGCCCTATGATTACTCACCGGGCAATATAATTACCGTGCTACCTTCCCACACATCATCATGTGTAGCCCAGGATGATCATGTTAAAAATCAGATAAGCTGTAGGTAAGACTCACAATTACCTGTGTGAACATTACCCGTTCTGCATCTCCTGCTGGGAGTAATCATGCTAATCATCTCACACCTGAGGATTCAATGCAATCTGTGCTTATTTAGCATGGTCTCCTACAGGTTCAGCCATTTATAGCTTGTTTGAAACTAAAGACACAAATCGGTCGCAATAATTGGCAGTGTGAGGTTTTTTGTTTTTTGGGACCAGCCCTCTAGTTTGATTTCTCTGGCTTTTCATTTCATGCCTCTTCTCTCCTTATCTCCTTCTCTTACACTTTTTGACATTTCATTTCTGGCCTTTGTCCAACCACCCGCCAGTCCATACCAGTATCCACCTATCACTCGCCAGACTGTCCCACACCCACCTCTCTGCCAGCTTTCTCCACTCTACTACAATCAGTCCAGACAAGAGTCCCAGCCTCAACCGTTGCTGATCCATGCTCTCCAGAGATGCTGTCTGACCCGCTGACTTACTCCAGCACGTTGTATCTCCTCAGTAAACAAGCATCTGCAGTTCCTTGTGTCTACTCTAGTTTGCATTCCGTTTTTTCCGTTGCTGATGTACTTGGCACAAGTGTGGCCCGTCCCTCCCTCCTATGTAACAGGGATCACCATTTCATCTGGGGGTCGAGGATGGACTGGGTGCGACGGGCCACAATGCACAAGTCTGCAGTCGACAGGGGTAAAAGCGTGCCCAACGTCGCCCTCACCCTGATGGCCACCTTCGTGTGTGGCTGCATCAGGCGGAGCGTAGTGTCACTATCTGCTGAGTTTCCAGGTGTCCCTGGTGTTGCGAAGGATGGGCCTGGCCCACAATGTATTAGTCAGCTGGACATTACCACACTACCTCTCATTTGTGGAAAGGTTCTTCCAGAACAACACCTTTGACTGCAAGTTTATTGGCCAGTGGTCAGCACGGAATATTCTGGAGGGACTGAAAGACAAGGACTCGATGGATCCTGTGGTGTTGCTCACTCAGAAGACTGCCCAGCTTATCTGGTGAAATGCCTCATCGCCAGAACTCACCAACAAGCACCAAGACTTGGCTTGGCTGGCAGTGAGAAGGGCCCTCCCAGTCAGATCCATCCTGCACTGCTGGAGTCGTACTCCCAATGCATGCTGCCCTTGGTACGGCTGCTACAGAGAGGAGACCATTGCCCACCTCCACAGCCAACGCCAAGCCTCTGTGGGGGAAGACCACAGTCCTTCTGCTGGACATTGGGGGGCAGAGTCCAGTGGGGTCACCCCTCAAACAAGGGAAGGGATGTCACCCCAAGGGGCTACATGAGTGATAATGTGTAAGGAAAAGGGATGTGCTAACACTACTGAGTATCACACTAAGAATGCATCGTTTTTCTTTTTGTATATATTTTTTTACTCGGAACAAAGATTATTTTTGAAATTAAATTACAAAATCACCTTTGACACATAATAAGATGGTACTAAACAAGCTGCACATTCCAGCAAGGTGCTCTAGAACGCTGCCTACTCCATCACTGTACTGACCTCTCCACCATCCAAGCGATTTACAAGTTTCGCTGTCTCAAAAAGGCAGCCAGCATCATCAGGCACCCACACCACCCTGGCCACACACTCGTTACATCCCTGCTATTGGGAAGAAGGTACAGGAGCCTGAACAATGTAACGTCCAGTTTAGGAACAGCTTCTTCCCAACAACCATCAGGCTTTTGATCTCCAAATAAACTACAAACTGGGTTGCACTCAGAACTTTGGGCTTGAGTTTGTTTTTGCACTATAATTTTTTTTTAACTTATGGAACTTCATTTTGTTTATTTATTATATTCTTTTATTTTATTTTATTTTATTTTATTTTATTTTAGTTTAGTTTAGTTTAGATTAGTTTTGAGATACAGAGATACATATCGTACACATCAGGGACAAATTACATTAATTATACCAAGATAATTAACCTACAAACCTGTACGGCTTTGGAATGTGGGAGGAACTATGAGAAAACCCACGCAGGTCACAGGGAGAGCGTACAAACTCCGTACAGACAGCACCCGTAGTCAGCATTGAACCCAGCGCTGTATGGCAGCAATTCCAGCGCTGCGACACCGTGCCGCCTTTATTGAGTACTGTGTTTGCAAGCCTGTTCTGCTGCTGCAAGTGAGGACATTGTTCGACAATAGACAATAGGTGCAGGAGTAGGCCATTCGGCCCTTCGAGCCAGCACCGCCATTCAATGTGATCATGGCTGATCATTCTCAATCAGTACCCCATTCCTGCCTTCTCCCCATACCCCCTGACTCCGCTATCCTTAAGAGCTCTATCTCGCCGTTGTTCCATGCCGGTACATATGACAATAAAACACTCTTGACTCTTGGCTTACTTGTGTGGAGACTATCACGGGGTTAAGAATGCTTGACTCACGTACACCCTAGCACTGAACAAGCTCCCATTATATCCCTAATTTCAAAAGTCTGAGGCACGTTTGTTCATACGAGCAACAGAACTAGTTTATTCTCTCGAAGGTAGACACAAAATGCTGGAGTAACTCAGCGGGACAGGCAGCATCTCTGGAGAGAAGAAATGGGTGACATTTCAGGTCGAGACCCTTCTTCAGACTCGAGAGTAAGACAAATAGTGCACAGAACCCTTCTTCAGATTCATGTCTGAAGAAGGGTCTCGACCCAAAATGTCACCCATTCCTTCTCTCCAGCGATGCTGCCTGTCCCGCTGAGTTACTCCAGCATTTTGTGTCTACCTTCGAGTTAAACCAGCATAGGAACATAGAAACATAGAAAATAGGTGCAGGAGGAGGCCATTCGGCCCTTTGAGCCAGCACCGCCATTCATTGTGATCATGGCTGATCGTCCCCAATCAATAACCCGTGCCTGCCTTCTCTCCATATCCCTTGATTCCACTAGCCCCTAGAGCTCTATCTAACTCTCTCTTAAATCCACCCAGTGATTTGGCTTCCACTGCCCTCTGTGGCAGAGAATTCCACAAATTCACAACTCTCTGGGTGAAAAAGTTTTTTCTCACCTCAGTTTTAAATGGCCTCCCCTTTATTCTAAGACTGTGGCCCTTATTCTAAGACTCGCCCAAAATTGGGAACACAGCATCTGCAGTTCTTTCCTACACATAGTTTATTCTCTTTCCGCTCTCAGTAATTGATGTTTCTCATGGGTTTTGTGTGCTTTTGCTATCATTTACTGCAGTACTGGGGACATTTGGTCACCGCGCAGTGTGTTCTGTGCACTATTTGTCTTATGGACCACGTGACCGATAGACGGTTGTGCAAAGGGAAGCCGTTTTTGTTGCCCGTTTATGTACATTTCCTGGAGCACGCAGTTAATGGGACTGAGGAGTTCCCACCAGGTGAGCCAGAGTCTCCAGGCATGTTGGTGCTCAGCTTTGGTTTTGGCAGAGCCAGGGCCAGGTACAGATCCCCAGCCTGCCTGTAGGGCTCACTGAAACTAACATCAGGAGTCTGTCAGTTCTGTCCGGTCCTGCTGAGTTACTCCAGCATTTTGTGTCTGTGTGTCAGTTCTATCGTTGTGTCTCAGCCAAGGTTCTCTGGCTACAGCAAACCCAACAGGTGAAAGATGGGCCGATTCCACAGTTAGTGCCCGTGGACAGTGTGTGTAGGGACAGACAGGCATTCCCAATGAAAGCCTACTGCCCCCCTCACTGTGCCATTGGTCAGTCCTTATTCTCAACAATGACAACTGAATGACTAGTTGCTTCCTCCAACATTATCATACACTCCAAACGTCTCCTCCGCCCCACAACTCCTTCATCCCAACCTGTTCCAGGGTCAGGAAACCTCCTGCAATCAAGACCCATCCACATTGGAACCAGGACGGCCACAGCAGGCTTGTCCATTCTCACAATTCTCTGGATGCTTTCAAGAGAGAGTTAGATTGAGCTCTTAAAGATAGCGGAGTCAAGGGATATGGGGAGAAGGCAGGAACAGGGTACTGATTGTGAATGATCAGCCATAATCACAGTCAATGGCGGTGCTGGCTCGAAGGGCCGAATGGCCTACTCCTGCACCTATTGTCTATTGTATATTATCAAACAGTCTCTTGCTCGTCAACAAGCCTGTCTTTTAGTTTGTTTAGTTTAGTTTTGTTTAGTTTAGTTTAGAGATACAGCGTGGTAACAGGCCCTTCGGCCCACCGAGTCCGCACTGACCAGCGATCTTCACACATTAATACTATCCTACACAAGGGACATTTTAAAAATATTTATGCCAAGCCATTTAATCTACAAACCTGTACGTCTTTAGAGTGTGGGAGGAAAGTGGCATTTTCGGAGAAATCCCAATGCAAGTCACAGAGAGAACATACAAACTCCGTACAGACAGCACCTGTAGCCACGATAAACAGCAACTCCACCGTTGCACTACTGTGCCACCCTCTTCTGTTAGCACAACATGATGGATAACAGAGGGACCCTACAGGTAAACACCTTCAGGATGCCCAGAAAGCCTGGTCTTCATTGTTCCAACAGCTCTCACTGAAGCATGTTTCCAAGGTAGAATCCTTTGTAGAGATGGAGCAGATTGGGATCGTAATCGCTAAAATTTGGAAGAATGAGAGATAATCTCAATGAAATGTACAAAATATTCTGAGGACTTGACAGGATGGATTTTGAGATAATGTCACACCTCACTGGGATATGTAGAACCAGGAGTCACAGTCTCAGATACAGTGTAGGAATGAACTGCAGAAGGTAGGCACAATATGCTGGAGTAACTCAGGCAGCATCTCTGGAGAGGAATGGGCGATGTTTCGGGTCCAGACCCTTCCTCACAACTGCAGATGCTGGTTTACTCTGAAGATAGACACAAAGTGCTGGAGTAACTCAGCAGGTCAAACAGCATCTCTGGAGAAATGGAATAGGTGGCGTTTCAGGTCAAAACCCTTCTTCAGACTGAAGAAGCCTGAAGAAGGGTTCTGACACAAAACGTAACCCATTCATTTTTTCCAGAGATGCTGTCTGAGCCACTGAGTTAATCCAGCACTTTGCATCTGTCTCAGAATACAGACTTGGTTATTCAGTACTAAGATGAGAACGAATTCCTGCACTCAAAGGTTATTAAACCTTTGGTAAGTTCTACCAAGAGGTGGGTGAAATCTCAGTTTCTGAGTTTCTTCAAGGGAGGGAGCAATAGAATTTGTCTGATAAATGCATCAAACATATGTGGTTACTTCAGTTTAGTTTAGGTTAGAGTACGGAAACATGGTCTTCAGCCCACTGAATCCATGCTGACCACTAATCAACCATTCACATGGCATCTAAGCTATCCTACTTTCTCATCCACTCCCTACAAGTTTACAGAAGCCAATTAACCTACAAACCCGCACATCTTTGAGCACCTGGAGGAAATTCATGCAGTCACAGGGAGAACGTACAAACTCCACACAGTCAGGATCGAACAAAGATCTCTGGTGCTGTGAGGTAGCGGCTCTCCTGTAGTGTAGGAATGTACAGTGAAAGATTATGTGTAATCCCACTGAATGACAGAGCAGGTGTGAGGAGTCCAATAGTTTACTCCTGTGTGCATGATGCGTTTATGTAAAGCTAACACAGCAGCCATGAATTCACAGGCATCAGTCCCTTTAAGATCCAGTCTTTCAGGAACACAACACAACTACTGTGCCTTTAAGACAGCGTGCAAGACAGATGTTGGCATTACCACGACTCCAGCAAGGTGTCAGATAAATCAATCACACCCCTTAAATTGATCACACCTCAAACAGCCTGAAGCTGATTAATGAAGCCCGGTCCTATCCATCTGCAACTCAGTGCATGCAAATAGCGTGGATATCATTTATCTGCTGCCAGGGTGGGTGATCAATGAGGTAATAGATGGCAGAGCTGGGATTGCCTACACAATAGACAGAGCAAGCAGTACGAGGCACTGACTCCACTGGTAAAGCAGGAGCACAGAAATAAATCACTGTATCAAACAACTGACGAAACTATAAAGACTAAAACTTATTTTTTGACAAAATCAGATCGTGTTCTTAAACAACATTTACTATCTTCAACAATAAGTTAGCCCTTGTCTCTCTCTCTCTCTCTGTCTGTCAATCAGTCTGTCTCTCTCGCTCTCTCTCCCTCCCTCTGTCCCTCCCACCCACCCTCTCCCTCTCCCACTCCCTCTCCCCCACCCTCTCCCCCTCCCCCACCCTCTCCCCCACCCTCTCCCTCTCTTTCCCCCTCTTTGCTCCTGTCCCCATACCTCCTCCCCCACAGCCTCCCATCACCATTTTTTGTAATCCTTTATCCACCCACCTCCACCCCCCTCCATTTCCATCAACCTATTCCCCGTACACTTCCCACCGTATCCTCTCTCCTCTCCGCTTCCACATGCCCCCCTCTGCTTCCATCTGCCCCTCACCTCCCCCGTTCCTGGTTGCTATTATCACCTGTCTCATGTTGAGACTCCAGCAAGCGTTACCTTTCTGGTTCTGGTTGATTGCAACGCAAACACCTTATAAGTGGTTATCTCGCTCACCACTCACCAGCCTCTGTCTCCACCTTCGCTCTCCCCTTTCCCCACCTGACCATCTTTTTATTCCTTACATCTTACATCTCTCACCCACCTCCTCTGTCCTAACTCCACCACTCCCCCTCCCCCACCGAGCTCCTTCTGCCCACCATCCCTTTCCCAGTACACAGTCATAGGCTCAGGATGAGAAGCTATCACAACTCACGATATTTCATGGTTACACTATTGAATTTGGATATAGGTTTGTGATTAGGGTGGCTCTGCGGTAGAGCTACTGCCTTATAGTGCCAGACACCCAGGTTTGATCCCAACCACGGGTGCTGTCTGTATGGAGTTTGTACCTTCTCCCTGTGACCTGCGTGGGGTTTTTCTGAAATCTTCGGTTTCCTCCCACACTCCAAAGATTTACAGGTTTGTAGTTTTTATTAGCTTGGTATGAATGTAAAATTGTCCCTCGAGTGTGTAGGGTAGTGTTAATGCGTCTGGTGCGGATTCGGTGGGCCGAAGGGCCTGTTTCCGCACAGTACCTCTAAACTAAACTAAACTAATACATAATTATGCAGAACACAAACAGGCCCTTCAGCCCACCAAATCTGGTGTTGGAAATGTTGAAAGTTATAAGGAAGATGAGTAGTTTGTAATGTGTTTAATGCAAGAGCTTACATATTGAGGAAGCTGATGGGGAAATGGCCAGAGGGAACCTAAGGATGTCAGTCAGGCAATGGATAGATGTCCTGGTGTTTTGGTTCCACAGCCCAGCTAGTTTAGTTAAAATAAACACATGGGGCTGTAAACAGCTGAGAGTAATAAAATGCCCAGGGATTGGGTCTTTTGTCCATTTGTTAGATTTATGGGAGAAAGGTTTTAAAAATAATAGGAAATATAAGGTTAAAGATAACTCTGAAGAAAGACAAAGGTGAAAGGTTACAGAGACATTGATCAATGATGACATTTCGAAAATGTAGAATTCACAAATAGCAATTCTTTTGTGGGAATATAAGAATGCCGTAGGTATTTTGATTCTTTGAAACATTTTGGGTTCTCTCAAAGTGTTACTGCGCACTGTTAAGGCCATCAATAAACCGACTTGTTTGAGAGATTCACGACTGATCAGTGTGATGGTTTATTTTGTCTGTGCCTATCTTAGCTGGGTCCCAAGTAAAATCAGATTTAGGATGCAGGTATGGCACAAAATCTCTCCTTTTGGTATGACCTCCTTTTGGTATGACCAAAGTGTCTCGATGAGCCGGTCTTATTTGCGTGCATTTAATTCATATTTCTCTAAACCTATCCTATCCATGTACCCGTCTAAATGTCCATTAAATATTGTTGTTAAACCACCTCTGCCACTTCCTCTGGCAGCTCATTCCCATATCCACCACCATCTGTGTGGAAATCTAGCCCCCTTTAAATCTTTCCCTTTTTACCTTAAACCTATGCCTCTAATTATTGACCCCTACCCTGGGAAAAAGCCTGTGATAATCTGACTTATGCATGAGCCACATGATTTTATAACCCTCTGCAAGGTCACTCCTCAGCCTCCTACACGTTGTGGAAGACAGTCCCAGCCTCTCCAGTCTATCCTTAGCTACTTTAAAGCAAATAGAGTTATGGTCACTATTTTGTTTAGTTTAGATTAGCTTAGATTAGTTTAGAGATATAGCGTGAAAACAGGCTCTTCGGCCCACCGAGTCCGCACCAACCAGCGATCCCTGCACATTACCACTACACTACACACACTAGGGACAATTTGACATTCATACCAAGCCAGTTAACCTACAAAGCTGTACATCTTTGGAGTGTGGGAGGAAACTGAAGATCTCTGAGAAAACGCACGCAGGTCATGGGGAGAATGTACAAACTCCACACAGTACAGTGCCCGTAGTCAGGATCACAGATACATAGAAAATAGGTGCAGGAGGAGGCCATTTGGCCTTTTGAGCCAGCACCGCCATTCAATATGATCATGGCTAATCATCCTAAATCAGTACCCCGTTCCTGCTTTCCCCCCATATCCCTTGATTCCGTTAGCCCAAAGAGCTATATCTAACTCTCTCTTGAATACATCCAGTGAATTGGCCTCCACTGCCTTCTGTGGTAGAGAATTCCAGATTCACAATTCTCTGGGTGAAAACGTGTTTTCCTCATCTCAGTCCTAAATGGCCCACCCCTTATTCTTAAACTATGTCCTCTACCACTGCACCGCCACCCTGTGCCTAGAATACTCCACTTCACAGCCATGTGTCCCGCCTCATTGCCAATAGAGGTCGACTGTTGACCGCTGTGGAGTGGACTCATCTACTAATTGCTTGAGAAAACTTTCTGGATGCATTGAACAAATCCCATCCCAATGCTTCACAGTGTGGCACTGCCGGTCAATGTCAGGAAGGTGAAATCACCTGGTCATACCATCTTATTATTCCCACAGTGATCACCCTACATACTTTCTCCTCTATTCCGCGCTAACTATTGATGGAGAAGAATGTCGACGCAAGGAACTCCAGATGCTTTTTTTGTACAATAAGACACATTGTGCTGGAGTAGCGCAGCGGGTCAGGCAACATCTCTGGAGAACATGAGTAGGTATCGCTTCGGGTCAGGACCCTTCTTCAGATTCAAAAACTATCCAACATTTGACAACTTAACCAACTCCCACCCAGTCCCCCTTCCCTTTCTACCCCACAACCCCCTTTCTTAACCACCCCCCCCATGTCCCTGTGCCCCACCTGGGTTCACACCTATTTCTACACTCACCCTCCCTGGGTTCACACCCATTTCTACACTCACCCTCTCCCTACACCTACATTCCTTCCTCTGGCTTCACAATTCACAACTCTTCAATCCTTTTCTCTCACACCTGCTTTTTAAATTTCTGGCATTTGTCCAACCACTCGCCTATCAAAAGCCACCCTCGCCTGTGTTCACCTATTACCTGCCAGGCTTTGTCCTGCTCCTCCTCACATTTATACCAAGCCAATTAACCTACAAATCGGTACATCTTGGAGTGTGGGAGGAAAGCGAAGATCTCGGAGAAAACCCACACGGTCACGGGGAGAACGTACAAACTCCATACAGACAGCGCCCATAGTTGGGATCGAACCCGGGTCTCTGGCGCTGCAAGCGCTGTAAGGCAGCAACTCTACCGCTGCGCCACCGTGCCGCCCTTGTTCTGAACCTTTTCATACCTAGTTTCCCTCTCTCCTGACTCTCAGTCTGAAGAAGGGTCTGGAACCGAAACATCACCTATTCCTTTTCTCCAGAGTTATTCCAGCTTTTTGTGTCTATCTTCTAACATTCCGACTAGATTGCAGTACAAATACCCAATGCCTTACATTTGAATAAGTATTGAGACATAAGGGACTACTGATGATGCAATCCAGAGTGAAACACAGTGTGTTGGAGGAGCTCAATGGGTCAGGCCGCATCTGTGGAAGGAACGGACAGGTGACGTTTCGGGTTGGGACTCTTCTTCAGAAGAAGGGAGCTGACTTTAACCTGGTCACTGCCAAGAATCTTTTACTATTGGCCATGACCTGAGTATACTCAGGAGTGGCACGGAACAGGTTAATAAGTATAAGAAAATAACTGCAGATGCTGGTACAAATCAAAGGTATTTATTCACAAAATGCTGGAGTAACTCAGCAGGTCAGGCAGCATCTCAGGAGAGAAGGAATTGGTGACGTTTCGGGTTGAGACCCTTCTTCAGACTGATGTCAGGGGTGTGGGACAAAGGAAGGATATAGAGGGAGATCTGGGAAGGGGGAGGGGAAGAGAGGGACAGAGGAACTATCTAAAGTTTGAGAAGTCGATGTTCATACCACTGGGCTGCAAGCTGCCCAGGCGAAATATGAGGTGCTGTTCCTCCAATTTCCGGTGGGCCTCACTATGCCACTGGAGGAGGCCCATGGCAGAAACGTCAGACTGGGAATGGGAGGGGGAGTTGAAGTGCTCGGCCACCGGGAGATCAGTTTGGCCAATGAGGACCGAACGCAGGTGTTGAGTGAAGCGATCGCCGAGCCTGTGCTTGGTTTCGCTGATGTAAATAAGTTGACATCTGGAGCAGCGGATGCAATAGATGAGGTTGGAGGAGGTGCAGGTGAACCTTTGTCTCACCTGGAAAGACTGTTTGGGTCCTTGGATGGAGTTGAGGGGGGAGGTAAAGGGACAGGTGTTGCATCTCGTGCGGTTGCAGGGGAAAGTGCCCGGGGATGGGGTGGTTTGGGTAGGAAGGGACGAGTGGACCAGGGAGTTACGTTGGGAATGGTCTCTGCGGAACGCAGAAAGGGGAGGGGATGGGAAGATATGGCCAGTGGTGGGGTCCCGTTGTAGGTGACGGAAATGTTGGCGGATGATTTATTGGATACGCTGGCTGGTGGGGTGGAAGGTGAGAACGAGGGGGATTCTGTCCTTGTTGTGAGTGGGGGGAGGGGGAGCAAGAACGGAGCTGCGGGATGTAGAAGAGACCCTAGTGAGAGCCTCATCTATAATGGAAGATAATGGAAGAGGGGAAGCCCCGTTTCCTGAAGAATGAGGACATCTCTGACGCCCTAGTGTGAAACACCTCATCCCGGGCGCAGATGCGGCGTAGTCCCTTTACCTCCCCCTCAACTCCATCCAAGGACCCAAACAGTCTTTCCAGGTGAGACAGAGGTTCACCTGCACCTCCTCCAACCTCATCTATTGCATCCGCTGCTCTAGATGTCAACTTATTTACATCGGCGAAACCAAACGCAGGCTCGGCGATCGTTTCGCTCAACACCTTCGCTCAGTCCGCCTTAACAAACCTGATCTCCCGGTGGCCGAGCACTTCAGCTCCCCCTCCCACTCCCAGTCTGACCTTTCTGTCATGGGCCTCCTCCAGTGCCATAGTGAGGCCCACCGGAAATTGGAGGAGCAGCACCTCATATCCAGATCTCCCTCTATCTTCCTGTCTCCACCTATATCCTTCCTTTGTGTCGCCCCCCTGACATCAGTCTGAAGAAGGGTCTCGACCCGAAACGTCACCCATTTCTTCTCTCCTGAGATGCTGCCTGACCTGCTGAGTTACTCCAGCATTTTGAAGTTAATAAGTATGGTCGATTTGTATCATTAATCCAAAAGAAGTGAGATGCACATAATTTGTACATTTAATCATTCCTGCCAGGTCTACGAATGTGGCGTGAACATGTGGCAGGTTCACTGCATTCAGGGCCCAGACTGGGAGGACGTCTTGGTGGAAGCAGTTTAACTGGTGATCACATTGAACGTTTCTCGTCATTCTGCTGATGAAAGCGAGTAAGAGTTAGGGATGGATTTTGGGGTGGGTGTGAGGATTGGAGCGGAAGCTTGAATGAAAGTAGGAGTGGACTGCTCTGGGATTGAAGGGAATGGTTCTGAGCTCAATACCAATGGAGATTGCTTTTGAACGTTACAATTGCCAGGAGGCAGTTCCACCACTAGTCACATCCTCCCATCTCCACCCCTTTCCGCTTTCCGCAGAGACCATTCCCTCCGCAACTCCTTGGTCACCTCATCCCTTCCCACCCACACCATGCCCTCCCCAGGTACGTTACCCTGCAACCGCAGTAGGTGGAACACCTGTCGCTACACCTCCCCCCTCGACTCTGTCCAAGGAACCCAACAGTCTTTTCAGGTGAGGCTCACTTGCACCTCCTCCAACCTCATCTATTGTATCCGCTCTTCCAAGTGTGGACTCCTGTATATCGGCAAGACCAAGCGCAGGCTCGGCGATCGTTTCGCTGAACACCTCCGCTCAGTCCGCCATAACCTACCTGATCTCCCAGTTGCTCAGCACTTAAACACCCCCTCCCATTCCCACACTGACCTTTCAGTCCTGGGCCCTCTCCATTGTCATAGTGAGGCCCAAAGCACATTGGAGGAACAGCACCTCATATTTCACTTGGGCAGCTTACAGCCCAGTGGCGTGAACATTGACATCTAGTTTCGTTTAGTTTAGAGATAAAACGCGGAAACAGGCCCTTCGGCCCACTGAGTCCGCACTGACCAATGATCCCTCCACATTAACACTATCTTACACACACTAAGGACAATTTACACTCCTACCATTAACCTGAAAACCTATACAACTTTGGAGTGTGGGAGGAAACCAAAGATCTCGGAGAAAACCCACGCAGGTCACATGGAGAACGTACAAACTCCGTACAGACAGCACCCGTAGTCGAGGTCGAACACGGGTCTCTAGCACTGCAAGCATTGTAAGGTAGCAATTCTAGTGCTGCGCCACCGTGCCATCTAACTTCAAGTAACCTTTGCTTTCCCTCTCTCTCCAACCCTCCCCCTTCCCAATTTTCCGACCACTCTGACTGTCCTCGTTTACATTATATCTCTGTTTGCTCTGTTGTTACCTTCTCCTAGCTAACAATGATCTGTTCTACAATTTCCTTGATCTCCATCCCCTTTCTCTCGTTTTCCTTATCTCTGTATCTCCTTCCACCCTGACTCTGTCTGAAGAAGGGTCTCGACCCAAAACATCACCCATTCCTTCTATCCAGAGATGCTGCCTGTCCCGCTGAGTTACTTCAGCATTTTGTGTCTATCTACAGTTTAAACCGGCATCTGCAGTTCCTTCCTACACACACACACACACACTGAACTTTTTTTCTTAT
Organism: Rhinoraja longicauda; assembly: GCF_053455715.1. Lineage (NCBI taxonomy): Eukaryota > Metazoa > Chordata > Chondrichthyes > Rajiformes > Arhynchobatidae > Rhinoraja > Rhinoraja longicauda. Next base: position 27,018,357 of record NC_135985.1, read on the forward strand.
TTATTATATTGTTTACAGTGGACTATGTTTACATATTCTGTTGTGCTGTTGCAAGTAAGGTGCTCGTTATCCTGTCTGGGACACATGACAATGAGACACTCTTGACTCATCAGCCAACCTGCAACCCCAGTCCAGAAGCTTTTGAGCTGCCTCTTAACCGCCCTCCAAAACCAGTTAGCAAGTCGTTAAGCTCAGAGGGAGCTTAGAATTGGCAGCAAATACTGACCTGACCTGCCTGTGAACAATTTTAAAAATCCAATCTCAAACACCATCACAGAATACTTCTCATTGCCTCCCTAATGTACCATTGAAGCTAGTCTGGTGCTGCTGTTTAGATGAATCGTGTTCTATTTAAATTGCATTGTGATATCACTTGCCATGTTGATTCAGATGGGTTGAGATGAATCAATGTTTCTGCATCTCTGTCTGCATGCAGGTTACACACACAATGCCTTGTAAACCAAACAATAACATCAGCAGCAGCACCAGGAGCACATGTAAACAATGGCCTTCAAAAAACATCAGAAACTAGCTGTGTGGGAAGGAACTGCAATGCTGGTTTAAACCGAAATGCTGGAGTAACTCAGCGGGACAGGCAGCATCTCTGGAGAGAAGGAATGGGTGATGTTTCGGGTCAGTCTGAAGAAGGATCTCGATCAGGGATTAACTGTAAAATACCACCAACTCACTGTTCCTTCCTTCACACAGCCGAGTCACTGACTGATACCCATTGGGTGCTAATACACAAAGTCATCAATTAGGCCATTCGGCCCATCAAGTCTACTCCGCCATTCAATCATGGCTGATCTATCTCTCCCTCCTAACCCATTTCTCCTGCCTTCTTCCCATAACCCCAGGCACCCATACTAATCAAGAATCTATCTATTTCTGCCTTAAAAATATCGATTGACGGGCTTCACATCCTTCTGTGGCAAATAATTCCACAGATTCACCACTCTCTGACTACAGAAATTCCTCCTCATCTCCCTCTTAAAGGAATGTCCTTTAATCCTGAGGCTGTGACCTCACATCCTGGACTCTCCCACCAGTGGAAACATCCTCTTCACACCCACTCTATCCAGGCCGCTCACTATTCAGTAAGTTTCAATGAGGTCCCCCCTCATCCTTCTAAACTCCAGCGAGTGGAGGCCTAGTGCTGTCAAATGGTCATCATACCTTAACCCACTCATTCCTGGTCAATAAGGCAGACATTGTGCAAAATGCTGGAGTAACTCAGCGGGTCAGGCTGTCTGTGAAGGGTTCTGACACGAAACTTCACCTCTCTATGTTCTCCACCTGACCTCCAGCACTTTGTTTCTTTGATTTGGTTTAGTCTCACAGTTGCACCGTGACTGCTCTCATTCGCTCAGACCCAGGCCTCCATTTCCACAGACACCACGGGCGGCCATTACTGGGCCTTTGCCCAGCTGGTCAGCTGCTGCTTAGTTTAGTTTAGTTTAGTTTAGAGATACAGCTCGGAAACAGACCCTTCGGCCCACCGAGTCCGCGCCGACCAGTGATCCCCGCACACTAACACTATCCTACACACACTAGGGACAATTTTATGTTACAAAAGTCAATTAACCTACAAACCTGCACATCTTTGGAGTGTGGGAGGAAATCAGAACACCCGGAAACACCCCACGTGGTCACGGGGAGAATGTACAAACTCCGTACAGACAGCACCCGTAGTCAGGATGGAACCCGGGTCTCTGGCGCTGTGAGGCAGCACCTCCACCACAGCTCCATTGTGCTGTGCTGCATCTCTCCAGTAACTGGGTCATTGGTCCATGCTGACCGTTGGTCATTGGTCATTCTGACCGCTGGGCCAATGTTAGTCCTGTGGACGTGAGTCTGTGATTTCCCCCTACGCTGCACACCATTTAAGCAACAGTCAATAACTAGAATACAAGGAAATAAAAATCGCAATAGAACAATAAAAAATCTGCCATCCGATTGTTTTACAACAGACACTGAATTAGCGGGCATGCACATTACATCAATGGCCCTCCAAAGACATCTCCTACTTCACTTTTATTTTCTAATCAAAAATCTAATTAGCCACATTGAATGAGGCACATGTGGCTCATAGCTACTGTAATAGCTGAGGCAATTGTACTGACACACAAGCTATCGACTGTACATTGTGTGGAGCAGGCATGGGCTCAACATGCAGGTTACATGGCCTACCATATGTTGCAAAGGCTGGACACAACCAACATCTCTGATAGGTAGACTGTGTAGGTCTGTAGGTGAGTGGGTTCTGCATTAGTACAAAGTGAATTTACAGAAAACTGCTTTAAGTGTCGAACAGGTCAGGAGGACACGATATTGGCAACAATGCTGAATACAAGATTCATCCATCAGCTCCTTGTGGCAGTTTACCTACTAAACAGAAATCAGATTCATTTCTGGTTTCTGGAGGGAGAGATAGGTTGCATTTTGCAATAATCTTTGGCATTAGGTTCTATGGGCGGCACGGCACGGTAGCGCAGCGGTAGAGTTGCTGCTTTACAGCGAATGCAGCGCCGGAGACTCAGGTTCGATCCTGACTACGGGTGCTGCACTGTAAGGAGTTTGTACGTTCTCCCCGTGACCTGCGTGGGTTTTCTCCAAGATCTTCGGTTTCCTCCCACACTCCAAAGACGTACAGGTATGTAGGTTAATTGGCTGGGTAAATGTAAAAAAATTGTCCCTAGTGGGTGTAGGATAGTGTTAATGTACGGGGATCGCTGGGCGGCATGGACTTGGAGGGCCGAAAAGGCCTGTTTCCGGCTGTATATATATGATATGATATGATATGATATGATATGATATGATATGGTAAATAAACGTTTGTAGGCACTGAAAGATGGTGGCTGAGATCGGGGCGGTCTGAGTCTGGGACTGTGTCTGGGACTGAGATTGAGTCCGAGTCTGGGTCTGAGTCTGGGTCTGTCTGGGACTGTCTGAGTCTGAGTCTGGGATTGTCTGAGTCTGTCTGAGCCTGGGACTGTCTGAATCTGTCCGAGTCTGAGTCTGTGATTGCCTGAGTCTAGGTCTGAGTCTGGGACTGTCTGAGCCTGAGACTGGGACTGTCTGAGCCTGAGACTGGGACAGTCTGAGCCTGTTTGAGTCTGTCTGGGACTGCCTGAGTCCATGTCTGAGTCTGGGACTGTCTGAGCCTGAGTCTGGGACAGTGTGAGTCTGGGTCTGGGACTGTCTGGGACTGGGATTGTCTGAGTCTGGGACAGTCTAGGTCTGAGTCTGGGTCTGTCTGAGCCTGAGTCTAGGACTGTCTGAGTCTGGGACTGGGACAGTCTGGGTCTGGATCTGAGTCTGAGACAAAGTCTGAGTCTGAGTGAGATTGAGTCTGCGATTGAATCTGGCACTGAGTCTGAGATTGAGTCTGGCACTGAGTCTGAGATTGAGTCTGAGATTGAGTCTGAGACTGAGAGTCTGGGATTGAGTGTGGGTTGTCTAGGGCGGCACGGTAGCGCAGCGATAGAGTTGCTGCTTTACAGCGAATGCAGCGCCGGAGACTCAGGTTCGATCCTGACTACGGGTGCTGCACTGTAAGGAGTTTGTACGTTCTCCCCGTGACCTGCGTGGGTTTTCTCCGAGATCTTCGGTTTCCTCCCACACTCCAAAGACGTACAGGTATGTAGGTTAATTGGCTAGGTAAATGTAAAAATTGTCCCTAGTGGGTGTAGGATAGTGTTAATGTACGGGGATCACTGGGCGGCACGGACTTGGAGGGCCGAAAAGGCCTGTTTCCGGCTGTGTATATATATGATATGATATGATTGCGTCTGAGATTGTCTGGGTCTGAGTTTGGGTTTGGCTGCCCCAGGGGGTGCCTGGGCTTGGGGCTTCCATCCCATCAGGCCAGAGTCTGTGCTCCATCTACCATTCCCTCACACAATGGTGGACCTCCTTTACAACCCAAACACCAGGTCTGACTGTCCACTCACTGCTCACTGCTGGACATCATCTTCTCTCCCCCCCCCCCCCCATCCTGTCCTGTCCTGGTGGGTACTGGATATGTTTCTGAAATATTGAATTTGTACCGTCAGTTACCAGGAACATCACAGATACAATTTAGGTGGAGAATTCTAAAACTAGAGGACATCAGCTCAAAGTGAGGGGAGTGAGAGGGACAGGGGCAACCTTTTCACACAGACCTAGTCCACATCTGGTCCAGATGATAAATGAAGCACTAGAAGTAGATACAATTTCAACTTTTAAAAGAAATTTGGACAGGAACATAGATTGAGGGTTTTTTGAATACAGATCTATGCGAGTTATGGGCTTAACGCAGGCAATTAGGACCAACACAGTGTGCCAACTGGGTCAACATGGTCAAGGTTGGCTGATTGATCTGTTCCCGTGCTGTACAGCTCTATGAGTCCTTCACTGACAATGAACATTATAAATCATTCCAGAACTGTACAATGAACAACTCTGACTTACTCGTGTGATACGTTCTTGTCACTATTCAGCTCGTTATCCAGATTGAGCAGGGCAGCTTCCTGGCACATCAGTGGCATGTTGGGTGACAGCTTCAGCAGTGCCGTGCAGAACTTGCCTCCCATCTCCTCCAGCTCCTTGGTTCCGATCTGCAGACCCTGCTCAAGACAAAGGATTGATCAATGACTCGCGTGGATCTTTGCAGCATGGTTCAGCAGTTTCAATGCTGCTTTCATCTCCTTACTAGATCCAGAGATGTGGTGAGCATCGTTGGTGAGGCTGGTATTGCCCCAGTGATGTGGTGGGCACCGTTGGTGAGGCTGGTATTGCCCCAGTGATGTGGTGGGCACCGTTGGTGAGGCTGGCTGGTGCCCCAGTGCCACCATTCTGCACGCTCTCTGGGAGGGTTTGATGGTGGATCAAACATTCCACCAGCCCTCTCCATGCCAGGTCCCACGTGACTTCACTGCCATGAGGTGACCCCATCCGCTACACTAGGGTCTCCTCTCCCCTCCCTCTCCTCAAGGGGCCAAGTGGCAGTCTGGCCTCAGGACCCAGCGACCCCCACCACCCTACTGCTGACAGAGGAACAGTCATTGAGTCATAGAGTGATACAGCGTGGAAACAGGCCCTTCAGCCCAACTTGCCCTCACCAGCCATCATGTCCCATCTACATGTCCCACCTACCTGTATTTGGCCCATATCCCTCCAATCCTGTCCTATCCATGTTCCTGTCTAAATGTTTCTTAAACGTTGCGATAGTACCTGCCTCAATTACCTTGTCCGGCAGCTCGTTCCATACACCCTCCACCATGACGTTTACCCTTCAGGTTCCTATTAAATCTTTCCCCCCTCATCGTAAAGCCATATCCTTCACTGCCTTAAAATGTCTCTGATGATCAGATATTTCAAAAAACAATGTGAATGGATTTAAATAAATGTAAAACATGACTATTGTTTAGTTTAGTTTAGAGTTTAGAGATATAGAAGGTAAACAGGCCCTTCAGCCCACTGAGTCCATGTCGACCATCGATTACCTGTCCACATAAGTTCTATGTTATCCCACTTTCTCATCCACTCCCTGCACACTGGGAGCAATTTACAAAGGCCAACCAAGCGACAAATCCACACGTCTTTGGGATGTGGGAGGAAACCGGAGCACACAGTGGAAACCCACAAAGTCAAAGGGAGAACGTAGAAACCACACAGACAGCAGCCGAGGTCAGGCCCTGGAGCTCTGGCACCGTGAGGCAGCAGCTCTACTAGTGGCACCAGCCTTCAAAAGTGTTAAAAAGAAAACAATAATAAATTCAGTTAAACTTTAACCCATTGTAAAATGGTTAAAAGCAAATGAAAAGCAAAATAAAGAAAACTAAATGAAAACATGACCAGAATTGAAATATGACTTTTTACTAGGTCAGCAGCCCATGAAGGCACAGTGCTGGTACACCAGGCAGGGTTGGCAACAGGTGGAGGGGCCAGATATAAAGTGCATCCATCACCGTTTAGTTTAGTTTAGTTATTGTCACGTGTCCGACATCCGACATCAGCAAGCTCGGATTTACAATCTGCAGCCACATTAGAGGTTGATCGGCCTAGTGCAATTTTGAGTTAAGAAAATGCATTGTGAACATTTGAGCAGGAGGACTGTCATTTCCTATTGTCATTTCTCCAACCAATTAACCCTTGTATCCCCTCTCTAACCATCCCTCCCCTGTCCAAATTGTACTAGCTTCAAAGTCTTCTTGTTGAGTCACATTGTCTGAACTCGTTTTCACCTAGCCCCGAGCTAACAATAGCCTATTTCCTTTATCATCGTTACTTTTTTGCCTATCTTTCATTCATTTGTTCTACAACTCTCTACATCACCTTTTATGTCTCTTGTGTCCCTTTCCCCTGACTCTCAGTCTGAAGAAGGGTCTCGACCCGAAACGTCACCTATGCCTTTTCCCCAGAGATGCTGCCTGTCCCGCTGAGTTACTTTAGCTTTTTGTGTCTATCTTCGGTTTAAACCAGCATCTGCAGTTCCTTGCTACACATTTCTTATTGTTATTTCTTTTTGCATCGGCTGAAAATACAAATTGATTTTTGCTCCTGCCTGATGAGACGTTTTGTTCAGATTCTTGAACCTACATTTGGAATGAGGTGATTATTTGGAATTGTGCCAACCTTTGACGGTTAATGAGGGTGATTAATGTTTGCTCTGATGCTGTTCTCACTGTCTTCTCCTTTTCTATTTATTTTTAAAGATCTGTCACTTTATTTTACTCTTGTGTTGTTGCACTGACAGTTCAGTGAATTGTTTCCACCAGTCACAGCGTCCCTTTACAGATCTGTGAATGTATTTACTGCTCATCCAGTGCTCCTTCTAATAAAAAGCAGCAAAATGGAAAATTTCACAAGACTTTAATGTTTAAATTCAATTCCCATTCCAGAGCACAAGATACAAAGAAACAAAGGGGCAGCAGATCACAGATATAAAACCTTGCAGAGTTATCCCAAAACATTGGATTCATTTGCACCTATTTTTTGTGCCAAAGTGTGCATGAGAATGATTTTGCTCATTTGAAACATGATTTAGACTTTACTTTAGATTTTAGAGATACACCTCAGAACAGACACTTCAGCCCACCGGATCCGCACTGACTAGCGATCACCCCATACACTAACACTATCCTACACACTAGTGATCCTACAGTATCCTACACACTATCCAACACACTAGCGATCACCCCATACACTAACACTATCCTACACACTAGTGATCCTACAGTATCCTACACACTATCCAACACACTAGCGATCACCCCATACACTAACACTATCCTACACACTAGGCACAATTTTACAACTTAACCTACAAACCCGCCAATTAACCTACAAACCCACACATCTTTGGAGTGTTGGAGGAAACTGGAGTACCCAGAGAAAACACTACACAGTCACAGGGAGAACATGCAAACTCCAGACAGACAGCACCGTTGGTCAGGATCGAACCCGGGTCTCTGGCACTGTGAGGCAGCAACTCTACCGCTGCACCACCTAGTTGATGTTCCACCAATCAAGGGATTACAGAAGTCAGAATGACTTCTACGTCACAATGAGAGAGATTCCTCATAGTTTTTACCACAGGATGATGTCAATATTTACTTCACAACCAATTGACATTAGTGCACGGACGTGCAACCTATGAAGACATCTGAAGAAGGGTCCAACAAAATGCTGGAGTAGCGCAGCAGGTAAGGCAGCATCTCAGGACAGAAGGAATGGGTGACGTTTTGGATCGAGACCTTCTTCAGGGTCCCGATCTGAAACCTCACCTATCCATGTCCTCCAGAGACGCTGCCTGACCCGTTGAATTACTCCAGCACTTCGTGTTTTCCGCAAGATTCCAACAGCTGCAGTTCCTTGTACCTGTGCACATCCCTTGCCTATGTTTTTCACGCACTTTCAAGTGAGTGCAAACAGGCCCTTCGGCCCACTGAATTCATGTCGACCAATGATCACCCATACACTATCCTATAGTTGTAGGATAGTTCTATCCTACACACTATAAACAATTTACAGAAGCCAATTAACCTACAAACCTGCACATTTTTGGAATATCGGAGGAAACCAAAACACCTGGAGAAAAGCAGTCACAGGGAGAATGTACAAACTCTGTACAGACAGCACCCGTAGATAAGATTGAACCCAGGTCTCTGCCATTGTAAAGCAGCAACTCTACTGCTGTGCCACTGTGTCTAGTGGCACTAGTGTGATGAGGCATCTTGGTTGGCATGGGCAAATTGGCCCAAAGGACCTGTCTCCATGTTGTATACTTGATGACTGCCTTTGGGGCGGCACAGTGATGCAGCTGGTAGAGCTGCTGCCTCATAGCACCAGAGACCTGGGTTCAAACCTTGCCTCGGGTGCTGTTAGTGTTGTTAGTGTAGAGTTTGCACGTTCTCCTTGTGACCATGTGGGTTGCCTCCAGGTGCTCCGATTTCCTCCCACATCCCAAAGGCGAGTGGGTTTTGTTGGTTGATTGGTAAATTACCTATCATGTGTAGGTAGTGGATGAGGAAGTGGGATGACAGAGAACTAGTGTGAACGGGTGATCAATGGTCAGCCGAGACTTGTTGGACCGGAGGGCCCATTTCCATTAAGCTACGTTTTCCAGAGATGCCCCTTTATCTGCTGGGAAATTTATTTTTTGTTAATAGCATGAGGACATCCCTGCTAAATCTGCCAACTATTGCCCATTCTCAGGTGTCTACAACTGTTCAGCCTAAAGTTACATATCAACCATGCCTGACATAGAGTCATAAAGTGACACAGCGTGGAAACAGGCCCTTTGGCACAACTTGCCCACAACGGCCAACATATCCCACCAACAATAGTTCCAACTGACTGCATTTGGTCCATATCCCTCCAAACCTGTCCTATCCATGTACCTGTCCAACTGTTTCTTAAACATCAGGATAGTCCCAGCCTCAACTACCTCCTCTAGCAGCTTGTTCCATATACCCAGCACCCTGTGTGAAAAATTATCCCTCAGATCCGTATTAAATCTTTTCCCCTTCACCTCAAACCTATATCCTCTGGTCTTCGATTCCCCTACTCTAGGCAAAAGACTGTATATCTACCCGATCTATTCCTCTCATGATTTTGTACACTTCTGTAAGATCACCCCTCATCCTCCTGCGCTCCTAGGGATAGAGTCCCAGCCTACTCCACCTCTCCCTATAGCTCACACCCTCTCATCCTGCCAACATCCTCATAAATCTTCTCTGTACCCTTTCCAGCTTGACAACAACACTCTGGCAGCAAAGAGGGTTTTACAACCATCTGATCGTTTCCTGCTTATGGTGATGTGCTTTTCCATTAAATTTATTATTTTACTATTTATTTACTTGAATTAGCTTCCTGAGCTTTCATCATGGGATTGGAATTCACGCCTCAGACTACGTGCCCAATAACAAAATAGACACAAAAAGCTGGAGTAACTCGACAGGACAGGCAGCATCTCTGGATAGAAGGAATGGGTGACATTTCGGGTCGAGACCCTTCGTCTGAAGAAGTCAGAAGGTGCCCGTAGCCAGGACTGAACCCTGGTCTCTGGCACTGACTTTACGTCTGCACCACTGTGGAGAATGCAAATGCAAAAATAAAATAACTATCCATAAACGGACTGAAAACACGGCTCAATTACTTCCAATGCTGCCTGTCAATTGTGTAGAAACAAGTGAGCACTCATTCAGTTAAAAACTGATACTGCTTCTCATTCTCTGTTGGAATGCAGAATATTGGTGATGCTAAATCCACAGTTCATGTGATCAGTTCCATATTATCCAATCACATATTTTATTTCAGATGGTAGGTAAACCAGCCACACTTGTGCTCTTTCTCATTAGGGATGCAGGTTCCAACTAGAGCTGAAGGAAGACTTTTGCTGATAACGAACAGGCAGTAACAATGCCACAATTTCCAGTCTCACAACCAGATGACAAAGGACTCAGTCTCCAACAGGAATGTGTGCAGCCACGAGAATAAAGGCCAGGGGCATGAAACTGATGAATGGCAGGAGCGCAACATTAGTTCATTATAAACTGACAATCCATTTTACACCAGATATGATTTTTCATGATAATGGCAGAGAAAACTGGGCATGGAATGTAATGAGCTGTGGACTGCTTTGTGCTTCCTTCATACATAAACCTCCAGTCCACATTCCAAAGCCTTGCGCTCAACAAAGTCACAGAAACGTGAAGTCATTGTGCTGACTCCATCACAAGTTACCCCGGATTAACATATTTGATCTTCGGGTGTAGTTTTTGTCCATTGGCTTTTGTATCTTCTATTCAGGCGTAATAATTAAGTTTAAAACTCAAAGCCTAATAGCTTGTGAAATTTTCCATTTTACAGCTTTTTAATCCAAATAAAAGACACAGTTGTGATAGCCACTTAAATGCCTCATCTTCCAGTGCAGGCTGTGGCTTGGTGGTTTAGGGCGAAGGGCAGATTTCCTTTCAAGGTGCACATCAGTATTCTGTTTCAAGCGCAGTCAGACACACATTTAACAGAAACAAGAGGCACCATTTCATATAGCTGTTCATAACATCCTAATTAACACTTCATTCAAAACCACTGATTCACTTCAGTAGTGAAAGGTCAATAGACCAGGAGAGCCAGAGCAGACTCCTGAAAGAGATATGGGTCATGCAATAGAATTACTTGAATTCTGGTTCATAATTAATTCCATTGTAGGATCACACACAATGCACACTTTTGTAAGTACTGCAAAATCAAAGAACATTGTTCTAATTATTAAACTACTGATTTCCATTTTACTTTACTTTAGCCATTCGAGATACAGCATGGAACCGGGACCATCAGCCCTTTGAGTCCGTGCCAACCAGCGATCATCCCCTACACCAGCACAATCCTGCACAAACTAGGACCGATTTACAATATTACCGAACCCAATTAACCTGCAAACCTGTACGTCTTTGCAGTGTGGGAGGAATCCGGAGCACCCGGGGAAAACCCACGTGGTCACAGGGAGAACGTACAAACTCTGTGCAGACAGCACCCATAGTCAGGATCGAACCGGGTCCCAGGTGCTGTGAGGCAGCAGCTCTACTGCTGGCCCTACTCTTGTTAATACACCACATGTAATGTATTACTAATGGATTCAATGGACATACTGATTTCATTATAAGTGCAAGAAACCAGATATTGTTTAATGTGACAACACTCAACACTAGTTGTCCTAGTAATGTAGGAAAATAACTGCAGATGCTGGTACAAATCAAAGGTATCACAAAAAGCTGGAGTAACTCAGCAGGTCAGGCAGCATCTCAGGAGAGAAGGAATGGGTGGCGTTTCGTGTCGAGACCCTTCTTCAGACTAATGTCAGGGGAGTGGGTGGGACAAGGAAAGGATGTAGCTGGAGACAGGAAGACAGTGGGAGAACTGGGAAGGGGGAGGGGAAAGAGAGGGACAGAGGAGCTATCAAAAGTTAGAGAAGTCAATGTTCATACCACTGGGGTGTAAGCTGCCAAAGCGAAATATGAGGTGCTGTACCTCCAATTTGTGGTGGGCCTCACTATGACAATGGAGGAGGCCCTTGACAGAAAGGTCAGACTGGAGTGGGAGGGAGAATTGAAGTGCTGAGCCACCGGGAGATCAGGTTAGTTAAGCCCAAAGATACTAGAGTAACAAGATGGACCACTCCGTTGAAATTGCCTATACTGAAGTGTAGTACGCAAAAGAGCCATTTTAGTAGGCAAAACCCACCGTTCGCTATGCCTCTCGTAGTGTAATCAGTGTTTTGGGGAACAGTATGTATGATGATACCATTAAAATGCAGAATATATCTCATCTATCAATTCACAGATTTTTGTTAATTTTCTTTTTAAATGTTTCTGCACGTTTCTGCCTACTAAAATGATGTCAAGGCATACTACAGTTTTTAGGATAGAGTGGTCTATCTTGTTCCTCTTGTTAAGGCGGACTGTGCGAAGGTGTTGAACGAAACGATCGCCGAGCCTGTGTTTGGTCTCGCTGATGTAGAGAAGTTGACATCTGGAACAGCGGATACAATAGATGAGGTTGGAGGAGGTGCAGGTGAACCTCTGCCTCACCTGGAAAGACTGTTTTTTGTCCTTGGATGGAGTCGAGGGGGGAGGTAAAGGGACATGTGTTGCATCTCCTGCGGTTGCTGGGGAAAGTGCCTGGGGAGGGGGTGGTTTGGGTGGGAAGGGACGAGTGGACCAGGGAGTTACGGAGGGAACGGTCTCTGCGGAAAGCAGAAAGGGGAGGAGATGGGAAGATGTGGCCAGTAGTGGCATCCCATTGGAGGTGACGGAATTGTTGGAGGATAATTTGTTGGATACGCTGGCTGATGGGGTGGAAGGTGAGGACAAGGGGGACTCTATCCTTGTTACGAATGGGGGGAGGGGGAGCAAGAGCGGAGCTGCGGGATGTAGATGAGGCCCTAGTGAGAGCCTCATCTAACACTAGTTGTCCTGGTGACTCTCGTGATGGTGTTCATATATTCTTTCCTCCAAGTGAGGATGTTTCTCCTAAATTCCAGACTGTCTTTGAGGCTCCTGCTACTTATAAACTGTGTAGGCAGGAACTGCTGATGTTGGTTTGCACCCAAGATAGACACAAAATGCTGGAGTAACTCAACGTGACAGGTAGCATCTCTGGAGAGAAGGAATGGGTCTGAAGAAAGGTCTCAACCTGAAATGTTACCTATTCTTTCTCTCCAGAAATGCTGCCTGTCCCACTGAGTTTCTCCATTATTTTGTGTCTATCTTCCATGTTGAACTTATGAACTAATAACTTTGAGATGTTCAGCTTGGTGTCCATGCTGTCTCCCAGAGCAGTCACATTCATCCCATTCCTCCACTGATTTCCCCATAAACTATTTCTGCACACCTGCCCATGCCACTTGCCCGGTTCTTCCACTCTCTATGTGAAGTTTACATTCGTCAGCTAACCCCACAATCAGCACAACTCTGGGACACGGGATGAGACCAGGGTGCCCAGAGGAACCCACGCAATCAGTGAGATCTTGTGCAACCTCTAAGGCCAGCGCTGGAGGTCAATACCAAACCTGGGTTACTGGAGCCATGACCTCGCCTACCATTGGAAACATTTTCTCCATATCTATCTTGTCAAACCTTTCCATAATTCCAAAGATCTCTGCCAGGAAGCACAGTGGTATGACAGGTGCGTGCTCCAGTGATGTTGATTCAGTCTTGAGCACAGTGGTGCAGCAGTAGAGTTGCTGCCAGACACCCGGGTTTGATCCTAACTATGGGTGCTGTTTGTACAGAGTTGTACGTTCTCCCCGTGACCTGCGTGGTTTATTTACCGGCTGCTCCGGCTTCCTCCCACACTCCAAAGATGAACAGGTCTGTTGGTTTATTGGCTTCAGTAAATTGTCCCCAGTGCTAGTGTGCGGGGATTGTTGGTCAGTATGGAGATGGTGGGCTGAAGGGCCTGTTCCTGCGCTGTAACTCTAAAGTCTAAACTTTCTAAAGTCTAAAGTCTACTGCTGTCAGTGTGGAGTCCCCATGTTCTCCGTGACTGCGTGGGTTTCCCTGTATTCTCCCGTTTACTCCCACACACCAAGGGACATGTGCTGAGGTGAATTAAACGGTCACTGTAACCTACTCCTCATGTGGATAGGTCGAGGGAATTGTTGGGTATGTTGGGGAGAAGAGATTACAAGGAGATGCAGGGGAAAGGAACTGATAGAATTGCCCGGTGTTCCAGCATGTAGTCCATGCGCCAAATAAGGAAAAACTGCGCCACCTCTTCTAAAACAGAAGAGAACATTTCTTCTATTTTCAGAAAGATATGCAAGAAAATGAAGACAGAATCTTTCATAACAACTTTGTACTGACAACAATTTTCTCTATTTATGTACAGGAAATGCTCGGAGTCAAGCACCAACTTCCTTTAGATTGCAAATTTGAACTGAAGACATGCCATCGGGTGTATCACAGTGATTGAATCAAAGGGAGCTGTTACTTACAGCTGTATCATGTGTGGAGAGGAGCCAATAAACCCATACATGAGACAAAACCTTCCTTTTTTTCATATGTATTATGGAACTGCAGATGCTGCTTTACACCGAAGATAGATACAAAATGCTGGAGTAACTCAGTGCGACAGCAGCATCTCTGGAGAGAAGGAATGGGTGACATTTTGGTCTGAGACTGAAGAAGGGTCTCGACCCGAAATGTCACCCATTCCTTCTGTCCATAGATGCTGCTTGTCTCGCTGAGCTACTCCAGTATTTTGTGTCTATCTTCATTTTTGTCATACCATTGCAACTTGTTAACAGCACAGTATCCTCATGTTGATTTTGTTCCCAAAATCCAATACTCAGGATCAAAGTAGATCCCATTGGCTCCAATTGTGCTGATTTCATAAAAAGAATAACCAGGTTATCAAGGTTATTCCTCACTGAAGAATAATCACTTCCACTTTATTTATCTTTTTTCAAAAAAAAATCTGTCAAAGTGTATCAGTTAATTTATCTGTTTCATGTTGAAATGTGCCAAGCTGTTTATTAAGTCATCTCTCCATATGTTGACACTTCTGTTTCTGCATAAGTTCTCCAATAAGGTGTAGGCGTTAAAGAAAGTGTCAGATTCAAACTGCTGTGGTAACTTTTACAAATTCTGCCAACGTGCAAAACATGATTTACTAAGAAGCAAAAAAAACTACAAATGCTTGAAATCTGAAAAAAATGTAATGTGCTGGAAATACTTGTTGGGTTATGCTGAAGAGCACTAACTGGCCCACTGAGGGTCAGTAATAGTAGTTACCTCAGCACCTTTGGGATGTATCACGGCCTGGTTTAGGAACAGCTCCGCAGGACCACAAAAAATTGCAGAGAATTGTGGACGCAGCCCAGACCATCGCACAAACCAACATCCATTGACTCCATTTACACCTCATGCTGCCTCAGCAAGGCCAGCAGCATAATCAAGGATGAGACACCCTGGCCACTCCCTCTCCCATCGGGCAAGAAGCATAGAAGTGTGAAAATGCACACCTTCAGATTCATGGGCAGTTTCTTCACAATCGTTATCAGGCAACTGTACCATCCTACCAACAACTAGAGAGCTGTCCTGAGCTACCATCTACTTCATTAGAGACCCTCGGACTATCTTTGATTGGACATTACTGGACTTTATCTTGCACTAAAACGTATTCATGTTATTCCCTTTATCATGTATCTATACACTGTAAATGGCTCGATTGTAACCATCTTTCTGCTGAATGGTTAGCACGCAACAAAAGCTTTTCACTGTAGCTTGGTACACGTAACTAAACTCAAACCTGACCTTTCCAAGTCCACAGCTCTCTGAAAGTGGCAATACAAGCAGATTAGAATAGTAAAGAAGAGATATGGTATGCTTGCCTTCATTGGTCAGGGCATTGAGTTGAAGAGTCAGGAAGTCACGTTGCTTGTTTCGCATTGGGTGCAGTTTGGTTGCCCCATTGCATGAAGGATTTGGAGGCTTTGGAGATTGGGCAGAGGAGGTTTACCAGAAGGTCTATCAGCCTGGATTATCAGGTATTAACTCTAAGAAGAGTCATTGAGTCAAGCGGGCCCTTTGACCCAACTCGTCCATGCCGACCAAGGTGCTTCATCTAAACTAGTACCACATGTGGTCTATATCTCGCTCCAAACCTTTTCTATCCATGGATCCATATTTCTTTTAAATGTTGTGACAGTACCTGCCACAACTACCTCCCTGACATCAAGTGCTAGAGTAAGTCAGCGAGTCAGGCAGCATTGTTGGAGAACATGAATATTTGGGCCGGGACTCTTCTTCAGACTCTGCTAGGGGCAGCATGGTGGCACAGCAGTAGAGTTGCTGCCTTACAGCACCAGAGACCTGGGTACAATCCTTACTACGGGTGCTGTCTGTACGGAGTTTGTACATTCTCCCTGTGACCGCGTGGGCTTTCTCCGGGTGCTCTAGTTTCCTCCCACATTGTAATTATGTGCAGGTTTGTAGGTTAATTGGCTTTTGCAAATTGCCACTAGTGTGTAGTATGTGAAAGTGAGATAACATAGAACTAGTATACAGGTGACTGATTGTCGACATGGTTCAGAGGGCTGAAGGACCTATTTCCATGCTGTATCTAAACTGAACTAAGTGTATAAAATCATGGGAGCATAGATAGGGTAGAAGAAGGGTCTCGACCCGAAACGTCACCCATTCCTTCTCTCCTGAGATGCTGCCTGGCCTGCTGAGTTACTCCAGCATTTTGTGAATAAATACCTTAGATAGGGTAGGCAGTTGGAACCTTTTACACAGGGTGGAAATGTAAAAGAGTAGAGGACACAGCTTTAAGGTGAGAAGGGCAACGTTTAAAGGAATTGTGTGGGCAAGTTTTTTACACGGAGGGCAGTGAGTCTCCAGAACGTGATGCCAAGGGTGATGGTGGAGGCAGATAGGTTATTGGCATTTAAGTGGCTTTTGGATGGGCACATGGATATGCAGGGAATGGAGAGATATGGATTATGTGCAGCCAGAGGAGATTGGTTTATCTTGGCAACATCTTTAGCCCAGATATTGTGGGTTGAAGGGCCTGTTCCTTTGCTGTTCTTCTCTATATTCTACATTCTAACTGAAGTCATTGAACCAGCCCAAAGTTTCAATTTAAAATGTTGTCTGTTAAGAACATATAAGCACTAATTCACATGCACAGGCAACCTTGTATTGATTAGGCAAAATCACTTACTTGCAAGCCATCAAATAGAATCAGTTCCGCCAGCCACATTGCACAAATTGATACACACAGGATAAAATGGTTAGACATGGAAACAAAACCCACAACCCTAATTACATCCCGTTTAATTAAACCCGCCTTTCAGGTAAGAGAAATAGCTAGGGTGAATGTCGAGGGTAGCGGAATCAAAAAACAGACTTAGGTGCAAGGTGAGAGGGGAAAGATTTAGTATGAACCTGAGGCACAACTTTTTAGAGAATGGTGGGTATAAAGTTCATAAAACATAGAAGCAAAATTGGCCCATTCGACCCATCGAATCTGCTCCACCATTTAATCATGGCTGACCTATCTTTCCCTCTCAAACCCATTCCCCTTCCTTGTACTCGTAACTTTTGACATCCTTGCTAATCAAGAACCTACCAATCTCCACTTTTAAAATACCCAACGATGGGTATCACGTCATTATGATGCTGCCAGAGGATGTGGTTGAAGCAGGTACAATAACAGCATTTGAAAGACATTTGGGCAGGTACATGGATAGGACGGGTTTAATGGGATATAGATCAAATGTGGGCAAATGGGACAAGCTTAGATGGGGCATCTTCATTGGCAGGAATGAATTGGACCAATTAGCCTGTTTCTGTGCAGTATGACTTAAGACTCTGTGAGTAGGGGAATCGTGGACCGGAGGACATAGGTTCAGGGTGAAGAGGAAAAGATTTAATAGGAAACTGAGCAGTAATGTTTTCACACAAAGGGTGGTGGGTGTATGGAACAAGCTGCCAGAGGAGGTAGTTGAGGCTGGGACTATCCCAACATTTAAGAAACAGTTCGACAGGAACATAGGTAGGACAGGTTTGGAGGGATATGGATCAAGCGCAGGCAGGTGGGACTGGTGTAGTTAGAACATGTTGGCCGGTGTGGGCAAGTTGGGCCGAAGCACCTGTTTCCACACTGTATCACTCTATGATTCTATGACTGTATGACCAATGTGCAAACTGTGATATGAAGACAGGTTAGTTGCGGGTTTCATTTGTGGAGCTGCTGCCCGAACAACCTTCATTCAGCAGGTGTGAGGGGCTCCACAGCAGTGGCTGTTGAGCACAATGAATGTGGTGAGTCTGGACCCTAGCCCTCTAGATGGAGAAGGTGATGAACACTCTTCTGTTGAGGCTCCCAGACCAAAGATCAGTCCTGCGCTTTATTCTTTTTCTATACTTTTACTTGTGTGCCCACAGAAAGAACCAAAAAGCCTTGTAGGGGATTTCCTTTCATGTTTGTTAACATAGAAAATAGGTGCAGGTGTAGGCCATTCGGCCCTTCGAGCCAGCACCGCCATTCAATATGATCATGGCTGATCATCCAAAATCCATTCCTGCTTTCTCCCCATATCCCTTGATTCCGTTAGCCCTAAGAGCTAAATCTAACTCTTAAATAACAAAGAAATGCAATACATCAATAGTGAGCGCCCAAACATCGTGTTAACCCGTTGAATGTGAGAGGGCTTTGAGAATAATGAGGTGAAAAGCCATTGGTGTGATTTGATGGATTTTAGTCTGAATTAAATGAGCAAGAAGTAAATCATATTTATTTCCTACTAATTCACAATGTATGTAGGAGGTGTAGGAAGGAACTGCAGATGCTGGTTTATAGCTAAGATAGACACAAAATGTTGGAATAACTCAGTGGGTCAGGAGAAAAGGAATAGGTGATGTTTCGAGTCGAGACTGAAGAAGGGTCACGGACCTGAAACAACATCTGACCCTTTGAATTACTCCAGCACTTTATGTCTATTCACAATATATGTCTTTATTGATAGTAGAAATCAAAGTGGGTCCAGGTTCAGTTTAGTTTAGAGATACAGCGCGGAAACAGGCCCTTTGGCCCACCAAGTCCACACCGACCAGCGATCCCCATATTCTAGAATTATCCCACACACTCGGGGCAATTTACAGAAGCCAATTAACCTACAAACCTGTACTTCTTTGGAATGTGGGAGGAAACCGAAGTACCTGGTGAAAACCCACATGGGTCATGGGAAGAACATGCAAACTCCTTATGGACGACACCGAGAGTCAGGATTGAACCCGGGTCTCTGGTGTTGTAAGAGCAACTCTACCACTTCTCCACCGTGTCACCCTTAAGTAGTAGGAGAACTATTACCCTTTTGGATAATAATTGGGAGAAGGAATTGGGGATGGAATTAAGACAGCTTTGCTGTTTTAACAAATGATAAAATTGTGGTAAGTTAATCTGGGATAAACTGCTATAAGATAAACACTGGTGTACTAAAGTCGTAAAATAAAAGCAGTATTATTTTGTTGATCGGCACGCTCAGTGTGAGCATTGGGAGAGGGAGTGGTGGATGTGGTAATGTAGCAGGACAATAGAGACGACTTGATGAGAAGCTGAGTTGGTTTTGATCTAGAGCACCCTGGTGTCAAGTCCAGTTTTACATCAATGTATCTTGTAATGGAAACACATCAAGCAAATCTCTTCTGTGTTTGTGAAGTTGTAATTTAAACAATTACTATTCTGTTCTTTGGAAGCACAGGGGGTTATGGGCTGGAGTGACATGCAGAAGATTTCAAGCCTTAGGGGAGGAGCACAAGTTTTGGCCTTAAATATATTAGAACATAGAACATTGAAAAGTACAGCACAGGAATAGGCCATTCGGCCCACAATGTTCCATGCCAAAAATGATGTCCCCTTTTCCTACAACTGATCCACATCTCCCTGTTCTCTGCTCTATGTTCTATACTCTGTTCCTATCTAAAAGGTTCTTAAATGCCACTATCGTATCTGCTTCAACCACTACCCCTGGCAGCGTGTTACAGACATCCACCACCCTCTGTGCAAAGAAACTTCCCCCGCACATCTCCTTTTAAATTTTGCCCCTCTCACCTTAAAGCTATGCCCTCTGGTCTTTGCCATTTCCACCCTGGGAAAAGGGTTCTATCTCCACTATCAATACCTCTCATAATTTTATATACTTCTATCAGGTCTCCTCTCACCCTCCACATTCCAGAGAAAACAGTCCAAGTTTGAGAGAAAGCAATCCAGATTTGTTTAAATAGTTGGAAAGGCGATCCAGTGGGAAAAGATGGCAGCAGCCTTGTCAAAGAGATTACTTTCTGCTCCAAGAGATATCATCGTTCTATGGTTCCCAAGCAGCTCCCAGAGTTCCCACCTCCGGAGCCATTAGCTCTGCCAAATGCTGTTGCCAGCAACTCAGTGGCTGTTATGCTGCCAGTTCATCAACCCGCAATTATAATTGTGAATACTGGAAGCTGTTAGTAAACACTGGCACATTATCTAACAGCACTATTGGAAGAATACGATCAGATGCAGCTGATTAAATGTGGGTGCAAAGTCCAGCTGCTTTTGCTGGTGATCGGGACCTGAAACAACACTACAAACTTGGGAACGGAAATCAAGTTCCTGTGAAGCAAGTTGTTAATATTCAATTGCCCCAACAGTCTGCAGAAGTCCCATGAAGGTAGAATGAAAGAATGGATCGACTGGGCTTATATCAGAGAATGGATCGACCGGGCTTATATCAGAAAATGGATCGACTGGGCTTATATCAGAGAATGGATCGACCGGGCTTATATTCATTGGAATTTCGAAGGATGAGAGGGGATCTTATAGAAACATGTAAAATTCTTAAGGGATTGAACAGGCTAGAACAGGGGTCACAGTTTAAGAGTAAAGGGTAGGCCATTGAGGACTGAGATAAGGAAAAACCTTTTGACCCAGAGAGTGGTGAAGCTGTGAATTCTGGCCACAGAAGGCAGTGGAGGCCAATTCACTGAATGTTTTCAAGAGAGAGTTAGATTTAGCTCTTAGTGCTAACGGAATCAAGGGATATGGGGAGAAAGCAGGAACGGGGTACTGATTTTGGATGATCAGCCATGATCCTATTGAATGGTGGTGCTGGCTCGAAGGGCCAAATGGCCTATTCCTGCACTGATTTTCTGTGTTTCTATGTTTCTATAATTCATTTGGTCTCCAAATTCTGTGCTCAGGAAACACCAGGAGGATGCAGCGGCAACTTTGAGATCCTGCAGTGAAAGCGATGGAGGCAACGTAATGCCAAAGCGAGCTTCAGGGATTATGTGAAGCTCATTCAAAGGCACGGCATTTCTTTCCACTGCTATGCCGATGACACTCAGCTTTACCTCCCCCTGAAACCCAACAACCAGTCAAATTTAAACAGCATCTTACACTGCCTTGAGGACATAAAATGTTGGATGGCACAGAACTTCCTCCAATTAAATGAGAGCAAGTCTGAGGTCATCCTATTCGGCCCCCCCGACTCCATCAAATTGATAACAGGCAGTCTTGGAAGTCTATCCTGCCTAGTCAAACCGCATGTCAAAAACCTCGGCATGATACTTGACTCTGCATTAAAATTTGATAAGCAAGTCAACGCTGTGGTAAAAGCCAGCTTCTTCCAACTTCGAACCATAGCTAAAATCAAACCTTTCCTCCAATTCGACGACACAGAAAAAATCATTCACGCTTTCATTTCCTCCCGCCTAGACTACTGCAACTCCCTATACACTGGGATCAGCCAATCTTCCCTGTCCCGCCTGCAACTGGTCCAAAACGCCGCAGCGAGACTCCTGACGGGTACCCGTAAAAGGGACCACATCACCCCGATTCTGGCCTCTCTCCACTGGCTCCCTGTACGGTACAGAATCAACTTCAAGCTCCTCCTATTCACGTACAAAGCCCTAAATGGACACTCCCCCCCCTACATCAAAAATCTTCTAACCCCCCTCTCTAACTCCAGGTCCCTCAGGTCGGCCGACTTGGGGCTACTCACTATCCCGCGGTCTAGGCTTAAGCTCAGGGGTGACCGCGCTTTTGCGGTTGCAGCTCCTAGACTGTGGAACAGCATCCCTCTCCCCATCAGAACTGCCCCCTCCATCGACTCCTTTAAGTCCAGGCTCAAAACCTATTTCTACTCCCTAGCGTTTGAGGCTCATTGAGGAGGCGCTGTGAACTGTTTGCGTGCTACTGTATGTTTCATTTTTTTTCCATTGGAACCTAATCAGATGTACAGCACTTTGGTCAACGTTGGTTGTTTTTAAATGTGCTATACAAATAAAATTGACTTGACTTGACATGTGATCGGGTTCCACAAACTGTGAGCTTTTCCCGGACTGCAATCCCACAGGAACCTCAGTCCACATGCCAGGGTGGGCCACCCTGCGTTGATAAGAGATATTGTTCACCCCACTTCTACAATTTACCAAAGATAGACACGAATTGCTGGAGTAACTCAGCATCTCTGGGGAGAAGGAATGGGTGACGTTTCGGGTTGAGATCCTTCTTCAGTCTGAAGAAAGGTCTCGACCTGAAATGTCACCCATCTTCAGTTTAAACCAGCATCTGCAGTTCCTTCGCACAATTTACCACCCTTGCATCCTCTTACAATGTATTGTGTGCATTGTCTGATGGGAGTGCAATGCAGGTCTATGTTCTGTTGAACCACTGATTTCATAAATTCATGTCATTAGGCCATTCAGCCCATCGAGTCTAATCTGCCATTCCATCACGGCTAATCTATCATTAGGTTTTATGATGTGTGAAGAATGTAAAGGATGTTTGTTATTTATCTCCCATGAAACATAGGATGTACATGTCATGTTCTCTTCTACAAAATATCAAAGCCAGATCTTTTGGATAATGTATTTTACTTTTTAATTTGCATTCCAAATTTGCAACATTTGCCCAAACTGCCTATTTAAAAAACTTGTTGGACCATAAGACAAACAAACAGAATTAGGGCATTCAACCATCAAGTCTGCTCTGCCATTCAATCAAGGCTGATCTAGGATTTCCCTCTCAACTCCATTCTCCTGCTTTCTCCCCCTAATTTTGACACCGTTACAAATCTCCGCTTTAAAAATACCCAAACACTAAACCTCCACAGCGGTCTATGGCAATGAATCCCACAGATTCACCACCCTCTGACTAAATAAATTCCTCCTCATCTCCTTTCTAATGGTACATCCTTTTATTCTGAGGCTACGCCCTCTGGTCCTAGACTCTGTCAACTCTATCCAGCCTTTCACTACTCGCTAAGTTTCAATGAGTTCTCATTAATTTCATCCTTCTAAACTCCAGAGATTAGAGGCCCAATGCTGTCAAACGCTCATCATATGTTAACCCACTCATTCCTGGTATAATTCTCATAAATCTCATGTGGGTCCCTTGAAGACAGAAGCAGGTGAATTTATTATGGGGAACAAGGAAATGGCAGTCGAGTTGAACCTGTACTTTGGATCTGTCTTCACTAAGGAAGATATAAACAATCTCCCAGATGTTCTAGTGGCCAGAGATCATCTGGTGACAGAGGAACTGAAGGAAATCCACATTAGGCAGGAAATGGTGTTGGGTAGACTGATGAGACTGAAGGCTTTTTCAGTCAGAGAGTTGTAAATCTGTGGAATTCACTGCCTCAGAAGGCAGTGGAGGCCAGTTCTCTGAATGCATTCAAGAGAGAGCTAGATAGAGCTCTTAAGGATAGCGGAGTCAGGGGGTATGGAGAGAAGGCAGGGACGAGGTACTGATTGAGAATGATCAGCCATGATCACATTGAATGGTGGTGCTGGCTCGAAGGGCCGAATGGCCTACTCCTGCACCTATTGTAAAAGAAAAAGGCTGATAAATCCCCAGGGCCTGATGGTCTGCATCCCAGGGTACTTAAGGAGGTGCCTCTAGAAATCGTGGATGCATCGGTGATCATTTTCCAATGTTCTATAGATTCAGGATCAGTTCCTGTGAATTGGAGGGTAGCTAATGTTATCCCACTTTTTAAGAAAGGAGGGAGAGAGAAAACAGGAAATTATAGACCATTTAGTCTGACATCAGTGGTGGGGAAGATGCTGGAGTCAATTATAAAAGACGAAATTGCGGAGCATTTGGATAGCAGTAACAGGATTGTTCCAAGTCAGCATGGATTTACAAAGGGGAGAGCCGGTGGATGTAGTGTACCTTGACTTTCAGAAAGCCTTCGACAAGGTCCCACATAGCAGATTAGTGGGCAAAATTAGAGCACATGGTCTTGGGGGTAGGGTACTGACATGGATAGAAAATTGGTTGACAGACAGAAAGCAAAGAGTGGGGATAAATGGGTCCATTTCAGAATGGCAGGCAGTGACTAGTGGGGTACTGCAAGGCTCTGTGCTGGAACCGTAGCTATTTACAATATACATTAATGACTTGGATGAAGGGATTAAAAGTAACATTAGCAAATTTGCAGATGACACAAAGCTGGGTGGCAGTGGGAACTGTGAGGAAGATGCTATGAGATTGCAGGGTGACTTGGACAGGTTGTGTGAGTGAGCGGATGCATGGCAGATGCAGTTTAATGTGGATAAATGTGAGGTTATCCACTTTGGAGGTAAGAATAGGAAGGCAGATTATTATCTGAATGGTGTCAAGTTAGGAAAAGCGGACATACATCGAGATCTGGGTGTCCTAGTGCATCAGTCACTGAAAGGAAGCATGCAGGTACAGCAGGCAGTGAAGAAAGCCAATGGAATGTTGGCCTTCATAACAAGAGGAGTTGAGTATAGGAGCAACGAAGTCCTTCTGCACTTGTACAGGGCCCTAGTGAGACCACACCTGGAGTATTGTGCGCAGTTTTGGTCTCCAAACTTGAGGAAGGACATTCTTGCTATTGAAGGAGTGCAGCGTAGGTTCATAAAGTTAATTCCCGGAATGGCGGGACTGTCGTACGTTGAAAGATTGGAGCGACTGGGATTGTATACTCTGGAATTTAGAAGGATGAGAGAGGATCTTATTGAAACATATAAGATTATTAAGGGATTGGACACACTAGAGGCAGGAAACATGTTCCTGATGTTGGGGGAGTCCTGAAGCAGGGGCCACAGTTTACGAATAAGGGGTAGGCCATTTAGAACAGAGATGAGAAAGAACTTTTTCACTCAGAGAGTTGTGAAGCTGTGGAATTCTCTGCCTCAGAAGGCAATAGACAATAGACAATAGACAATAGGTGCAGGAGGAGGCCATTCGGCCCTTCGAGCCAGCACCACCATTCAATGTGATCATGGCTGATCATTCTCAATCAGTACCCCGTTCCTGCCTTCTCCCCATACCCCCTGACTCCGCTGTCCTTAAGAGCTCTATCTAGCTCTCTCTTGAAGCATTCAGAGAATTGGCCTCCACTGCCTTCTGAGGCAGAGAATTCCACAGATTCACAACTCTGTGACTGAAAAAGTTTTTCCTCATCTCCGTTCTAAATGGCCTACCCCTTATTCTTAAACTGTGGCCCCTTGTTCTGGACTCCCCCAACATTGGGAATATGTTTCCTGCCTCTAACGTGTCCAACCCCTTAATAATCTTATATGTTTCGATAAGATCCCCTCTCATCCTAAATTCCAGTGTATACAAGCCTAGTCACTCCAGTCTTTCAACATATGACAGTCCCGCCATTCCGTGAATTAACCTAGTAAACCTACGCTGCATGCCCTAAATAGCAAGAATATCCTTCCTCAAATTTGGAGACCAAAACTGCACACAGTACTCTAGGTGCGGTCTCACTAGGGCCCTGTACAACTGCAGAAGGACCTCTTTGCTCCTATACTCAACTCCTCCTGCTATGAAGGCCAACATTCCATTGGCTTTCTTCACTTCCTGCTATACCTGGATGCTTCCTTTCAGTGACTGATGCACTAGGACACCCAGATCTCGTTGTACGTCCCCTTTTCCTAACTTGACACCATTCAGATAATACTCTGCCTTCCTATTCTTACCACCAAAGTGGATAATCTCACACTTATCCACATTAAACTGCATCTGCCATGCATCCGCCCACTCACACAACCTGTCCAAGTCACTCTGCAACCTCATAGCATCTTCCTCACAGTTCACACTACCACCCAGCTTTGTATCATTTCACACTACCACCCAGCTTTGTATCATAGGCAGTGGAGGCCAATTCTCTGGATGCTTTCAAGAGAGAGTTAGATAGAGCTCTTAATGATAGCGGAGTCAGGGGATATGGGGAGAAGGCAGGAACGGGGTACTGATTGTGCATGATCAGCCATGATCACGGTAAATGGCAGTGCTGGCTCGAAGGGCCGAATGGCCTACTCCTGCATCTATTGTCTATTGTCTACCTCCTCTGGACCTTCTCCAATGCTAACAGATCCCTCCTCAGATATGGGGCCTAAAACTGCTCACAATATTCCGAATGCAGTCTGACCAGTGCCTTATAAAGGCATTACATCCCTGTTTTAATGTTCTGGTCCTCTCGAAATGAAAGCTAACACATTCCACACAGTCACGTATCTGTCCAACATACTTCAATGAACAAACTAAATATATTAACTGTTCAAATAAACAGCATGTGAGATGGGCCTTGGTGATGTGTAGACTTGGCCACAATGGTTTAACCCCACAGATTACCTGTCACTGAGCTCACACACTGAGCTCATTTACATCACTGAGCGAGAATCCCTTCCGGTTTCCCTTTAACTCCCTCAGCTGCAGCCAGCGGCAAAGATTTCTTCTCCAAATTAAGTTAAAATATCAAGGGGAAAGTGATGTTTAAATTGTCATCTATCCAAACACATCAGCAGATGTGACAGGTGCGTGACAGTGGGTGGTAGCTATTAGAGTGGCCCCCTCACAGCTCCAGCAACCACGGTTCAATCCCAGCCTTGGGTGCTGTCTGTGTGGAACTTGTCATGCATCCATTTCCACATTGTGCCCCAGTCTCTTCCACAACCCATAAACATGCAGGTCAGGAGGCTAATGGACTAATGTAAACTATCCTTCACTTGTGGTCGATTTGGTGGGGCGCTGATGGGAAGAATAAAATGGATTATGGTAGTATTAATGTAAAAACAGGAGCTTGATGATCAACACTGACTCAGTGGGCCGAATGGTCTGCTTTACTGCTGCAGTCTGCTCTGTCTCTGTGGACATTCCCAACAACCATCTAAAGCCGGGTCTCCGGCGCTGCAAGCTCTGGAAGGCAGCAACTCTACCGCTGTGCCACCGTGCTGCCTGTTCACTCACATTGCACTAACCATGATCGCAGGCCCTCTGTCGAGGAGCTGAGGGATCTTGAAGTACAAGTATCTCGTTCTCAGAAAATGGTATCACAGTGTAGATAAGGTGATAAAGAAAGCTTTTGGTACATTGTGCTTCATCAGTTAGAGGGTATTGAGTATAGAAGTTGGGCTGTTATGTTACAGTTGCTCAAGACGTTGGTGAGACTGCATTTGGAGTATTGTGTTCAGTTTTGGCCACCTGATATAGGAATGATGTTATAACACTGGAAAGAGTGCAGAGATTTACAAAAATGTTACCAAGACTCGAGGGCCTGACCTGTAAGACAAGGTTGGGCAGGCTAGAACTTCATTCTTTGAAGCATAGCAGACTGTGATGTAATAGAGGTGTATACAATCATGAGGGGTATAGACAGGGTGAATGCACACAGTCATTTTCCCAGGGTAGGAAGATCAAGGACCAAAGGACACAGGTTTAAGATGAGTGGGGAAAGGTTTAATAGGAACTTGAGGGGCAACTTTTTCACTCAGAGGGTGGTGGGTTTATGGAATGAGCTGCCAGAGGAGGTTGTTGAGGCAGGTACTATAGCAGCATGTAAAAGACACATAGACAGGTACATGGATAAGAAAGGTTTAGTGGGAAATAGGCTAAGCAAATACAAATGGGACTGTTAGATAGGGCATCTCGATTGTCCTGGACTAGTTGGACCAAAGAGCCTGCTTCTGTGCCTTATGACCATGATTCTTATATAATTCTTAACCATTAACATGCCTCATTCCAACCGTTTCCCTTTCTATTTGTCCGCATCCTATTTAATTTACTATTCTTCTCCCATTATGTCCCTTCACTTTTCTTTCTTAGTTCTACTCATTCTTCAACATATTCTATTCCACTGCTGAAACTGCATTGGGTGAGTAGATGTGCGTTAATGCGAGTGGGTAAGCTGCTGGGAAGGTTCACTCACATTGTATTTGCCCTGATCACAGCCACAGTAGGTACTCTCCATGGTGTAACTGCGAAGCACGCCGATCTCTCTCCACACCACCACCCGAGCCGTGGCCTCCCGTGACTTCTGCACCAAGAAACAGCAACGATTGATGGCGAACGTTGGGCAAATCTTCTCCAGAATTCTGGGGATGGTCTACAGAAAAAAATTAGATGACATATTATTAAAAAATAGGGCGGCACAGTGGCACAATGGTAGAGTTGCTGCCTTACAGCGCCAGAGACCCAGGTTCGATCCTGACTATTGGTGCTGTCTGTACGGAATTTGTACGTTCTGCCTGTGGCCATGTGAGTTTTCTCCAGGGGCTCCAGTTTCCTCCCACACTCTAAAGTTTTATAAGTTAATTGGCTTCTGCAAATTGGCCCTAGTGTGTTGGATAGAACTTGTGAACGGGTGATCACTGGTCAGCGCAGACTTGGTGGGCCGAAGGGCCTGTTTCCATGCCGTATCTCTAAACTAAACTAAAGTGATGTTCTGATTTAATCTAGCGTTGACCAAGCAGGCACGCGGTCAATTTACAGTTTGCATTCATCGTGAAGGGTTTAATAAGGATTTCTGCTCACTTGCTCTGATGGCTTGGCACAGCGATGTTTAATAAAAACGTTCTAAAAGCATAACTTAATGATGCAGAATTTCCATCAGCTTTTACATCTTTCAGTCAGAGTGTGAAAGGTTAGCTGTTGTCAATGGATGAACAAGAGAGGGAAATGAAGTCAACAGGGCCTGGGAGGCAAGTGGAGACAGCACAGCAGCCTGAGTGGAGCACCGGAACTACAGGGGCTCAGTACTTGCAGTAAAACACCAGGGAAGCTTGCGTTTGACAATAAGCGTGCTGCAGTACCAGCGAGGAGATAGTGCATCGAAACAGAGGTGACAGTGAAGAGTGGGGAGGAGAATGTCCCAACAGCCCAGTCGTGAGAAGGTGTGGGTGTTCACCAGCCCAGTAACAAGAGGGGTAGCGCCGGGCAGTCATGTGGTGAGAGGAGGCAGCGCCCATTGGTCACGCATGTGAGAGGGCAGTGCCCGACAGTCACGCATGTGAGAGGGCAGACCCCATCAGCCACGCATGTGAGAGGGCAGTGCCCGACAGTCACGCTTGTGAGAGGGCAGTGCCCATCAGTCACGCGTGTGAGAGGGCAGTGGCCATCAGTCATGTGTGTGGGAGAGGAACATGCCCATCAGTCATGTGTGTGGGAGAGGAACATGCCCATCAGTCACACGTGAGAGAGGAACGTGCCCGTCAGTCATGCGTGTGTGCGCGTCGGTCACACATGGGAGAGGGCCATGCCCATCAGTCAGACGTGGGAGAGGGCAGATGAGAGATCTGTGTTGAGACCACAGCAGAATATATTGAATTCTCATTTTAATCACTGTCTGGAACAGGAATCAGCAGGCACTGGCCGCATCTCATGAATTGCCTTGATTTGTAGAGTCAGTGCAAGATATTTGGAAACTTTCACAACCGCATTGCAGAAAGATCCAGTTGACAAGTGGAGCCTTGGTGCAGAGACTGATCTCAGTGCCAGTCTCCAGCTGCAGATAGTCAAGGGGTGGAGCTGCAGTGATGCAGGGGTGTTGCAGTCACGGAATGGTTTGAACTTTAATCCGCATCATAGCAGTAAAGGTGAACAAAATGATCAGGTCCTATCCATGGCCAGGAGTCACTGCCAAAAGCCTTTTTGACAACCTTATCTACCTGCGACTCGACCTTCAAGGAACCATGCACCTATACTCCTCTCCAGAGATGCTGCCTGACCCGCTGAGTTATTCCAGCATTTTGTGTCTACCTTCGATTTAAACCAGCATCTACAGTTCTTTCCTACACACCTGTACTCCTAGATCCCCCTGCTCTTCAACACTATGCAGAGGCCTACCATTTACTGTGTAGGTCCTGCCCTTGTTCGATGCCCCAAAATGCAACACCTCACACTTCTCTGTATTAAATTCCATCAACCATTCCTCCGCCCACCGGGCCAATCGATCCAGATCCTGCTGCAATCGTTCACAACCATCTTCACTATCTGCAAAACCACTAACTTTTGTATCATCAGCAAATTTACTAATGTTGCCCTGTATGTTCTCATCCAAATCATTGATGTAGATGATAAACAGTAACGGGCCCAGCACCGAACCCTGAGGCACACCACTAGTCACAGGCCTCCAGTCTGAGAAGCAACTTTCCACCATCACCCTCTGCTTCCTCCCATGGAGCCAATTGGCTATCCATTCAGCTATCTCTCCTTGGATCCCATGCGATCTAACCTTCCAGAGCAGCCTCCCATGCAGAACCTTGTTGAACACCTCTCCTGTATTTAAGGACGACTCGTAAATTTCAACCAGGCCTCCCACAATTTCCTCTCTAGTTTCCCGCAATGTCCTCGGATATATCTGATCAGGCCCTGGAGATTTGTCTACCTTCACACACGACAGTACCTTCAGCACTTCTTTGACAGTAACCCTGACTGCTCTCATGACACTTCCAATGACTGCTCCAATTTCCTCTGTCCTACTGTCTTTCTCCTCGGTGAATGCGGAGGAGAAATACTAATTTAAGACCTTGCCCATCTCCTGTGGCTCCACACAGAGGTGACCACTTTGATTCCTGAGAGGTCCCACTCTCTCTCTAGTTACCCTTTTCCCCCTTATGTATTTATAAAATCTTTTGGGATTGTCCTTAATGCTACCCGCCAGGGATATCTCCTGGTATTTATTCACAAAATGCTGGAGTAACTCAGCAGGTCAGGCAGCATCTCCGGAGAGAAGGAATGGGTGACGTTTCGGGTGAAGACCCTTCTTCAGTCTGAAGAAGGGTCTCGACCCGAAACGTCACCCATTCCTTCTCTCCGGAGATGCTGCCTGACCTGCTGAGTTACTCCAGCATTTTGTGAATAAATACCTTCGATTTGTACCAGCATCTGCAGTTATCTTCTTATAGAGGTATCTCCTGCCCCCTTTTTGCCCTTCTGATTCCCTTTTTTAGTTTGCTCCTTATTTCCCGAAACTCCTTCAGGGATGGGGCATTTGATCCCAGCTGCCTATACCTGTCCCATACATCCTTCTTGTTTTTGACTAATGTCTCAATTTCTCTCATCAGCCAAGCTTCCTTACGTTTGCCTGCTTTGCCCTTCACTCTAATGGGGACGTACAGGGTACACATTCTGAGCTTTCTTCAGTACACTTTTAAAAACATCCCACTTGGCCGATGTTCCTTTCCCCTCAAATAACCTGCTCCAGTCACCTTGAGCGAGACATTCTCTCATCCCCTCAGGAAGGGCCTTACTCCAGTTGAGCATTTTAACACATGGACCCTCTCTGTCCCTATCCATAACTATCTTAAACCTAATCGAACTGTGGTCCCTGGTCCCAAAAGGCTCCTCCACACACACTTCATGAACTTGCCCTTCCCAATTTCCCCATACTAGATCCAGCGTTGCCCTCTCACATGTGGGGGCCTCCACAAACTGTTTAAGAAACTCTCCTGAACACTTTTGAAGGTGGTCCTGAACTACTAGCTATCTCATTGGAGACCCTGTGACTTTGATCGGACTTTATTGGTTTTATCTTTGCACTAAACATTATTCCCTTTGTCATGTGTCTGTACACTGTGAATGGCTCCATTGTAATCATGTATTATCTTTCCGCTGACTGGTTAGCATGCAACAAAAGCTTCTCACTGTATCTGTGACAATAAACTAAACTCAATAGTCGTAGAAGTTTAAGAATGAATAGCAATGATTCTGTATCTTCACGCACATCAACATTTCTGGAAAAGGGTAACGTATTGACCACAAGAGAGGGGAAGTTGCAGCAGGCTCACTGTACAGGAATACACCAGGGGGCACTCACTCGATAGCCAATGTCCTCCTTCAGAGTTGCTGTGTCAATGCAGGAGTCCGACTGCCACAGTGTCTCCTTCACACTGCACCCATACATGAACGAATTCTTCTTCCTTGAATGTCCATGGAAGTCACAGAAAACCTGGTGCAAAGCAAATTAAAACAAAAATCAAGAGGCTTTATGTAAATATCCAGTGTACTGGAAGGATTGTTTTTTTAAATACAGTAAACCCTCGTTATAATGGAGCAGAGTGCATCCAGATGAGATGATAGTGGGGGGGGGCAAGGATTGTCACTGTTATTGGTTGGTGGTGGTAGTGATGGTGGGGGTGGGGGTGGGAGTGGGGGGGTGTAGATGTGGGGGTGGGTGTGGGGGTGGTAGTGATGGTGTGGGTGGGGGTGGGGATGTGCGTGGTGGTGTGGGTGATGGTAGTGATGGTGGGGGTGGGGGTGGGGGGGGTTTGGGTGTGGGTGATGGTAGTGATGGTGGGGGTGGGGGGGTGTAGATGTGGGGGTGGGTGTGGGGGTGGTAGTGATGGTGTGGGTGGGGGTGTGGGTGGTGATAGGGGGGTTTGGGTGTGGGTGTGGGGATGGTAGTGGTGGTGGGGGTGGTGGTGGGGGTGGGGGTGGGGGTGAGGGTGGGGGTGTTGGTGAGGGTGGGGGTCAGGGTGGCAGCGGCCCAGGTAGGTGCCCCGCCAGGTGGCCCTATAGGCAGCAGGGGCCGGGGTGGGGCTGGCTGCCCAACCTGGCAATGTGGGTGTGGGTGATGGTGGGGGTGGATGTGTGGGTAGGGGTGGGGGGTGGGGTGAGGGTGTGGGTGAGGGTGGGGTGGGGTTGGCTGCCCAGACTGGCAATGAGTGGGTGTGGGTGGTGGTGGGGGTGAATGTGGGGGTGGGGGGGTGGGGGTTGGGGTGAGGGTGGGGGTGAATGTGGGGGTGGGGGTTGGGGTGAGGGTGTGGGTGGGGTTGGGGAGGATCTGGCTGCCCAGCCTGGCAATGAAGGTCAGTATCAGCAATAACCAAAATGCATTACAAAGAGGTCCATAAAAACAAGGGCTTCCTGTATCGCTGGAATGGGACAGTGTAGCAAATTAAGCACAAAGTCCCATGAACCGAGATGGTAGTTGCAATTTCCTATAATTCCGAACATCCATAGCTTGGTATTTTCTGTGCTGTGTGACTCAATGGCTTGAACGTTGTGTTTCCCAGATATAAGATGGAGCACGTTAGTTCCAGTGAATTCTGAGCTTCTCAACCTTTTGGTTTCTGACTCTTCCCCCGAGACTCTGACACTCACCAGCGGGGTCTTGCCAATGCTCTTCATGTAGCTGAGGAGTCCCTTTGTGTGATAAATAGTTGGCTGGAGTTCAGGACTTGGCTCCGACCACTGTCTGTTCAGATCTTCTCCACTCAAAGAACAGCGGCAGCTAAAAAACATAAACAAATGAAAGAAGCATCAAAGTTTGTAAAGCCATTCAATCCCGTGAAATAGTGAAAGACTACCTCAAAAAGATAATTGTCCAACAGTATCAGGAGATTGTTCAGAGGCAACCTGTATTCTAACATGGAGCATGGAACATACAACAGGAGCAAACAAACAGGCCCTTCAACTGATGATGTCCATGCCTCCTTAGACTATCCCCTCTACCTGCATGTGATCCATTCCCTCTATTTTCACTCACAATCTAAAACCTCTTAAATGCCACTATGGTATCTGTTTCCACCGCCACCTCTGGCCTTGTTACAGACCCACCACACTCAATGTAAAACATTGTTCCGCACTTATCCTTTACACTTCCCTCTCCCACCTTGCAGCCTGGCCCCCTTGTCGTTGACATTTCCACTCTGGGGAAATGGTTCTGACTGTCTACCCTATCTGTGCCTCTCACAATTTTACAAACTTCTATCAGGTCTCTCCTCTGCCTCTGGTGTCCCAAAAAACCCAATCCAAGTCTGTCCAAGATAACCTTGTTGCTAATATACGATTTTCCAGGCAGCATCCTGGTAAACATCTTCTTAGTTCAGTTTAGTTATCATCATCATCATATCATATCATCATATCATATATATACAGCCGGAAACAGGCCTTTTCGGCCCTCCAAGTCCGTGCCGCCCAGTGATCCCCGTACATTAACACTATCCTACACCCACTAGGGACAATTTTTTTTTTTTTTACATTTACCCAGCCAATTAACCTACATACCTTCTGTATGTTCTTCTGCACCCTTTCCAAAGCGGTGTTTAAGAGGCTTTTAGATGGGCACAGGGATATGCAGGGAATGGAAGAATGTGAAACATATGCAGGTAGATGAGAATAGCTGAGTTTGGCATCATGTTCAGCATAGACATTGTGGGTAAAAGGGCCTGCACTGTCCTGTACTTTGCGATGTTCCATACACAACCCTGAGAGTCATGGTTTGAAGAAGGGTCTCGACCCGAAACGTCACCCATTCCTTCTCTCCTGAGATGCTGCCTGACCTGCTGAGTTACTCCAGCATTTTGTGAATAAATGCCTTCGATTTGTACCAGCATCTGCAGTTATTTTCTTACACTACTCATCAGTATCAAATAACACAAAAAGGCCAACAATATTATTCATTCCTCCATGCCCAGTAAATGCCTTCAGAGAATGTATGGATTAAAATAAGGGGCATGCTTTCCCCCTAATAGATCCATGAGATTTACCAGTTAGTAACTATCCTAATCTCCAGTATCAAATGTATGAGGTAATGGATAGAAGGCAGAGTGCTTAATCCATGCAGATTCAGGCAGAGGCGGGTGTCAGGGGTTATGGGGTGAAGGCAGGAGAATGGGGATAGGAGGGAGAGATAGATCAGCCATGATTGAATAGCAGAGTAGACTTGCAGGTCCGAATGGCCTAGTTCTGATCTTATCACATGACTTTATGAACTTGACACAGGCTGGTCCAGCTGTGTTGCTGAGCTTAATCCAGTGGGTATTCAGCCAGTGAATGTATGAGGAATATATAAGAAGGAACTGCAGATGCTGGTTTAAACCAAAGATAGACACATAAAGCTGGAGTAACTCAGCGGGCCAGGCGGCATCTCTGGAGAGAAGGAACGGGTGACGTTTCGGGTTGAGACCCTTCTATGAAGAACAGTTAAGCAATGGAGGGATTGGGGAAAGCACATACTCTTAATGAACTGCAGAATGGAGGTACTGAGCAGGGTCCCACTCACTGGTGAGGTTGTGTATGCACCAGTCCTGATCTGGGGCTCAATGTGGCCGGTACTACCTGGTCCACTCCATGTGGAGATGCAGCCAAAGTGGATCGCCGGCCCTCTGTCCCAATGCTAAATGCGAGAAGTTTGCAGTCTGTTGATATTTGTCATCAATTCCTTTCTCCCCAGTGGAAGCCACATTCATGCACGTTTCAGCAGAGGGTAGTGTCTCTGCGTGTCGCTTGGCTCCCTCTCAATGATGGCCCCAGTTTGGGATCACATCAGTGACTGTCTGCAGAGAGCTTCTAGCTTCTGCACTCACAACCAGCTGGATATTCAGAACATTTCTTCATTTGTGTCAAATCTATATAAATCTTTTGAATCCAGTTGTCAGAAAAAGATTTGTTATCTTTGTGCAGATTGCTTTCTGTTTACAATTTTTTAAATCTTTGCTTAGATTGCTTTCTGTTTACAAATATATGAAGCCAGTAGCAAAGTTCCCCAGACAAAATGGTTAATATAATTCTCGCTTTGAGAAATCTGACTTTCTAATTAAATTATTTCTACTCTTCAAACCAATTTAAATTAATAATTAGAGGGTTTTAAAAATGTAATAAAAGGGTTTTAATGGAGTTCTTTCCACATGGCGCAGTGCCATAGGTGAAAGGGAGAGTGAATGCATCTTCAAAGCACCCACAATGTGCAGCAACAGTGCCCTGAACCTCAGTGTCACCCCAAGAGACTATCCCATGCACGGGCTCAGTGCAGAGATAGCAAGAGCTTCACAATCAATTTTGGGCAATTATGCAAATTCCAATTAAGCCTTTCTTTCCACACACATGCAATTTACGATGTGTGCGGTAACGTTTACCAATGTACTATGAATAAAGACCTCCTTTATAATATCCTTCCATAATATTCATTGCACACTATGATTAATACAGAGATAGCTATTGTATGAACTCTTACAACAAGAAAAATAAAACAGGAATACATTGGTTCGGCTAGAATCGGAGAAATGTATCCAGTGGATACATTAGTCTTTCACACTTTCAGTCTGAAGAAGGGAATTGACCCGAAACGTCACCCATTCCTTCATTCCAGAGATGCTACCTGACCCGCTGAGTAACTCCAGCTTTTTGTGTCAATCTTTTAAACCAGCATCTGCAGTTCCTTCAGACACCTAAAGTATCCAGTTCTGTGTATCAAATGCACAGATACACAAGAGATTTAGTGAGCAGTTTCACTTTAGTTTAGTTTAGTTTAATTTTTACTTTAGAGATCCAGCACGGAAACAGGACCCTCGGCCCACCATTCGGTGATTCTGCATACAATAGTACCACTGAAGGTGATACTTTCTGAGCTCTCCCTCCACCAGACCCACTCTGAGCTCTCCCTCCACCAGACCCACTCTGAGCTCTCCCTCCACCAGACCCACTCTGAGCTCTCCCTCCACCAGACCCACTCTGAGCTCTCCCTCCACCAGACCCACTCTGAGCTCTCCCTCCACCAGACCCACTCTGAGCTCTCCCTCCACCAGACCCACTCTGAGCTCTCCCTCCACCAGACCCACTCTGAGCTCTCCCTCCACCAGACCCACTCTGAGCTCTCCCTCCACCAGACCCACTCTGAGCTCTCCCTCCACCAGACCCACTCTGAACTCTCCCTCCACCAGACCCACTCTAGCCGGATCTTCCCAATACATCCTTTGTCATAGATTCTCTGCACACTTTAAATAAAATCGTAGGAATGAACCACACAGGAAGCTCTTCTTCAGTGAGGACCGGCACAAATCACCTTCGACAATAATCCTCAACATTGGTGCCTCAAAAGGCTGTGTTTTCAGCCCCTTTTATTACTCTTTGTTCACCCAGGACTATGTGCCGTGTAGAAATCCAATTTAATTTTCAAATTTGCAGATGACACCACTATTGTGGGCCGGATGTCAAATAATGATGAGACGGAGGACAGGAAGGAGATTGAGAACCTCTTGCCCTGGTGTCGAGACACCAACCTTTCTCTCAATGTCAGCAAGACAAAGGAGATAGTGATTGACTTCAGGAAGTGAAGCGGTACACATACCCCAGTTTGCATTGACGGTGCCAAAGTAGGGATGGATGAAAACTTCAAATTCCCAGGAATAAATATCACCAACAACTTGTCCTGGACCACCCATGTTGAAACAATGGCCAAGAAGCCACACTAATGCCTCTATTTCCTTAGAAGGCTTTGTTAGTTTGGCATTTCCCCAACAACTTTCACCAATGTCTACAGATGCACCATAGAAAGCATTTTATCAGGATGCATCACAGCTTGGTTTGGGCTCCATCCAAGACCACAAGAAATTGCAGCGAATTGTGAATGCAGCCCAGACTATTACATAAACCAACCTCCCTTCCATTGACTTCAATTATATCTCATGCTGTCTCTGCAAGGCCACGTATAATCAAGGACAAGTCGTACCTGGGTCACGCCTTCTTCTCCCATCAGGCAAGAGGTATGGAAGTGTGAAAACACACACCTTCAGGGGCAATTTCTTCCCAGGCAACTGAACCATCCTATCAACAACTAGAGAGCAGCCCTGAGCTACTGTCTACCTTATTGGAGACCCTCGTACTATCTTTGAGCGGAATTTACTGGACTTTATCTGGCCCGAAACATTATTCACGTTATTCTCTTTATCATGTATCTGTACATAGTGGATCGCTCGATTGTAATCATGTGTTGTCTTTTCGCTGACTGGTTAGTACGCAACAAAGGCTTTTCACTGTAACAATAAACTACACTCAAACTCAAACATGCCCAACCCAGTCATAAGCTGAAGGTCTGGTCTGATTAGCCAGTTTCAACACTGATCTTATCTCACCCACTGGCGTTTCAACATTGTCCATCCACAGTCACTGGGTCTATGCTTTTTAACTGCAATATGCTATTCTTCAACCAACTTCAACCTCTTTCCCTGTCATCCCCTATCAGCCTGTAGACCAGTAACAAACTAGAAGAAGCTCATTGAATATTGGCCTCAACTTACCAAAGCTGAAGGGGAGAACGTTACTCTTCTGTAATATTGCTGGGAGAAATGATCTAGATCAGTGTAATCTATGTGGGATTCAAGAATATGAAGTTAACCTGAGTGTGAAGATTAGTGTAGGAAGGAACTGCAGATGTTGGTTTACACCAAACATAGACACAAACTGCTGGTGTAACTCAGCAGGACAGGCAGCATCTCTGGAGAGAAGAAATGGGTGACGTTTTGGGTCTCGTCCCGAAACGTCACCCATTCCTTCTCTCTCTCTCTCTCTCTCTCTCTCTCTCTCTCTTTCGAGAGAGAGAGAGAGAGAGAGAGAGAGATGCTGCCTGTCCTGCTGAGTTACTCCAGCATTTTGTGAAGATTAGATTTGACTCAATTGAATTCTTAATATGAACAATCATAAATCAAGGAGGTTCAAATGGATAACAAATGCTGGACAATCTAGAGCAGGGGGCACTATGTTAAAACAATAGTCAGGCCATTAGAAACATAAAAACATAGAAATATAGAAAATAGGTGCAGTGGGAGGCCATTTGGCCCTTTGAGCCAGCACCGCCATTCATTGTGATCATGTCTGATCATCAACAATCAGTAAACCGTGCCTGCCTTCTCCCCATATCCCTTGATTCCACTAGCTCCAAGAGCTCTATCTAACTCTCTTTTAAATTCATCCAGTGAATTGGCCTCCACTGCCTTCTGTGGCAGAGAATTCCACAAATTCACAACTCTCTGGGTGATTTTTTCTTTCTCACCTCAGTTTTAAATGGCCTCCCCATTCCAGAATAAAATCAAGGACCATAGTTAAAGGAATCAGAAACTCTCTCACATGAAGACTGTGGAAGTTGTGTCCATTGAAACATTTGGATCAAACACAGATAAACAGAGGTAGAATACATCCATCTTACAATAGCATGGTGGGACAAGATGGGGTCTGTGTAGCTTTGATCCTTTGCTTGAGTTCCAGATGAGGACTATTCTGGAGCAGCACATTGCTGTCCATGGTCCTGTATTGTCCATAACTTCCATCTTTACAGACTGAAGCTCTCCTGAGTCTCAATTCTCAGAATTACCCAGCCTTTTCCTGCCAACTGCACACTCATCTCTCTGCTTCAATGGAGAGCAGTGGTGATGTGGGGAAAAGCTGGTTTACATTCACATTATTTCAAGCAAGTTGGAACACAAAAATAAAATTTAAAACGTTTAAGCATTTTTGAAGTACGACAACTTTAAATTTTCAAGAATTTCCATGTTTTATTGGATTATTGATTTTTAATTATTTTCAACTATTTCTGTGTTTCAAGGCATGCGCAACATTCAAAAATGGTGGTGAGCTTGGGAGCTGACGATGTGTGGGTCTCGGCATGCTGGTGGGTATGGTTATCTTGGGAGCTGACGATGTGTGGGTCTCGGCATGCTGGTGGGTATGGTTATCTTGGGAGCTGACGATGTGTGGGTCTCGGCATGCTGGTGGGTAAGGTTATCTTCACTATGTCATGCACTGTGTGTGCCCTGGCTCATGGAAATGCAGGTTTTATATGATATGATACGATGCGATATGATACGATATGATATGATACAAATCGATGTGATATGATAGAACTTTATTTATCCCAGGAGGGAAATTGGTCTGCCAACAGTCATAAAACACAACAAGAAACATGGAAAATGAAATTAAAGTGTCGAGTAGAAAGTCCCGGATTGGGGGATGTGCTAAGATTGGGGGGGGGGGGAAGAGGTGGGGAAGGGGAGTCAGTCTACCCCACGACAGAAGGGGGAGGAGTTGTACAGTTTGATAGCCATAGGGACTTTTTCTCCTGTGACGTTCTGTGCTGCATCTTGGTGGAACCAGTCTGTTGCTGAAGGTACGCCTCAGGTTGATCAGTGTGTCATGGAGGGGGTGAGCCGTATTGTCCAGGATGCTCTGCAGTTTGAGGAACATCCTGCCCTCCAAGACCACCTCCCATGAATCCAACTCCGCCCCTGGATGGAGCCAGCATTCCTGATGAGCTTGTTAATTCTGTTGGTGTCCATGGCCTTCACCCTGCTGCCCTAACGCACAACAGAGAAGAAGATGGCACTGGCCACCACCAATTGATAGAACATCTGCAGCATCTTACTGCAGACGTTGAAAGAGCGGAGTCTCTTCAGAAAGTACAGACGCTCTGTCCCTTTCTTGTACAGGACCTCAGCGTTCCTGGACCAGTCCCAGGTACTTGTACTCCTTGGTAAACTGCAGATGGAGACAGGGGTGTTCCTCTCCTCCGAAATTCCACCACTATCTCCTTCGTCTTGTCGGTGTTGAGCTGCAGGTGATTCAGCCCACACCACTCAACAAAGTCGCTGACTACACCTCTGCATTCAGCTTCCCTCCCCTCACTGATGCAGCCCACAATTTCAGAGTCATCCAAAACCTTCTGCAGGAGTCCGAGTGATATCTGAAGTCCGAGGTGTAGATGGGGAACAGGAATGGAGAAAGGACCAACTCCTGTGTTGCCCCTCTGTCGTTCACTACCTTGTCACACACACACACACACATACACACATCGCCGAGCCTGCGCTTGGTCTCACCAATGTCGAGAGGTTGACACCTGGAACAGCGGATACAGTAGATGAGGTTGGAGGAGGTGCAAGTGAATTGTGGTCGTCCAGTCAGGTAGTTGGTGATCCAGGACACCAATGAAGCATCCACCTGCCTTATGTTGCCTCTAGCTGTACTGCTGCATAAAGCCTCAACTCTGAAGGTCACAAACAATGGATCCAAGAAAGCTGGTCCTGCAGAGATGGGCATGGCAGCTCATGGTAGTAAGCACAGCCTGGCACCACGGGCTACCCAGCAACCCTGGATCAGAATGCTTGGATCAGTCTTTGTATCACAAACACAACATGCAAAATGTACCGAAAGGAACTACAAATGCTGGTTTACACCAAAGAAACACACAAAGTGCTGGAATAACTCAGCGGATCAGGCAGCATCTCTGGAGAAAAGGAATAGATGACATTTCGGGTTGAGACCTTTCTTCAGACTGAGAGTCAGGACAACAGATTGGAATCAAGAAATAGAGCTAAAAGGCATCAAATGTGATGATATTTGAAGTATTGATGTCAATTCTTCCCACTGCCTGAGTCAATACTTTTTCCTCAATTAACATGGCAAGAACAGACATAGTCATCAATGCATTGGTCCTTTCATGAGTGTGGTACACATCAACTAAGTACTCTTCTCTCTGAAAATAGAAACAGATTTATACTTAATTAGGTGGCGTACTTTGGAATGTTCTGAGGTTGTGAAATGGACTAAATGTCCAATTCTTTTCTTAGCTTAGAGACGGGGCAAGCAGAATGAATCTGCCTTTGAAATAAACCTGCATCTGCATCTGGAGTAACAGGCAGCATTTTTGGAGAGAAGGAATGGGTGATGTTTCGGGTTGAGACCCTTGTTCAGTCAAGTTGTTCAAGTTGTTCAGTAACTCCCGCTGAGTTACTCCAGAATTTTATGTCTATCTTTGATTTAAACAGGCATCTACAGTTCTTTCCTACACACTGAGTAGTTTGGCATACATGCTGCAAGTAATAATTTAATCACTTGCAGGTCACTATTCTCTAAAATGATCCCAGAGAGCTCGTAAATGAAGCATTCTGCTGTTGCACATGTTTATTAATGTTTTAGCTTTGGGGCTGTCAGGGGATTATTCCTTATTGCTGTACAATATAGCTGTAAGTTCTGAAAGTTTCTCTTCAAAGTCAGAGCCTCGGAGATCTCTTGATTGAAAGATACAGCATGAAAACAGAGTCCATGCTAATCACCTGTTCACATCAGTTCTGTTATCCCAATTTCACACCCATACACTACAAACTTGGGGCAATTTACACTTGGGTTAATTACAATTAACCTACAAACCCACATGTCTTCAGGATGTGGGAGGAAACTGAAGCATCTGGAGGAAAACCATGCAGTCACAGGGAGACTGCAAATTCGACAAAGACGTGGGTGGCACGGTAGCGCAGCGGTAGAGTTGCTGCTTTACAGCGAATGCAGCGCCGGAGACTCAGGTTCGATCCTGATTACGGGTGCTGCACTGTAAGGAGTTTGTACGTTCTCCCCGTGACCTGCGTGGGTTTTCTCCGAGATCTTCGGTTTCCTCCCACACTCCAAAGACGTACAGGTATGTAGATTAATTGGCTGGGTAAATGTAAAAATTGTCCCTAGTGGGTGTAGGATAATGTTAATGTACGGGGATCGCTGGGCGGCACGGACTTGGTGGGCCGAAAAGGCCTGATTCCGGCTGTATATATATATCTATATATATATGATATGACAGCACCCAAGATCAGGATCGAACCTGGGTCTCTGGAACTGTGAGGCAGCAGCTCCACCGTATGTCCAGCTCTCTGGTCGCAATAATTACTCGAACATTCCCAACCTTGCTTTTTGTATAAAAAAGCACGGGATTCATTTTGCAGAACACAAAGTGCTGAAGTAACTAGCAGATAAGGCAGTATCTGTGGAGGGGATGGATAGACAATGTTTATCCCACTCTCTCCCCTCTACTACAATCAGCCAAAATGTTGCCTGTCCATAGATGCTGCCTGACCCGCTGAGTTACTCCAGCACTTATGTTTTGCTCAAGTGTCTTGTGACAGCATTCATATTGTCCCATGCTTGTGTAAGAATATGCATCGGTGGAGATTTCTGGAATTGATAATTACCTCACTGGCTCCGATTCAAGTTGATTGAAGTTTCCTTATTTTTCTGTCTTTTTGGATACACAGTTACTGAAGTGTAGAGTTACTGAGCCAACTAAAGCCATGTTACTGCAATCCCTAATTAATGAACAGGCTCTTTGCTGAACATCAAAATCTTTAATCTAAAAGGAATTAAATTGGATTCCAACTCAAAACTGTCCAGAATATAAAAGTCCAGGTTTCCATTTGGACGATGGAATATTGGGTCATCAGCAAATAAGTCGTCAACTGTTCTGACTAAAGGTTTGTACATTGCTCAAACTTACGTACCAAAGTTGAACACAACTTTGGTACATTTAGCAAGTTCTTGTTATTTCAATCGAAGAA
This sequence comes from Rhinoraja longicauda, assembly GCF_053455715.1. Classification (NCBI taxonomy): domain Eukaryota; kingdom Metazoa; phylum Chordata; class Chondrichthyes; order Rajiformes; family Arhynchobatidae; genus Rhinoraja; species Rhinoraja longicauda. Next base: position 27,061,241 of record NC_135985.1, read on the forward strand.
CACAAATGATCTTTACAATAAAATTAAGTCTCTATAAATAAACAATAGACAATAGGTGTAGGAGTACACCATTCAGCCCTTCGAGCCAGCACCGCCATTCAATGTGATCATGGCTGATCATTCACAATCAGTACCCTGTTCCTGCCTTCTCCCCATATCCCTTGACTCCGCTATCTTTAAGAGCTCTATCTAGCTCTCTCTTGAAAGCATCCAGAGAATTGGCCTCCGCTGCCTTCTGAGGCAGAGAATTCCACAGATTTACAGCTCTCTGACTGAAAAGGTTTTTCCTCATCTCCATTCTAAATGGCCTGCCCCTTATTCTTAAACTGTGCCCCCTGGTTCTGGACTCCCCCAATATTGGGAACATGTTTCCTGCCTCTAACGTGTCCAATTCCTTCACAATCTTATATGTTTCAATAAGATCCCCTCTCATCCTTCTAAATTGCAGTGTATACAAGCCTAGTTACTCCAGTCTTTCCACATACGACAGTCCCGCCATTCCGGGAATTAACCTAGTGAACCTATGCTGCACGCCCTCAATAGCAAGAATGTCCTTCCTCAAATTTGTAGACCAAAACTGCACACAGTACTCCAGGTGTGGTCTCACTCGGGCCCTGTACAACTGCAGAAGGACCTCTTTGCTCCTATACTCAACTCCTCTTGTCATAAAGGCCAACATGCCATTAGCTTTCTTCATTGGATGCGAACTTTAAGTGACTGATGAACAAGGACACCCAGATATCTTTGTACTTCCCTTTTCCTAACTTGACACCATTCAGATAATAATCTGCCTTCCTGTTCTTACCACCAAAGTGGATAACCTCACATTTATCCACATTAAACTGCATCTGCCATGCATCTGCTCACTCACACAACCTATCCAAGTCACCCTGCATCCTCATAGCTTCCTCCTCACAGTTCACACTGCCACCCAGCTTTGTGTCATCCACAAATTTGCTAATGTTACTTTTAATCCCTTCATCTAAGTCATTAATGTATATTGTAAATAGCTGCGGTCCCAGCACCGAGCCTTGCAGTACCCCACTAGTCACTGGAGGTGGCGCTAGAAATTGTGGACGCATTGGTTTTCTAATGTTCTATAGATTCAGGGTCAGTTCCTGTGGATTGGAGGGTAGCTAATGTTGTCCCACTTTTTAAGAAAGGAGGGAGAGAGAAAACGGGAAATTATAGACCAGTTAGTCCGACATCAGTTGTGGGGCAGATGTTGGAGTCAATTATAACGGTAGCGCAGCGGTAGAGTTGCTGCTTTACAGCGAATGCAGCGCCGGAGACTCAGGTTCGATCCTGACTACGGGTGCTGCACTGTAAGGAGTTTGTACGTTCTCCCCGTGACCTGCGTGGGTTTTCTCCGAGATCTTCGGTTTCCCCCCACACTCCAAAGACGTACAGGTATGTAGGTTAATTGGCTGGGTAAATGTAAAAATTGTCCCTAGTGGGTGTAGGATAGTGTTAATGTGCGGGGATCACTGGGCGGCACGGACTTGGAGGGCCGAAAAGGCCTGTTTCCGGCTGTATATATATGATATGATATGAAAAGACGAAATTGCGGAGCATTTGGATAGTAGTAACAGGATCGTTCCGAGTCAGCATGGATTTACGAAGGGGAAATCATGCTTGACTAATCTTCTGGAATTCTTTGAGGATGTAACTAGGAAAATTGACAGGGGAGAGCCGGTGGATGTGGTGTACCTTGACTTTCAGAAAGCCTTTGACAAGGTTCCACATAGGAGATTAATGGGCAAAATTAGAGCACATGGTATTGGAGGTAGGATACTGACATGGATAGAAAATTGGTTGACAGACAGAAAGCAAAGAGTGGGGATAAATGGGTCCCTTTCAGAATGGCAGGCAGTAACTAGTGGGGTACCGCAAGGCTCGGTGCTGGGACCGCAGCTATTTACAATATACATTAATGACTTGGATGAAGGGATTAAATGTACCATTAGCAAATTTGCAGATGATACAAAGCTGGGTGGTAGTGTGAACTGTGAGGAGAAGTTGCAGGGTGACTTGGACAGGTTGTGTGAGTGGGCGGATGCATGGCAGATGCAGTTTAATGTGGATAAGTGTGAGGTTATTCACTTTAGTGGTAAGAATAGGAAGGCAGAGTATTATCTGAATGGTGTCAAGTTAGGAAAAGGGGACGTACAACTAGATCTGGGTGTCCTAGTGCATCAGTCATTGAAAGGAAGCATGCAGGTACAGCAGGCAGTGAAGAAAGCCAATGGAATGTTGGCCTTCATAACAAGAGGAGCAAAGGGGTCCTTCTGCAGTTGTACAGGGCCCTAGTGAGACCGCACCTGCAGTACTGTGTGCAGTTTTGGTCTCCAAATTTGAGGAAGGATATTCTTGCTATTGAGGGCGTGCAGCGTAGGTTTACTAGGTTAATTCCCAGAATGGCGAGACTGTCATATGTGTAATCTACGATTCCTACACTCTTTTTTAAATATAATAATAATAATAATATTCATTTATTGTCGTTGCAACGAGTACAACGAAATTAAAAATAGCAATCCTGACGGTGCGTAAAAACATATATGCAATAAATGCAAAACAAATAAATACAAATATATTAAATACAAAAGTTTTAACAGTGTGACCTAGTGCAGAAAGTAGTGTTCAGTTATCGTATGGCCCTGGGGTAAAAACTGTTCTTAAGTCTGTTTGTTCGGGATTTGATCGACCTGAAACGTCGACCAGAGGGCAAAAGAACAAACAGACGGTGGCCGGGGTGGGATAGGTCTTTTATTATTTTGCCTGCTCTACTGAGGCAGCGTAGGCTGAACAGGTGCTCCAGGGAGGGCAGTGAGCAGCCGATGATCTTCTGTGCCATCGTGATGACCCTCTGAAGGGCCTTCCTGTCCTTTTCTGAGCAGCTGGCATACCATGTGGTTATACAGTATGCCAGCACACTCTCGATGGAGCAGCGATAGAAGGACATCATGAGCTTCTCCTGCAGGTTGGTCTTCCTGAGGATCCTCAGGAAGTGGAGTCTCTGCTGTCCCTTCTTCACTGTGGTAATGGTGTTGGTAGACCAGGTAAGATCCTCTGCGATGTGCGTACCCAGGAACCTGAAAGCGGGTACCCTTTCCACACAGACCCCATTGATGTAGAGTGGGTCGTGTTCTGCACTGGTTTTCCTGTAGTCTATTATAAGTTCCTTTGTTTTGGAGGGGTTCAGGACAAGATTGTTCACTGAACACCATGCTGCCAACCTTTGGATTTCATCCCTGTAGGCTGTCTCATCTCCTCCTGAGATGAGTCCAACCACAGTCGTGTCATCCGCGAACTTGATGATGGTGTTGGTGGGATGGGTGGGGGCGCAGTCGTGAGTATAGAGGGAGTAAAGGATGGGGCTCAACACACAGCCCTGTGGTGAGCCGGTGCTCAGTGTAATGGTGGAGGAGAGGTGAGGGCCTATTTTGACGGTCTGGGGGCGGTTGGTCAGGAAGTCCTTGATCCATTGGCAGATGGTTTGGGAAAATCCAAGGTCAGAAAGTTTGGTGACCAGTCTGCTCGGGATGACTGTGTTAAAGGCAGAGCTGAAGTCTAGGAAAAGCATCCTCACATAGCTCCCCTGGTGTTCAAGGTGTTCAGTGCAGTGTGAAGAGCAGTGTCGATAGCATCCCCTGTAGACCTATTTGCTCTGTAGGCAAACTGGTGTGGGTCGAAGGTGGGTGGGAGGCTGGCTTTGATGTGCTGCAGGACCAGCCTCTCGAAGCACTTTGTGATGACCGGTGTGAGTGCTACCGGACGGTAGTCGTTAAGGCCGCTGATGACAGACTTTTTCGGCAGTGGGATGATTGTGGCGGACTTCAGGCAGGGAGGGATGGTGGATTTTAAAAGGGACAGGTTGAAGATTTTTGTGAAGACCTCAGATAATTGGTCTGCACATTCCCTCAGCACTCTTCCCGTCACACCATCGGGGCCTGCAGCTTTCCTGGGATTCACTGCTCTGAGCACGCGCTTAACGTCGTTCTCCTGCACAGTATGTAAGTATGATTGTGCCTATATATAGTTTGATTTTTATTACACCATATGGAGGAAAGGAATTTTACTGTACATGTACATGTACGTGTGGCAATAAAGCACTATTGAACCACTGAACCATTGTATCAAAACTTCAAGCTAATTTGAAAAAAGGTTTCAGCAACAAACTATACAATCATATATAATCATAAGGTCATTCAGCCCATCAAGTCTACTCCACCATTCAATCATGGCTGATCTATCTCTCTCTCTCTCCTAACCCCATCTTAATTCTAGCCCTTGCTAATCATAGCAAGACTGCCTTGTTTTTGTCCTCTAGCTCCCTCACAATGAAGATCAACAGACCAACTCCCCTCCTGATCACCTTCTGTTCCTCTAGAACTAGCATAAGAAGAGCTCTCTGTTCAGCAGTGATGTAATAGACCATCATTTGCAGTTCCTTTTTATTATATATTGAGTATAGAAGTTGGATTGTTATGTAACAGTTGTACAAGATGTTGGTGGGACAGTAATTGCAGTATTGTGTTCAGTTTTGGGCACCTTACTATTGGAAGGATGTCCTTAAGCTGAAACGAGTGCAGACAAGATTTACGACATTGTTGCCAGGACTCGAGGAAGTGATTGGGCAGGCTCGGACTTTATTACCTGGAAAGCAGGAGGCTAAGGGGTAATCTTACAGAGGTGTATAAAATCATGAGGGGAATTGATAGGTTGATTGTCTTTTACCCAGAGTAGGGGAAATCAAGAATCATAAGACAAATGTTGAAGGTGAGAGGAGAAAGATTTACTAGAACCCGAGGGTCACTTTTTTCACACAGGGTGTTGGGTATAATGAATGTGATGCTGAAGGAAGTAGTTTAGGCAGGTACAATAACAACATTTAAAAGACACTTGGATAGGTACACGGATCGGAAAGGATTAGAGTGATATGGTTGGCATGATTGATTTGAGCCAAAGGGCCTGTTTTCATGTAGAAACAAAGAGCTGCAGATGCTGGTGTATACCAAAGATAGACACAGAATGGGGATTTTGTAGGGGAGTGGAGGTGGCAGTTACTTCAAACTAGAGAATTCAATATTCATACCGCTGGGTTGTAAGCTACCCAAGCTACCCAATATGAGGTGCTGGATTAGAGATTATGCCAAGTAGCAGGACTGGTTGATTTCAGAGTTGCCGCTGACATGGTGAGCTGAATTGCAGTCTCCCATTCCACCACTCTAAATCACAGATAGAAAACATTACTTTGGGCAATAAGGACAGAGGGAAAAACAGGACGTAGAACAACACAGCACAGGCACAGGCCCTTCAGTCCACGATATCTATGCCGGACATCATGTTAAGACACTCTCCTCTGCCTGTACATAACCCATATCCATTCCCCGCACATAACCCATATCCCTCCATTCCCTGCACATAACCCATATCCCTCCATTCCCTGCACATAACCCATATCCATTCCCTGCACATAACCCATATCCCTCCATTCCCTGCACATAACCCATATCCATTCCCTGCACATAACCCATATCCATTCCCTGCACATAACCCATATCCCTCCATTCCCTGCACATAACCCATATCCATTCCCCGCACATAACCCGTATCCCTCCATTCCCTGCACATAACCCATATCCCTCCATTCCCTGCACATAGCCCATATCCCTCCATTCCCTGCACATAGCCCATATCCATTCCCTGCGCATAACCCGTATCCCTCCATTCCCTGCACATAACCCATATCCCTCCATTCCCTGCGCATAACCCATATCCATTCCCTGCACATAGCCCATATCCCTCCATTCCCTGCACATAACCCATATCCATTCCCTGCACATAACCCATATCCCTCCATTCCCTGCATATCTACACACCTATCTAAATGCACTAGTATTTAGACATTTCTACTCTGGGATAAAGTGTCAGTCTGATTGTCTACCCTATCTATGCCTCTCATAATTTTCTATACTTCTATCAGGTCTCCCATCAGCCTCTGATATTCCAGAAAAATCCATCCAAGCCTGTCCGACCTCTCCCTGTACTAGTAGCCCTAAATCCAGGCATCATTCTGGTAAACATCTTCTGCATCCTCATCCTTCTAGTACAAAGCCACCACATCCTTCTAGTAATGGGGCAACCAGAATTACATGCAAGACTCCAAATGAGAAAGAGGAGGACAAGAGCCTAGCATCGGCAGCTTAGGATCAGAGTGCGGCAAATATCACAGGAAAGTGTTCACATTGTGCAATTCATCTGTCAACAAATGAAAATAAAATCAATGGGTGAATGAGCAACTGACTGCAGGAATAACCTAGATAATCACACAAAACCTGCCAAGTATTAGGAGGTCATTTGGCCTTTCAAGTCAATGTCAACCCAAGGCCAGGCCTATCTTTTGATCTTAGGAGGTGTATAACATTATGAGGGGCATGGGGTGAACGCACATAGACTTTTACTCAGGGTAGGGAAAAGCAGAAAGTGACGGTATAGGTTTAAGGTGAGAGTAGAAAGATTTAATAGGAACCTGAGGAGCATTTTTTTCAGGTGGTGCAATGAGATGCCAGGGGAACTAGTTGAGGCAGTCAAAATAACAATATTTAAAATATATTTGGACATGTACATGGATAGGAAAGGTTTAGAGGATATTGATCAAATACAGGCAAATGGGACAAACTCAGATGGGAAATCTCGGCCGGCATAGACGAATTGGCCCCAAGGGCCTGTTTCCGAGCTGCATGACGATGAATCTATTATTCTAATCAGAGTTTTAGGAATGTTTAAGATTCTTTAAGCAAAGAGTTGGAGAGTAACCAGAGATTCTGTAACCAGGGACTAAAGCTAAGATTGATGGTGTTTTAGACTGTATAGGGATCATGGGATAGGTGACCAAGGAAGATAAATTATAGACACAAAATGCTGGAGTAACTCAGTGGGACCGGCAGCATCTCTGGATACGAATGTTCCTTTTTACCAGTTCCGCCACAATCTAACTGAATGGCAGAGAAGGATCAAGGAGTTTAGTTTAGTTTAGTTTAGAGATACAGCGCGGAAACAGGTCCTTTCAGCCCACCGGGTCCGCGCCGACCGGTGATCCCCACACATTAACACTATCTTATACCCACTAGAGACAATTTTTACATTTACCAAGCCAATTAACCTACAAACCTGTACGTCTTTGGAGTGTGGGAGGAAACCGAAGATCTTGGAGAAAACCCACGTAGGTCACGGGGAGAACGTACAAAACTCCGTACGGACAGCACCCGTAGTCGGGATCGAACCCAGGTCTTCGGCACTGCTTTCGCTGTAATGCAGCAACTCTACCGCTGCGCCACGCTGCGCCCTGAGTGTGGACCCATCCCTCCTGTTCTTTGTGTAGGAAGGAACTGCAGATGCTGGTTTAAACCGAAGATACACACAAAAAGTTCGAGTAACTCAGTGAGACAGGCAGTATCTGTGCAGAGAAGAAATGGGTGATGTTTCGGGTCAAGATCCTTCTTCAGACTCGTTAGGGATAAGTGAAACAAGAGATATAGATGATGATGTAGAGAGATAAAGAACAATGAATGAAAGATATGCAAAAAGTAAGGATGGTAAAGGAAACAGGCCATTGTAAGCTGTTTGTTGGATGAAAACGAGAAGCTAGTGTGACTTGGTTGGAGGAGGGATAGAGAGAGAGGGAATACCGGGGCTACCTGAAGTGAGAGAAATCAATACTCATACCACTGGGCTGTAAGCTGCCCAAGCAAAATATGAGATGCTGTTCCTCCAATTTGCGTTTAGCCTCACTCTGACAATGGAGGAGACCTAGGACAGAAAGGTCAGTGTGGGAATGGGAAGGAGAATTAAAGTGTTCTTTTGCCCACTTACCACACCTGCCAGTATTTAAAAGACCACTTCCTTTACCTTTGAGGCTCTGCTGAGAAACTGCTGACAATTGATTTGAGAAATTGCAAGTGGCAGATCGACTGACAGACTCTAGAACAGATGTCGTCTGTACCATTAATCAGGAAAACCACCGCATCTCCAGCAGTGCACCGGAATTATCTCAACAAATACGCGACCTCAGTGCACGGAGCTAAAGTTAAACTGATTTCCACTTCGGATCAGGAGGGAGGCTCTGTGAAACATTCCCTGCAACCTGTAATTAAGCAATGGCATTCCCTGTGGTCACAGCATCCGAATGGGAACCGGAGCAGTTGTGCCATCTAGTCTCAGCTTTTCTCCCACTGTCAGCATGTGAGAGCTGTTCCCTGCTCGCTCCTGGTTCTCGGCAGCTGACACCTTTGTGTTCTCCATGCTTGCTGCTTCAACCTTGATACTTCCTTCATAATGAGGGGCAAGTGCACAAGCCAAGCTTGCAAATCAAGTATTCAAATTTATTATGGTAATTCCTTTCCGTTCCAAGGCTTTGAGAGCAAACTCCTGTTAAACCCTCAGCTCGGGTCGACAAGGACAAATGGCACTCTCCTGCTGTGAACTGTGAGAGATTGGAGTGGGAAATGCTTGTGCAGGGAGGGATGGAGTAGAAGCCTGATTAAAACAGTGAGGGGGTCTCAGCTATGCAATGTGCTAAAGAGACAGTTGGTGCTTTATTGACAAAAGCAAATTTGACATATGCGCCTCAGAAACGTGGAGCTGCCAACTGGGAGTTTGGATGGCAGCCCTGTCGAGTCCATCCACGCCAGGGCAGCGAGGACATGCTGTGATGTGAATTAACACAAGGGCCCTTCTCTCAATTGTACGGAATCCTGAGTGCAAGGAAAAGTGGAGCTGAATGTTAAGCTCAAGCAGAGCTTTCCAGCAAAGCTGCAGGACTCTGAAAGAAAGTTGCTCACTCCTGGCAGCTTTTGTACGAATCGCTGAAATAAACTCTACTGTGAGAAAGTCAAAGGGTGAGGTCAAGAGAATACGCAGGGCCATCCTACTGCTGCAGTTACAGGGCATCCTACTGCTGCAGTTATAGGGCACCCTACTGCTGAAGATACAGGGCCACCCTACTGCTGAAGATACAGGGCCACCCTACTGCTGAAGATACAGGGCACCCGACTGCTGCAGTTACAGGGCCACCCTACTGCTGAAGATACAGGGCCACCCTACTGCTGAAGATACAGGGCATCCTACTGCTGAAGATACAGGGCCACCCTACTGCTGAAGATACAGGGCCATCCTACTGCTGCAGTTACAGGGCATCCTACTGCTGAAGATACAGGGCCACCCTACTGCTGAAGATACAGGGCACCCTACTGCTGAGGATACAGGGCACCCTACTGCTGCAGTTACAGGGCACCCTACTGCTGAAGATACAGGGCCACCCTACTGCTGAAGATACAGGGCACCCTACTGCTGCAGTTACAGGGCACCCTACTGCTGAGGATACAGGACATCCTACTGAATACAGTGCAGAGAGAGTGAGTGGAGACTCGTTGTCCTTTGGGCTGCAAGTGCCGATGTAAAAGTTCAGCTTCATACAAAGAGCAATAACAAGTTTTATCCTTGTGGCAGTATAATTGGAATATTGTATTGAAGTATCATACTCCACTGGCGCCAGCTCACACATTGTAGATAGCACCAGAAATACTTGAGGCACAAATTTTACTTAATGATCATTTTGCCATGGAGGAACTCATTGGGTCAGGCAGCATCTGTGGAGGGTAAAGGATAGGCGATGTTTTGGGTCAGGACCCTTCTTCAAAAAAGGGTCCCGACCCAAGACATCATCTATACTCTCTGACCCAATGAGTTCCTCCAGTACTTTGACTTTTGCTCAGGATTCTAGCACCTGCAGTTTTTTGTTTCACTCTTATGGAGACCGTCACAATGACATTCTGAGGCCACAGTTAGTATTGTGTTCAGTTTTGGTCACCATGTTATAAGATGTTGCCAAGCTGGAAAGGGTGAAGAGAAGATTTGCGAGGATGTTGCCAGGACTCGAGGGCCTGAGCTATAGGGAGAGGTTGAGCAGTCTAGGACTCTATTCCTTAGAGCACAGCAGGATGAGGGGCAATCTTATCGAGGTGTACAAAATTATGAGATGCATAGATTGAGTAAATGCACAGTCTTTTTCCCAGAGTAGAGGAATCGAGAACCAAAAGACATGGGTTTAAGGTGAGCATGTAAAGAGTTAATAGGAACCTGATGGGGAACTATTTTATACAAAGGGTGGTGGGCGTATGGAACAAGCTGCCGGAGGAGGTAGTTGAGGCAGGGACTATCTCAACGTTTAAGAAATATTTGGACAGGACAGGTTTATAGACAATAGACAATAGATGCAGGAGTAGGCCATTCGGCCCTTCGAGCCATCACCACCATTCAATGTGATCATGGCTGATCATTCTCAATCAGTGACCTGTGCCTGCCTTCTCCCCATACCCCCTGACTCTGCTATCATTAAGAGATATGGGCCAAATGCAGGTAGGTGGGACTAGTGTAGATGGGAAATGTTGGTCGGTGTGGGCAAGTTGGACTGAAGGGCCTGTTTCCACACTGTAAGACTCTGTGACTCCATGATATCACTTCCATCACAGAACCAACCTGCAGCTATTTGACTCACTGTTAGAGCATGAGTTGGCAGATAGTATGGAATGAATGGAAGGCTACAGGTCCGGACAATATCTGAATACCCGTGCTCCAAAACCTGCTGCACCTGTAGCTGTTCGACACAACAAAATGGGAAATTGCCCGAGTACATTGTGTTCACATAAAGCCGAACAAATCTAAGCCTTTTAATTACCCACTCACTCAGTCCACTCTCAATCATCAGCAAAGTGGTAGGCCATTATCGATGGTGCCCCCAAGTTGGCTCTCATCAACAATCATCTTAGTTTAGTTTAGTTTAGAGAAGCAGCATGGAAACAGGCAATTCGGCCCATCAAGTCCACGCTGACCTGCGATCACCCCGTATATTAACACTATCTTACACACTAGGGACAATTTACAATTCGGCCCATCTAGTCCACGCTGACCTGCGATCACCCCGTATACTAACACTATCTTACACACTAGGGACAATTTACAATTTACAGAAGCAATTAACGTACAAACCTGTACATGTGTGGAGAAAATCCACGCTGTCACAGGGAGAACATACAAACTCTGTACAGACAGCACCCATAGTCAGTATTGAACCTGGGTCTCTGGCGCTGTAAGGCAGCAGCTCTACCGCTGCGCCACCATGCTGCACTTGCTCATAACTTGCTCATCAATGCACAGTTTTGAGCTTTGCTCAGCTCCAGGCTCCATCAGAGCCTCAGTCCAAATGTCGACCATAGAGTTGGATTCTGAAGGTGGGGAGAGAGTGAGAGGCTTTGAAATCAAGGCAGTGTTTGACAGGGTGCAACAATCCAACCACTCGAGTCAAACAAAACATAATGGACATCAAGTGGAGAACACTCCAATGGTCAGAATGGTGCCTCACAATGCATCACTCATCTCCACTGGTTGTGCATTCAAGAGAGAGCTAGATAGAGCTCTTAAGGATAGTGGAGTCAGGGGGTATGGGGAGAAGGCAGGAACGGGGTACTGATTGAGAATGATCAGCCATGATCACATTGAATGGCGGTGCTGGCTCGAAGGTCCGAATGGCCTCCTCCTGCACCTATTGTCTATTGTCTATTGTCTATTGGTCAATGGAAGTCATTCACCCCAGTCCCAGGACATTCCAGGAATAGTTCCCCAGGATCATGTCTGAGAGATAGCCTTCTTCAGCTGCTTCATCAATGACATTCCTTCCATCATAAATTTATAGAGTCATGCAGCACGGCAACAGGGCCTTTGTCCAACTTGTAATGCTGGCCGAGATGCCCCAACTAAGCTCATCACATTTGCTCATATCCTCCTTTCCTTCTATCTGTGCAAATGTATTTTAAATGCTGTTAAAGTACCTGCCTCCTCTGGCCGCTTGCTCCATATATCCACCATGCTCACTATGAAAAGATTTCCCCTCGGGTTCCTCTTAAATCTTTCCCCTTTTTCCTTAAACCGATACCCTCTAGTTCTTGATTCCCTCCCCTACAGTTTGCTATTGATTGTGTAATGTTCAGTTCCATTTGCTGCTCCTCAGCCAGATCTAGATAATATTGAGGCATGGGCTGATGAGAAACAAGTAAAACATGAGACCACAACAGTGACAGGCAGTGGCCATGTCCAACAAGGAGCTATCTAATCACCACTGGCACTCAATGGCATTACCATCACCACTGGCACAATGGCATTACCATCACCACTGGCATTCAATGGCATTACCATCACCACTGGCATTCAATGGCATTACCATCACCACTGGCACAATGGCATTACCATCACCACTGGCACAGTGGCATTACCATCACCACTGGCACAATGGTATTACCATCACTTGGTCCTCTGACACCAGTACCCCGGGGGGGGGGGGGTCACCACTGACCAGCCATATGTGGCTATAAGAGCTAGTGAGAGTCTGTGTGCCTTGAGGTGCCATCTACATGCCTGGATGAATGGAGTACACACAACCGTTAAGAAGTTCAACACCATCCTGGAAAAAGTATTCATAAGTCATAGGAGCAGAGTTAGGCTATTCTGCCCAAGTCTACTCCGCCATTCAATCATGGCTGATCTATCTCCCTCCTCACCCCATTCTGCCAGTATGTCACCTAATCCACCACTCTAACCCTTTGTTTCCTCCACTATCAACGTACAGTGTATCATCTACAAAATGCACTGCACTTACTCACCCAGGCCACCCTGGTAGCACCTCTCAAAGCCAAGGGTCTACCACAAAGCAGCTCTCCCTCCAAGCCATGCACATCCTGACCTGAAAATATATCACCAACCCTTCATCAGTGTTGATCCAATACTTCCTGTTCAGCAACAAAGGGGCATTACTTTCATCTGAAAACTGTGGCCCACTATCAAAGATTACTGGCTTTATGTAAAATAATGGTGCATTTCGAATATCAGCATAAAGGGAAGCTCAGGAGACTCGTTAAACTGTTGTTGAGAATGAAACTGAAAGGCCCCAACAGCCAAAGGTAGTCAGGAAGGATGCTGTAGCATTAGGGGCTTGGTGATGTGGGAGGTCTGCCACTGGACCAGTCATCCTGAGGACAGGCCCAGCGATCCAGAGACAACACATTCAATACCCAGTACATACAACATGGAACAGGACAGTACAGAAACGGGTCCTAAAGCACACAATGTTTGTGCTGAACATGATGCCGAGTTAAACTGATCTTGTCTGCCTGTACATGATCCATATCCCTCTATCTCCTGCACTTCCATGTTCCTATCGAAAAGCCTCCACCACCACCACCCCTGGCAATGCGTTCCAGGCCCCCATCACTCTCTGTGTAAAACACTTGCCCCACACATCTCCATTAAACTTTCTCCCTCTCACCTTATAGCTGTGCTCTCCAGTGTTGGATATTTCCACCCTGGGACAAAGGTGCTGACTGTCTGCCCTCCTTATGTCTCTCATAATAATAATAATAATAATAATAATAATACATTTAATTTATATAGCGCTTTTCTGGAAACTCAAAGACGCTTTACAGAGCAAACAAAACATAAAAACAAATAAACAAACAAAAGATTTATCCAGACGGAGAAGTGGCGAACAAACAGCGCCAGCGTCCTCTCACGTCAGGGTCCGGCCTAGTTTTATATACTTCTATCAAGTCTCCCCTCAATCTCTGACATTGCAAAGAAAACAACCCACGCTTATCAACACTCTCCTTGTAGCTGGAATCCTCTAATCCAGGCAACATCCTCTGCACCCTCTCCAAAATCTCCACATCCTTCCAGAAATGGTGTGACCAGAATGGCATGCAATATTCCAATCGTGGGTGAAGCAAAGTGTTGTAGAGCTGCATCATGACTCAGTCCAGTGATTCTTACTAATGTCTACAGATGTTCCATAGAAAGCACCCCATCCACATGCATCACAATCAGTATGGCAACTGCTCTGCTCAAGATTGCAGGAAATCACAGAGTTGTGAAGACAGCCCAGTCATGGAGTTGAAGAGTCATACAGAAACAGGCCCTTGGCCCAACTCATCCATGCTGACCAAGTTGCCCCAGCTAAACTAGTCCCATTTGCCTGCATTTGGTCCATATCCCTCCAAACCATTCCTATTTACAAAAAGGTTTCCCTAAACCTTTCCCGTCCAAGTGTCCTTTAAATGTTGTTATGTCTGTGACACAAATCAGCCTCCGTGCCATCAAGTCAAGTCAAGTTTATTTGTCACATGCACATACACGATGTGCAGTGAAATGAAAGTGGCAATGCCTGTGGATTGTGCACAAAAAAGAATTACAGTTACAGCAAATAAATTAAAGTTAATACAGAAAAGACAAAAATGTAGTCCCTGGAGTTATAATAGTTAACTGTCCTGATGGCCTGTGGGAAGAAACTCCGTCTCATCCTCTCCATTTTCACAGCGTGACAGCGGAGGCGTTTGCCTGACCGTAGCATCTGGAACAGTCCGTTGCTGAGGTGGTAGGGGTCCCCCATAATCTTGCTTGCTCTCAATCTGCACCTCCTGATGTATAGGTCCTGCAGGGGGGCGAGTGTAGTTCCCATGGTGCGTTCTGCCAAACGCACTACTCTCTGCAGGGCCTTCCTGTCCTGGGCAGAGCTGTTCCCAAACCAGACTGTGATGTTGCCGGACAGGATGCTCTCTACATCCCCAGAGTAAAAGCAATGAAGGATCCTCAGAGACACTCTGAATTTCCTCAGTTGTCTAAGGTGGTAAAGGCGCTGCTTTGCCTTACCCACCAGTGCGGCAATGTGTTTTGTCCATGTCAGATCCTCATTGATGTGGACTCCCAGGTATTTAAAACTGCTCACCCTATCCACAGTAGACCCATTTATCTCGAGTGGCGTGTACGTCCTTGGATGTTGAGCCCTTCTAAAGCACACAATCAGCTCCTTAGTTTTTTTGACATTCAAGAGGAGGCTATTGTCCTGACACCAGAGTGCCAGATCAGCCACCTCCTCCCGGTAGGCCTTCTCATCGTTGTTGGAGATCCGGCCCACCACCACAGTGTCATCAGCAAACGATGATGGAGTTTGAGCTGAACCTGGCCCCACAGTCATGTGTGTACAGGGAGTACAGTAGGGGGCTAAGGACGCAACCCTGGGGGAATTCTATGTTTACGGTGAGGGGGCTAGATGTGTGTTCCCCCATCCTGACCACTTGGGGCCTGGCAGTGAGAAAGTCCAGGACCCAGGCACACAGAGGGGTGCTAAGCCCCAGTTCCAGCAGCTTCTCAGCAAGTCTGGTGGGAACTATTGTGTTGAATGCTGAACTAAAGTCAATGAACAGAATCCTCACATAGCCCCCCTGGCTGTCCAGATGAGAGAGAGCGGTGTGTAGAACCTGGGAGACCCCATCATCCGTGGACCTGTTCGGACGGTATGCGAACTGTAGTGGGTCCATGTTGCGAGGAAGGAGGGCACAGATGTGCTTCTTGATTAGTCTCTCGAAGCATTTCATGACAACCGAGGTGAGGGCCACCGGTCGGTAGTCATTTAAACAAGCTGGAGAGGCATTCTTTGGCACCGGTACAATAATGGATCTTTTGAAACATGTAGGGACCACGGACTTTGCCAAGGAGAGGTTAAATAATGTGGTGAGCACTGGAGCAAGCTGAGTAGCGCAAGACTTTAGTACTCGCCCAGATATACCATCTGGGCCTCCAGCTTTCCTCGTGTTCACACGCGTCAGAGCCCACCTCACCTCATGCTCGGACACTGAGAATGTGTGCACATCCCCGGCGGTGGATCCCCCTCCAGCCTCGCTAGCCAGCGCCCCTTCGGTGCTGTTTTTTAGACGGCGAGCTGGTGGTGTTACCCGTCTCAAACCGTGCGTAAAAAGAGTTCAGGTCATCAGCTAAGGAGGAGCCGGCACTTCCGGTTGAGGGGGTGCTGGAGCTGTAGCTAGTTATTGTCCGTAGCCCCTGCCAAAGGCGCCTGGTGTCCTGCTGCTCCATCTGTGACTCCATCCTGTCCCTGTACCTCCTTTTTGCTTCCTTCACTGCCCTTCGCAGTCGGTAGGACTCTCCCTTGTAGTGGTCCATGTTGCCGGATGCCAGGCCAGAGTTGTAAGCAGCGGTGCGAGCATTCAAGGCCACGCGAATAGACCTGTCCACCCAGGGTTTTTGATTAGGAAAGATACTAACCCTTACCGTGGGGATGATGGTATCGGCTATTGTTGCGATGAAGTCCGTAACCGCTTCCGCAAACTCACTGGCGTCTCTGGAACTTGTTTGGAACATCTTTCAATCGACATCGCCCAGTGCATCCTGCAGCATGGCCTCTGAATGGTCAGACCACCGCATTATGTCCCTCGTTACTGTCGTTTCCCGTACTATCCGTTGTTTATACACCGGCAGCAGGAAAATGGCAGATTTTCCAAAAGGAGGGAGAGAAACGGCCTTATAGCCTTTCCTGAACGGCGTGTAGCAGTGGTCCAAAGTTCTTTCCCCGCTGGTGACACACGTGATGTGTTGGCAGAAGTTGAGCATGACCTTTTTGAGATTTGCCCTATTGAAATCTCCAGCCACCACCACAGCCGCATCAGGGTTCTTGTTTTGGTGTCGACACGACACATCGTGTAGGGTGGACAGTGCCACGTCGGTGTCCGCATGCAGTGGGATATAGACGGCTGTGATGATCACCGAGCTAAACTCCCGGGGAAGGTAAAATGGATGGCATGGGCGCCATCGCTTCCTCACGATGCCTTGGGAAAGCAGACAACACCACCAAGGACCACACTCACATCTCCTTCATCCCGTCTTCTCCCCTCTCCCATTGGACAAAAGATACAAAAACTTGAACGTATGTACCACCAGATCCAAGAACAGCTTCTTCCCAGCTGTGATCATACTTTTGATAGAACCTTACGGATGAATTCCCAATCTTCCAATCTACCTTTTATAAATTTACACTTACTCTGTGTCTTTAGACTTTACTTTAGAGATACATTGCAGAAACAGAGCCTTCAGCCCACTGAGTCCATGCCGAACCGACCAATGACCACCCCGTACACTAGCACGATCCAACAAACTAGCAACAACTTACAATTTTACCAAAACCAATTAACCTACAAATCTGTACATCTTTGGAGTGTGGGGAGAACCAGAGAACCTGGAGAAACCCCCCACAAACAGGGAGAATGTACAAACTCCGTACAGACAGCATCCGTAGTCAGGATGGAACCCGGGTCTCTGGTGCTGTGAGGCAGCAACTCTACCGCTGCGCCCCCGCGATGCCCCGGGGCTCCAACACCATATTCTGCACTTTGCTTATTTGGTCTTTTGCACTGACGCACTCATGTATGGAATGAGCTTCCTGGATAACTCACAAAACAAAGTTTTTGAGCATACAGATGACAATAATAAAACAATACCAAGACCTACAAATTACCAGTGTGCCAAATGGGATAGATTTGAAATAGATCTGGGAGTTCAAACGAGCATTCAAGGGGGTCTTTGCACCCTTAGCAGCAGGACTGGCTCTGTTCACCACCTGTGACCATATCATTCAATGTGCCCATCACTCAAGCAATACCATCTAGCCAGGAGGGCCTATTCTGGATCAATGGTGGCTTTGGGGTGATGCCAGGAGGTGTAGGGTGTGGCTGGCAAACTATGAAGATGCAACTCCAGTCCCCATGATGCTAAACACTGAAAACAGAATGCAATCACCTGATTGATCCACAGTGAACAAGTTACATCAATGCCCTCGAGTCGGCGGTGAGTGGAGGTGGTGAGGTAGCATCATGCACATTGCCGCTGGCTGGAATGGATCAGGTAAGAGAGCTTGCAACCATATTAAACCAGAGGTTTAGAGTGAGTTTTCCATTTTGGAGTCAGAAGGAAAAGACTTGAACCAATTTGTTCACTTGTACTGACATCAGGAAACCATGGATGGCACAGCGGTAGAGTTGCTGCCTTACAGCGCCAGAGACCCAGGTTCGACCCTGACTAAGGGGGCTGTCTGTACGTTCTCCCCGTGACCTGTGGGGTTTTCTCTGGGATCTCCGGTTTCTTCCCACACTCCAAAGACATACAGGTTTGTAGGTTAATTGGCTTTTATAATTGTAAATTTTCCCTAGTGTATGTGGGATAGTGTAAGTGTGCAGGGATCACTGGTCAGCACAGACTCGGTGGGCCGAAGGGCCTGTTTCCGTGCTGTATCTCAAAACTTCACTAGCTAAAGACTAAAATATTGAGTAATATCGAGATGCAGTGCAACTTGCCGGTCAGGGCAACATTCCATTGCACCAGGATCTCCAGCCAAGATGTTCCCTTGAGCAAGCAACACTGGGACCTGCTCAACAACGTTGAACATTGCCCAAGAGTGTACACAAACCCCACTCCAGCTGATTTCCACCCAAACTGGCACACTCAGTCTTCAGGGCAATGGAGAGAGTTGCCAGCAGTGCTATTGAGAAGCATGTACTTAGCACTGTCAGTGTGCAGGTTGTGGGACCAGACCTCTCCACATCGCTTCCAGCGATACGGGGCGGTGCGGGGCGGCAGCGGTAGAGTTGCTGCTTTACCGATCAAGTTAGCTGGCTTCGATCCTGACTACGGGCGCTGTCTGTATGGAGTTTGTACATTCTCCCCGTGACCTGCGTGGGTTTTCTCCAGGTGCTCCGGTTTCTTCCCACACTCCATTGTCCTACAGGTTTGTAGGTTAATTGACTGTGGTAAAATTGCAAATTGTCCCTAATGTGTGTAGGATAGTGTTAGTGTGCAGGGATCAGTGCTTGGTGCAGACTCGTTGGGCTGAAGGGCCTGTTTACGCGCTCTATCTCTAAACCGTTGGGACTGAAGGCAGATAAATCTCCAGGGCTTGATGGTCTGCATCCCAGAGTACTCACGGAGGTGGCTCACGAAATCGTGGATGCATTGGTGATCATTTTCCAATGTTCTCTCGACTCTGGATCAGTTCCTGTGGACTGGAGGGTAGCTAATGTAACCCCACTTTTTAAGAGAGAGAAAACGGGGAATTATAGACCCGTTAGCCGTACATCAGTAGTGGGGAAGATGCTGGAGTCGATTGTTAAAGATCTTGTAATGGGACATTTGGAAAGCAGTGATGGGATTGGTCAAAGTCAGCATGAATTTATGAAGGGGAAATCATGCTTGACTAATCTTCTGGAATTTTTTGAGGATGTAATAAATAGAATGGATAAGGGAGAGCCAGTGGATGTTGTGTATCTAGACTTTCAAAAAGCTTTTGACAAAGTCTCACATAGAGATTAGTGTTCAAAATGAGAGTACATGGTATTGGGGGTAGGGTGTTGACATGGATAGAGAACTGGTCGGCAGACACGAACCAAAGAGTAGGAATTAATGGGTCCTTTTCAGAATGGCAGGCTGTAACTAGTCGGATGCCGCAAGGCTCGGTGCTGGGACCCCAGTTATTTATAATAAATATTAACGATTTAGATAAGGGAATTAAATGTGACATCCCCAAGTTTGCGAATGACACAAAGCTGGATGGCAGTGAGAGCTGCGATGAGGATGCTATGAGGTGATTTGGATAGGTTGCGTGAGTGGGCAGATGCACGGCAGATGCAATATAATGTAGATAAATAAAGTCATAGTCATAGATTGATACAGTGTGGAAACAGGCCCTTCGGCCCAACAAATGTGAGGTTATCCACTTGGTGGCGAGAACAGGTTATTATCTGAATGGTGTCAGATTAGGAAAAGGGGGTGTGCTTGTACATCAGTCACTGAAAGTAAGCATGCAGGTACAGCAGGCATTGAAGAAAGCTAATGACATGTTGGCCTTCATTGCAAGAGGATTTAAGTTTAGGAGCAAGGAGGTCCTACTGCAGTTGTACAGGGCCCTGGTGAGACCGCACCTGGAGAACGGTCTCACCAAAATTGTGTGTAATTTTGATCTCCTAATTTGAAGAAGGACATTATTGCTATTGAGGGAGTGTACTGCAGGTTAATTCCTGGGATGGCGGGACTGACATATGATGAAAGAATGGGTCGACTGGGCATGTATTCACTGGAATTTAGAAGGATGAGAGGGGATCTTATAGAAACATATAAAATTCTTAAAGGATTGGACAGGCTAGATGCAAGAAAAATGTTCCCATTGTTGGGGAGTCCAGACTCCAGAGTCCAGGGGGTCACAGTTTAAGAAGAAGGGGAGGCCATTTAGGAATGAGATGAGGAAAACCTCTTCAGCCAGAGTTGTGAATCTGTGGAATTCTCTGCCACAGAAGGCAGTGGAGGCCAATTCACTGGATGTTTTCAAGAGAGAGTTAAGGGCCTGTTCCACTTAGGCGACTTTTTAGGCGACTGCGGCGACTGTCAAAGTCGTAGCAGATCACCGAAATTTTCTTTTACCCGACGACAATGACCACGACAATGCCGAGTCAGGTCGAGATTACAGCGTCTTCGGAAACATCGCGAAATTCCCACGCTTCTCCGGCATCCTGATTTTTGCTGAAATCACTGACAAGTCGGTAACATCTTGTATGGGTTACTTAAAAACCAAGCTTCACGGTAACAAGGCATAAACTGGATTGACTTCCAGTTTACTAATGGCAGTATTAAGAAATTTAATTTAAAAGTGGTTAAATGGATTTTTGTGAAAAGCGTGTGGGCATTCTTTGAAAATGTACGGGAGATGCATATCTGGTTTCTGGGTTGCATATCTAGTTGGGAGCCCACTTTAAATGTGATCGCTGATGGCCATAAACATCGCAAAAATTCCCACGCTTACCTGATCATCAAACTGTCGCCTCCAATCTACCTGTCAAATGTCCTGACGGTAAATAAATTGGTTAAACAGAAGTATTTTATGGTATCTTGAAATGACTTTACTTATTTTAATATTATGCGCTTGTAAATGCATCCAAGAGAAACTAGCAAACCTGGGGACGGAACGCGATAGCGCCCGCAATAAGCAACGATACCTGGCGACAAGCCAGCTGTTGCCGAGAAATTTCACCGGATGATTTCTCAGCGACGCGCGGAGATCCACTACGATCCTTGGAAGACTCCTCATGATCATGCCCGCGACACCCCAGCGAACTGTCGGCGACAGCCTAGTCACTGGCAGTCGCCTTAAAATCGCCTGTGGGCCAGGCCCTTCAGATTTAGCTCTTTGGGCTAAAGGAATTAATCCCCAACTACCGCGGTTTGAATGTGTTGGCGGGGCGGGGCGGCACGGACCAATGTAGCCGGTACGTCATGGCCCAACTGCCAACCCCGAGACACAGACACAGAGAGACAGAGACCGGCAGCGGCAGCAGGTCAGTGTTACTGGGTGTGAGGGGGTGGGGGTCTGTCGCCCGGTTGCTGGGTGAGATGGGATGGTCTCCATACCTAGTGGCAAAGGTAGCATATGCTATAGCCCCCACACTAGCTTAATCCGGCCCTGTGTGCACCACATGCATATGAGGTTGCAGCTCCTGTTCCAATATCTAAAGGGGCTGCTCTTTGCCTTCTGGCTGCATTTCTCACCCACCATCCTCATCTTTGGACACCCTGTGCATAGGGGAGAGGGTAGGGCCGAAGATGTCCTGGTTGGGTTGCTCCTGGGCCTGGCCAAGCTGGCCATCTGTGAGTCATGGCTCCAGGCGGAAGAGGGCTCTGCCCGAGCCGGCTACCTGCCTCTTTACCCAGGTTATGTCCACGCCTGGGTGGTGTTAGAGAGGGACTATGCGCTGTCCACGGGCATCCTGGGGGATTTCCGGGACCGCTGGGCACCATGAGGGGTTGAGTGCATCCTTGACAAGGATTGTAACATAGTTGTATAGTAGTTTATTTCGTATATTTGGTTGTTTTGTATTATGGTGGTGGGTTCAGTTTTGTTTTATTGCATTGTAAATATTTTTTTAAATAATTGAATAAATTTTTAATTAAAAAGAAGCTGGTTACCAAGCTCCCGGAACTGGGTCTGTGCGCATCCTTCTGCAATGTGATCCTCGACTTCCTCATCTACAGATCACAATCTGTATGAATTGGCAGCAACACTTCCTCCTCCATAACCATCAGCACACAGCCTTGAGCCCCCTGCTCCACTCATTCTGTACTCATGACTGTGTATCTGGATACAATTCCAATTCCATCTCCAAGTTCGCCAATAACACCACCATTGTTGGACAAATTACAGATGACGATGAGTCAGAGTATAGGAGGAGATCGATCGACTGACCAAATGGTGCCAGCACAACAACCTTGCTCTCAACATCAGTTAAACCAAGGAACTGATTGTTGACGTTGGAAGAGGAAGGATGAGGATCCACAAACTTGTCTTGAAGGTATCACAAAATGCTGGAGTAACTCAGCGGGTCAGTCTGAAGAAGGGTCTCGACCTGAAACGTCACCCATTCCTTCTCTCCAGAGATGCTGCCTGACCCGCTGAGTTACTCCAGCATTTTGTGATACCTTCGATTTGTACCAGCATCTGCAGTTATTTTCCTACACAAACCTGTCTTCATCGATGGAACCTTGGTCGAGAGATTTAAAAGCTTAAAATTCCTGGGTGGGCCTATCTCTGAAGATCTGTACCAGACCCAGCACATTGATGCAATCTTAAAGAAATAATACTCAACTAATACTCTCTTGAGCTTCTGCAGCCGTACAGTAGAGAGCATGTTGACTTGTTGCAATAACGGACCAGTTAGACAACTCAAACACACAGGAAGATTACAAAAAAGTGGGGAACACTGCCTGGCCCATCATTGGTTCTGACCTCCCCACTATCAAAAGGATCTACAAGAATCGCTGCCTCACAAAGACAGCCAGCATCATCAGGGACCCACACCACCCTGGCCACGCTCTCATTTCACTCCTGCCACTATTTTTGTTTGTTTGTTTATTTATATTTACATATGTATATGTATGTATATATACATATTTATATCTATATATGTTATTTGTAGGTTAATTAGCTTTGGTAAAATTGTAAATTGTTCCTAGTGCGTACGATAGTGCTAGTGTATAGGTGGTCGCTAGTAGGCATTGACCTCGGTGGGCCAAAGGGCCTGTTTTCACACTGTATCTCTGAAGTCTAAGATGTCTCACCATCAGTTTCTCAAGACCAATTTAGGATGGGAACCCAGCACTAGCCTTCCCAGAGACACACATACTGCTTGGATGATAAAACATGATGAAACATAGATTGCTTTTCCTGTGATTAGTGGAGAAATGAAGGGAAGCACAAAACACAATCCATTTCAACAATTTCACTGAATGGACTGAATGCCCTTTTTCAAGGACTCCTGTTGCGACAAAACAAGATCGAATGGTGAACATGGAGAAACACGTAGAGAGGCTTCCAGCTGACAAGCTGAATGACTGCACAAGAACAGGGCAGATGGAATACAATGCGGAGACTGTGAAGTTGTCCATTTTGCTTCACAAAACAGGAAGAGCAGAGTGTTTTTTAAAAGGTGATAGATTCGCTAAAGGAATGTGCTTGAACACCAACATGTAGATGCAGAAACATTAAGGGATCAAGTGCAGAGACAAAAGCAGATACTTAGATGTTTTGGATAAGTCTATTTTCAGTGGATCTTGGAAAAATTCTTGATTGCATGACTAGAGGGAGTTAGAAGATACAATGAGTGGAATATCTTAAAGGGCATCTATCCCACTCTCCTTAGGGCTTTCACTTCCCATCCTTGGTCATTAATTGCCAGTGAGGTGGAGATCAACAGAGGTCAAGGCATTTGATAAAAGCAGATCCAGAAGATTAAGATGTGCATGATTCACAGTGACTTTATCGTATTGATTCGGAGCTGGCTTACTCATGGAAGACTGAGGATTGTGGTGGAAGGGTGTTATTCAAGCTGGAGGTCTGTGACCAGTGGAGTTACACAGAGATCTGTGGTGGGACCTCTGCTGTTTGTGACATGTATGAATGACTTGGACATAAATGTAAATGGGCTGATTATTAAGTTTGCAGATGACACCAGGATTGCTGGAGTGGGAACAGCGAGGAAGGCTATCAATGTATTACAGCAGGCAAAAGATCAACAATGGACAGAAATGGGCAGAGAAAAGTCAGATAGAGTTTAATCCGAGCAAGTGTGAGGTGTTGCATTCTGAGGGGTTAAATGTAAGTGGAAGTATACATTGATGGCAAGACCCTGAACATGATTGAAGTATGGAGGAACCTTGGGCTCCATGGCTCCCTGAACGTGGCAAGGCAAATAGACAGAGTGGTAATGAAGGCATTTGGTAAGCTGGTCTTTATTAGTTGGGGCATGGAGAATAAGTGTCAGGATGTCTGATGCAGCTCCATAAACGTTGGTTCGACCGCATTTGGAGTATTGTGGGCAGTTTTGGTTGCCCCGTTACAGGAAGATGTGGAGGCTTTGGAGAGGGTGTAGAGGAGGTTTACCAGAATGCTGCCTGGATTAGGGTGTATAAGCTATAAGGAGGTTGGACAAACTCTGATTGTTTTCTCCAGAAAGCTGGAGGTTGAGGAGAGACCTGAGAGAAGTATAAAATGACGAGAAGCATAGATAGTGTGGACAGTCAGAACCATTTTCTGAAGTTGAATGTCAAAGACTAGAGGCCATAGCTTTAAGATGAGAGGGACAAAGTATAAAGGTTATGTCAAGACAATTCTATTACATAGAGGGCACTGAGTGGCAGGAACTTGCTGCCAGGGGTGCTGGTGGAAGTAGATATGACAGGGCTGTTTAAGAGGCTTTGAGAAAGGCACATGGAAATGCAGGGAATGGTGGGATATGGATCATGTGCAGACAGAGACAGTGGTTTATCTTCACATCATGTTCAGTTCAGACATTTTGAGCAGCAATCTGCTAAATTTATGAGGGCCTATTTTCAATTAGAGTCATAGAGTCCTACAGCACAGAAAGAGGCCCTTCGGCCCATCGTGTCCGCGCCGCCCGTTACCAAACACAGTCTAATTTTAATCCCATTTTCCCGCATTTGGACCGTAACCCAATTGTTTGGGAATCAGATTATTGGTAACATTCGCAAAACCTCTGTTTATATTTACACTGTGCATTTCAATCTTTGCAAAGATTACTCAGATAGAGCTCAGCCAAATATCTCACAGTTTAGTTTAGTTTAGTTTAGTTTAGAGATACAATACAGTAACAGGCCCTTCGGCCCATCACGTCTACCGCAACCAATGATTCCCCTACACCAGCATTATATGAGTCCTACATCAGTCCAGGAAATGCTTCCTCGATGAAGTTGAACCAAATGCTGAAGCTGAAGGTACTAGAATTGCATTATGGGAAGAGAGATTAGCTAATCTCCCATCAACAACATCCATGTCCATAAGTGCCAAAGAAGAACTTTCTCCTGGGGCCGAATCAAGCTGGGCTGAATAGAAATGTCTCAACAGACTGAGAGCTGGTACTGGTCGTTGTAAAGCCACTCTCAAGACGTGGGGTTATGTAAACACTGAAGACATCATCTGCATATGTGGCACTGAACCACAAACTATGGAGCACCTATTGAGATGGCCTCTATTGGAGCACGAATGGAAAGCTGAGGGCCTCGCAGAGAACAATGATATTGCTCAGAGTTTTGGCTGAAACACAATATCTAGCATGTGTGGACATGGAAAGAGGAAGACCAGCATTATACTACACACTAGGGGCAATTTACAACTTCAGCCAATTACACCACAAACCTGTACATCTTTGGAGTGTGGGAGGAAACCGGAGCACCCGGAGAAACCCACGTGGTCACGGGGAGGATGTACAAACTCGGTACAGACAGCAGGGTGCTGATGCAGGGTGTCCAGCTATAACATCGAGCACTGCTCAGCCTCCACGGGTGTTGCCCGAGACACCGCGTTCCTCCAGCAGCTTGTATTTTGCAACAGTCTCAGTGTTGGCTTTATCTTTATACACAGCCACTAGATCCCAGAACCAAGACTCCTGCCACAGGCAACTCCAGCATCAAGGATAGACACAAAAAGCTGAAGTAACTCAGCGGGACAGGCAGCATTTCTCAAGAGAAAGAATGTGTGACATTTCGGGTTGAGACCCTTCTTCAGATGTCAAGGTACCAGTTACAATGACTTGGATGAAGGGATTAAAAGTACCATTAGCAAATTTGCAGATGATACAAAGTTGGGTGGTAGTGTGAACTGTGAGGAAGATGCTATGAGGTTGCAGGGTGACTTGGACAGGTTGTGTGAGTGGGCGGATGCATGGCAGATGCAGTTTAATGTGGATAAGTGTGAGGTTATCCACTTTGGTGGTAAGAATAGGAAGGCAGAGTATTATCTGAATGGTGTCAAGTTAGGAATAGGGGACGTACAACGAGATCTGGGTGTCCTAGTGCATCAGTCACTGAAAGGAAGCATGCAAGTACAGCAGGCAGTGAAGAAAGCCAATGGAATGTTGGCCTTCATAACAAGAGGAGTTGAGTATAGGAGCAAAGAGGTCCTTCTGCAGTTGTACAGGGCTCTAGTGAGACCGCACTTGGAATACTGTGTGCAGTTTTGGTCTCCAAATTTGAGGAAGGATATTCTTGCTATTGAGGGCGTGCAGCGTAGGTTTACTAGGTTAATTCCCGGAATGGCGGGACTTTCATATGTTGAAAGACTGGAGCGACGAGGCTTGTATACACTGGAATTTAGAAGGATGAGAGGAGATCTTATCGAAACATATAAGATTATTAAGGGGTTGGACACGTTAGAGGCAGGAAACATGTTCCCAATGTTGGGGGAGTCTAGAACAAGGGGCCACAGTTTAAGAATAAGGGGTAGGCCATTTAGAACTGAGATGAGGAAAAACGTTTTCACAGAGAGTTGTGAATCTGTGGAATTCTCTGCCTCAGAAGGCAGTGGAGGCCAATTCTCTGAATGCATTCAAGAGAGAGCTGGATAGAGCTCTTAAGGATAGTGGAGTCAGGGGGTATGGGGAGAAGGCAGGAACGGGGTACTGATTGAGAATGATCAGCCATAATCACATTGAATGGCGGTGCTGGCTCGAAGGGCCGAATGGCCTCCTCCTGCACCTATTGTCTATTGTCTACAATCAGAATGAACCCCTCAGCCTTCATCATTGAGACATGGTCATTTTGGCAACTACATCGTACATTGTAGACTCTGGCAAAATCTCCACTGACAGAAACAATAAATGTTTTGTCAAAATAGATTGTGTAAAATTAAATTATTGATGCTTGCTGCCATCATGTGACTGGTCTTTGTATTGCAGACATTGGAAGAAAAGGGATTTAGAGTCACAGAATCATAGAATGATGCAGTGTGGAAATAGGCCCTTCGGCCCAACTTGCCCACACCGGCTAGCATGTCCCAGCTACACTAGTCCCATCTGCCTGCATTTGGCCCATACCCCTCCAAACTTGTCCAATCTATGTACCTGTCTGTTTCGTAAACGTTGGGATAATCCCAGCCTCAACTACCTCCTCCGGTATCTCGTTCCACACACCCACCAACCTTAATGTGAAAAAGGTACCCCTCAGATTCCTATTAAATCTTTTCCCCTTCACCTTGAACCTACGTTCTCTTTTCCTCGATTCCCCCACTCTGGGCAAGAGACTCTGTACATCTACCCAAGTTATTCCTCTCACAATTTTAAACACCTCTATAAGATCACCCCTCATCCTCCTGCAATCCAATTGAATAGATAACCAGATGTAGGAGCGGAAATGGACATTTAATCCCGGGGAAGGTGGCCGTGACTATGATGATGCTGATGGTGAAAGAAAGGCTTCAATTATCTCACTCACACAACCTTACAGGTAACTTTGAAATGTAGACAGTGTTGCTATGTTGGAAACATAACATCCAGTTAATGTAAGGTTTGACAAACAGCAAATTAATAATGATCAGAACGTTTTCCTTCAGTGGTGTGGATTGAGGGGTAATACTGGGAACCCGCTGCTCCCTCACTCCCCACAGGTCTGCACACCTACTGGACTGGTATCGTGGTCGGATTGGGCCGAAAGGCCTGTTTAAATGTTGTATGATGCTACGTCTATGACTATTACAGGGAGCAATCTCAATAGCGGGAGAAAAAATCAAATCACAGGAGCAGTGAGGGAGATGAGTGGGGAGGAAGAGCAGGAGGCGGTGAGTTTGGAGGGGGGTGTCCTCTGATAACAGAGCGGCAGTTGGTGGAGGTTCAGATAGGTGGAGTAGGTAACAGGTCTTGGGGGAAATGATCCCTGGTCTATTTTGCCCACAGGTAGCATTAACCTCCCTTTAGCTATAATGTTTCCCGAAGCTTTGAAAACCCAGCTGGTGCCAGCTTTCTTCCTGACTGCAACTGAACTATCCTACCACAACCAGAGGCGGTCCTGAACTACTATCTACCTCATTGGTGACCCTCGGACTATCTTTGATTGGACCTTACTGGCTTTATCTTGCACTGAATGTTAGTTCCTTATCAGGTAATCTGTACACAGTGACTAGCTCGATTGTAATCATGTATTGTTTTTCCGCTGACTGGTTAGTACGCAACAAAAGCTTTTCACTGTACCTGGGTACACGTGACAATAAACTAAACTCAACTCAACTGAACTGCCAAACGGTTGTCTGGTTTAAAGAAAAAGATGACAGGGCACTGGCCAAGTGGAGCATTTAGATGTGAACCTGCTGGAAACAGACTGGTTACCTCTGTCCCCCCTCCTCTGTTGAAACTGGGAGTACATTGGCTGGCAGTTATTATTTCAATATATCATAATTGACCCCAACTATGTTTTGGGCAGGGAAGGAGTGTTTAATGTTTAAGGCCAAATATACTTGGTCTGCCCAATTTTTGAATGGAAGAAATTGTTCTTCATCGCAATATTAATCATTGGACAGCATAGGATCATATATAACACAAACATAACATTCAGTCTGTATTGGTGTATGCAGTTCACTTGAGCTTACATAGAACAGAACAGGAATAGGCCTTTCACCCACCAGGGAAGGGAAATGAAGATCTCAGGGCATAGGTTTAAGGTGACAGGAGTAAATTTAACAGGAATTTGAATGGCAAATTCTTCACTCACTTATTTATATTTAGTTTAGAGATACAACCCTTCAACTCTTCAGTGACTTCCAGGCCCCCACTCCCTCATCTTTACTATGGACATTACACTTGGAAACAGGTCCTTCGGCCACTAAGTCTTTGTGGCCAACTCTGCAGATGATACAGAGATAGGTGGAGGTGTAGGTAGTGTAGAGAAAGCAGGGACACAGCAGAAGGACTTAGAAACATAGACATAGAAACATAGAAAATAGGTGCAGGAGTAGGCCATTCGGCCCTTCGAGCCTGCACCGCCATTCAATATGATCATGGCTGATCATCCAGCTCAGTAGCCTGTACCTGCCTTCTCTCCATACCCCCTGATCCCTTTAGCAAAAAGGGCCACATCTAACTCCCTCTTAAATATAGCCAATGAACTGGCCTCAACTACCTTCTGTGGCAGAGAATTCCACAGACTCACCACTCTCTGTGTGAAGAAATGTTTTCTCATCTCGGTCCTAAAAGACTTCCCCCTTATCCTTAAGCTGTGACCCCTGGTTCTGGACTCCCCAACATCGGGAACAATCTTCCCACATCTAGCCTCTCCAACCCCTTAAGAATTTTATATGTTTCTATAAGATCCCCCCTCAGTCTTCTAAATTCCAGCGAGTACAAGCCCAGTCTATCCAGTCTTTCTTCATATGAAAGTCCCGCCATCCCAGGGATCAATCTGGTGAACCTTCTCTGTACTCCCTCTAAGGCAAGAACGTCTTTCCTCAGGTTAGGAGACCAAAACTGCACACAATACTCCAGGTGCGGTCTCACCAAGGCCCTGTACAACTGCAGCAGAACCTCCCTGCTCCTAAACTCAAATCCTCTTGCTATGAATGCCAACATACCATTCGCTTTCTTCACTGCCTGCTGCACCTGCATGCTTGCTTTCAATGACTGGTGCATCATGACACCCAGGTCACGTTGCATCTCCCCTTCTCCCAATCAGTCACCATTCAGGTAATACTCTGCTTTCCTGTTCTTGCAGCCAAAGTGGATAACCTCACATTTATCCACATTATATTGCATCTGCCATGCATTTGCCCACTCGCCTAATCTATCCAAGTCACTCTGCAGCCTCCTAGCATCCTCCTCGCAGCTAACACTGCCACCCAGCTTCCTATCATCCGCAAACTTAGAGATGTTGCATTCAATTCCCTCGTCCAAATCATTAATATACACTGTAAATAACTGGGGTCCCAGCACTGAGCCTTGCGGTACCCCACTAACTGACTTGGACAGGTTGGGAGAGTGAGCTGAGAAGTGGCAGATGAAATACAGCGTAGCAAAGTGTGAAGTCATGCATTTTGGTAGTAGGAATAAAGGCGTAGACTATTTTCTAAATGGGGAGAAAATCCAGAAGTCGGAGAAGCAAACGGACTTGGGAGTGCTGGTGCGGGATTCCCAAAAAGGTCATTTGCAAGTCGAATCAGTAGTAAGGAAGGTGAATGCAAATATTTCGAAAGGACAACATTTTATATAAACAGGTATGTAATGCTAATGCTTAATAAGGCACTGGTCAGACCACATTTGGAGTATTGTGAGGAGTTTTGGCCACATAGCAGTAAAAGGATTGATCCAAGTCAGCATGGATTTATGAAGGGGAAATCCTGCTTGACTAATCTTCTGGAATTTTGTGACAAGTAAAATGGATGAAGGAGAGCCAGTGGATGTAATGTATCTAGACTTTCAGAAAGCCTTTGATAAGGTCCCACACGGGAGGTTGGTGAGTAAAATTAGAGCACATGGTATGGGGGTAGGGTATTGACATGGATAGAGAATTGGTTGGCAGACAGGAAGCAAAGAGTAGGAATAAACGGGTCCTTTTCAGAATGGCAGGCAGTGGCGAGTGGAGTGCCGCAAGGCTCGGTGTTGGGGCCGCAACTATTTACCATATATATTACTGATTTGGATGATGGAATTAGAAGTAACACTAGCAAGTTTGCAGGTGACACAAAGCTGGGTGGCAGTGTGAACTGTGAAGAGGATGTTAGGAGGTTGTAGGGTGACTTGGGCAGGTTGAGTGAGTGGGCAGATGCATGGCAGTTGCAGTATAATGTAGATAAATGTGAGGTTATCAATTTGGCGGCAAAAACAAAGAGGCAGATTATTATCTCAATGGTGTCAGATTAGGTAAAGGGGAAGTGTAACGAGACATTGGTGTCATTGTACACCAGTCACTGAATGTAAGCGTGCAGGTACAGCAGGCAGTGAAGAAAGCTAATGGCATGTTGGCCTTCATAACGAGAGGATTTAAGTATAGGAGCAAGGAGGTCCTTCTACAGCTGTATAGGGCCCTGGTGAGACCGCACCTGGAGTATTGTGTGCAGTTTTGATCTCCTAATTTGAGGAAGGACGTCCTTGCTATTGAGGCAGGGCAGCGTAGGTTCACGAGGTTAATCCCTGGGATGGAGGGACTGTCTTATGAGGAAAGATTGCAAAGAGTCACATCCTCAAAAAATTCCAGAAGATAAGTCAAGCAGGATTTGCCCTTCATGAATCCATGCTGACTTGGACCAATCCTTTTCCTGCTACCCAAATGCATTATTACCTCTTCAATAATCGACTCCAGCATCTTCCCCACCACCGATATCAGGCTAACTGGTCTATAATACCCTGTTTTCTCTCTCGTTCCTTTCTTGAAAAGTGGGATAACATTAGCTACCCTCCAATCCACAGGAACTGATCCTGAATCTATAGAACATTGGAAAATGATCACCAATGTGTCCACACTTTCTAGAGCCACTTCCTTGAGTACCCTGGGATGCAGTCCATCAGGCCCTGGGGATTTATCAGCCTTCAGTCCCATCAATCTACCCAATACTATTTCTCGCCCAATGCAAATTTCTTTCAGTTCCTCTGTCCCCCTAGATCCTCTGTCCTCTAGTACATCTGGGAGATTGTTTGTGTCTTCCTTAGTGAAGACAGATCCAAAATACCTGTTCAACTCTTCTGCCATTTCCTTGTTCCCCAAAATAATTTCACCTGTTTCTGCCTTCAAGGGGCCCACATTTATCTTTCAAATATAGAACGAATAAATGAAAAATATGCAATAAAGTAACGATGATAAAGGAAACAGGCCATTGTTAGCTAGGGGCTGGGTGAAAATGAGTTACAGACAATGAGAGTCAACAAGACGACTGAAGCAGGTACGATTTGGGTGGGCGATGGATGGAGAGCGTGGGGATACAAGGGTTATTTGAAATTAGAGAAATCAATATTTATACTGCATTAATTTGTTCTATATCTCTCTATATCACCGTCTATATCTCTCGTTTCCCTTTCCCTTCCTCTCAGTCTGAAGAAGGGTCTTGACCCTAAAAGTCACCTGTTCCTTTTCTCCAGAGATGCTGCATGACCCGCTAAGTTATTCCAGGCTTAAACCAGCATCTGCAGTTCTTTCCTACACATCATGCATGGGAGATTTCGGAGACTTTTAATAGTTAAGGTGCAGGAATTATTCATGTAGCCTAGGGACCATCCATGAAGTATGTGATTAACTTCTCCACACGATGATTCAGTGATAAGAGGCCTCCAGGAATATGGGATTTTCACGAGAAAAAACATCAACATAAATAACAAGTTATAGATTTGAATTGGCAGCAGGAAAACCAAACCCTTGCTGAAGATTGACATTAATTAATTGGACTCAT
Source organism: Rhinoraja longicauda (assembly GCF_053455715.1). Classification (NCBI taxonomy): domain Eukaryota; kingdom Metazoa; phylum Chordata; class Chondrichthyes; order Rajiformes; family Arhynchobatidae; genus Rhinoraja; species Rhinoraja longicauda. The sequence continues at coordinate 27,093,885 of NC_135985.1, forward strand.
GCAGCGGCACTAACACTTCTCAACTACAGACACTTTTTCTGAAGATGATAATTATGGGAGGATGAATCTACCCTCTGCCTCTGGTTTCTGATATTCTTCTTTCTACTTCAGTAAAACCTGAAGTCATGGTTACAGTTTCAATAGCTCATTTCAATTCAAGTTTTTGCAAAGACAGAGTGCAATATGGCAGCCACAAGGAACTGCAGATGTTGATTTATGGGAAAACTGATTTATGCTGCTGTAACAGTGGGTCAGACGGCATCCCTGGAGGACATGGATTGGATAGGTGATGCTTCGGATCTGGTCCCTTCTATGGCAATGACTGGGTCAGGTGCTGCCTCTCCTCCAACCTCAGGGAGGTGCTTTTGGCACAGTCACTCATGGAGTGGAAATTCAGTCACGCACTAAAACGGTGCCACAGGTCTTAAGCACTCCCCACCACTTGTAGTTCAAAGGCAGAGTTATTTGATTGCTCCCATCTGAGAGGAACAATTTGCTCTTTCTTCAGTAATGTGCTAGTTCCCCATGAGCTGAATCCCTTTGTGGCACACCAGGAGATGCTCACACAACAGGTTGGAGCAGAGGGTGAAGCATCAACTGAGCTGTTTCCTCCCATCACTGAAGGAGCTTCCATAATGTCAGTGCCCAATGGGAACGGGGAGGGGGGGGCTTGTAATTCCTTGACCTATCACTGGACATAGGACCTACCCCTCTGAAGAACTATTGCTCATTATGGGAAAAAGATGTGGTCACTGACAGATGTACCAAGGCAGTCAATGTCGATCCAGAGAGAGCAAGTACATAGTTCATTGAAAGTGGCATCACAGGTAGATAGGGGTAGTACAGGCAGGAGATCCAGAACCTCGTGTTCTGGGATTGAGACAAAACCTTTCTCTCAGTGTCAGCAAGAAAAAGGAAAAGACAAGACTGGATAGCACGCAACAAAAGCTTTTCACTATACCTCGGTACATGTGACAATACACATCCTGTAACTGCAAAAAGGCTTTTGGCACATTGGCCATCATTCGTCAGAGTATTGAGTATAGAAGTTGCGAGGCCAAGTTAGAGTTGTACAAGACATTGGTAAGGCCGCAATGTGTTCAGTTTATTGGTCAGAGTATTGTGTTCAGTTCTGGGCACCATGTCATGGTGTTAAGATGTTGACAAGCTTGAAAGGGGACAGAGAGCGACAAAAGTATAAGGATGTTGCCAGGACTCAGGGCCCGAGATATAGGGAGAGGTTGAGCAGGCTAGGACTCTATTCCTTGGAGTGCAGGAGGATGTGGAGTGATTGTATATAGGTGTGCAAAATTATGAGAGGAATAGATTGGGTATCTTGCCTGGAATAAGGGAATCAAGAACAGGAGGACATAGGTTTAAGGTAAGATGGGGAAAGATTTAATAGGACACTAAAGGGAACCTGAGGGGTAACTTTTTTACACAAAGGGTGGTAGGTGTATGGAACGAGCTGCCAGAGGAGGTAGTTGAGGCAGGTACTATCGCAATGCTTTAGAAACAGACAGGTTTAAGATAGGACAGGTTTAGAGGGATATGGGTCAAACGCAGGCAGGTTGGACTAGTGTAGCTGGGACATGTTGGTCAGTTGGGCCGAAGGGCCTGTTTCGACACTCTATGAAGCTTTGACTATGACTCTTAGTGGCACCATCTGACCAGTGGTTTTCTGTGGGAGACTTTATGATCCATGCTTGAGGAGATGGTCAACTGCTTCTGGGGCTGTCCAACCCTCCCAGGTACTTTCCCCAGCAACCGCAGGAGATGTTGTTAACTTCTCCTAACTAACAATGATCTATTCTACATTTTCCTTGATCTCCAGCCCCCTTCATGTCTTGTTTTCATACCTTACACTTCATTATCTCTGTATCTCCCTCTCCCCTGACTCTAAGTCTGAAGAGGTGTCTTGACCCGAAACGTCACCCATTCCTTCTAACCAGAGATGCTGAGTTACTCCAGCTTTTTGTGTCTATTTGCATTAGTTCTTCAATCTACCTCCCACAGTCAATGTGAAACATGCGCTTCCCATGAGTTGACATCAATAGCCATTCATGGCCTTCACAGACAACATCTCTACACCCAGTGAAGGGACTACGGATGGAGACACTGAGCACTGTACATCACTCCTTTCTGGAGAAGGACTCCAAGTGTTCCACAAGAGGGAACATCAAAGCTGAACATTAGGCCCTTCACAAACAAAGGGGTCTCGACCTGAAACATCTGAGTCTGGAGGTGTGTGCTTTCAAGCTTCTGTATCTTCAGCTTGTTGGGAGAAGGGACAAGAGACCCTTCTTCAGTCTGAAGAAGGGTCTCGACCCGAAACATCACCCATTCCTTCTCTACAGAGATGCTGCCTGTCCCGCTGAGTTACTACAACTTTTTGTGTCTATGTTTGGTCTAGGCCCCAAATGCCGATTGGGGCCTTTTCCTGTGCTGTAATGTTCTATGTAAGCTAGTTTTAAGTTAACCCACTATTTCATCCACTCCTTAACATAAGGGGCAATTTACAGGGGCCAATTACCTATGGACCCACACGTCTTTTGAATGTGGGAGGAAACCAGAGCACCCAGAAGAAAACCCATGTGGTCACAAGAAGAGCATACAAACTTCCTACAGACAGCACCAAATGTCAGGATGGAACCCAGGTCTCTGGTGCTGTGAAGCAGAAACTCTACCAGACATTATCAAAACATTATAACATGACATCTGCAAGAAGTTTCTCTGCAAGATGATCTTGCTCAATCTTTCCTTTGGGGTCCAGAATGGACCAATAGTTTAGGTTTTGGAATAAGTTTATTATTGTCACATGTACCAAGGTACAGTAAAAATGTTCAGTTTGCATTTTATCCAATCAAATCAGATAATACGATACATGAATACAATCTAGCCAAACACAAGTACAACTGGTAGAGTGCAGAGCAAAATACTGGAGTACAGACTATAGCTTCTCAGCATTGTAGCAGAGCAGTTCCCGAGAAAAATTGTCCAATGCCTCCAAAGAGGTAGGTTGGATTCTGTGCCCTAGCTTATGGAATATCATTTAGAAATCTGATAACAGAGAGGAAGAAGGTCTTCCTGAGACTGGTGGTGTGTGTTTTCAAGCTTCTGTATCTTCAGCCCGACGGGAGCAGGGAGAAGTGGGCATGACTGGAGGGGGAAGAGGTCCATGATTATGTTGGCTAATTTCCTGAGGCTGCATGAAATCTAGATGGTCATTGGTGGGGTGTATGGTCTGTGTGATGGACTGGGCTACATCTACAACTCTCAACTCTCGGCAATTTCTTACAATCCTGGCCAAAGTGTTCCCAAACCCCGCTGAGATGCAGTGTGCTTTCTATGGTGCATCTGTAGAAGTTGGTAAGTTATTGGAGTCATTGGCTTGCTCTAGCCCCTCTCCAACTTACCATCTTTTCAGGCAGTTCAAAGTGTAGGTCAAGATGTGATCAACACACCACATAGGACCCTCAGTGGTGCTTACAAAGGCTGTCATGATAGGCCCTGAATATGGAACCCATCTCCCTTCATCTTCTGTTCTAAGATGCCACAGACAACTACTTACCAACTTACCAACGTAGCAAGTAACACATGGCTGAGAGTTTTATTTCTGTGGTTCTACATTCTGCATCACACTTGCATGCCCGTTACTTTATAAACTACCAGGCATTCCCACCTCATTCTGATCTACCACTCTGCTAAGAAATATGACTGAGAGAATTGTGGACGCAGCAGAGACCATCACACAAACCTTCCATTGATTCCATTTATACCTCAGCAAGGCCAGCAGCATAATCAAGGACATGTCACACCCCAGTCACTCCCTCTCCTCCCCTCTCCCATCAGGCAAAGGTAAGGAAGTAGGAAAAGGCACACTTCCAGATTCAGGGGCAGTTTCTTCCCAGCTGTTATCAGGCAACGGAACCATTCTACCAACAACTAGAGAGCAGTCCTGAACTACTATCTACTGCATTGGAGACCCTTGACTATCTTTAATCGGACTTTACCTTGTATCAAACGTTATTCATGTTATTCCCTTTATCATGTATATATACACCGTGAATGGCTCAAATGTAATCATGTATTGTCTTTCCGCTGACTGGTTAGCACGCAACAAACGCTTTTCACTGTATATGTGAAAATAAACTCAATCAAACTAAACTAAAGAGTAGACACAAAAAGCTGGAGTAACTCAGCGGGTCAGACAGCATCTCTGGAGAAAAGGAATAGGTGATGTTTCAGGTCGAGACACTTCTTCGGACTGAGAGTCAGGGGAAAGGGAACTGAGATAAAATGAGAGTAGCTGGAGCTCAGCAGCTCAGGCAACATCTGTGTAGGGAAATGGACAGATGCGTTTCATGCTAAGGCCCTTCAATGGTTGAAAGAAGAGAGAGGAAGTAGCTGGTGGAAAGAGGAGAGCAGGAATCGTGGGGCAAATGCCAGCAAGCATGAGGTGGATCTAGGTGTGGAGGAGTTGATGGACAGTGGGGCAGGGAAGGGTGGACATGTTAGCCGAGGCTGAGGGGTGAAACAGTCAAAGTCATGCCACATGGAAATAGGCCCTTCAGCCCAACTTGCCCACACCCTCCAACATGTCCTAACAATGCTAATCCCACCTGCCTGCATTTGGCCCATATACCTCTAAACCTATCCTATCCATGTACCCGTCTAAATGTTTCTTAAATATTGCGATAGTATCTGCCCCATCTAACTCCTCTGGCAGCTCGTTCCATACACCCATCATCCATTGTGTAAAAAAATTACCCCTCGTTCCTATTAAATTGTTCCCCCCTCACCTTAAACCTTTGTCCTCTGTTTCTCGATTCCCCAACTCTGGGCAAAAGACTCTGTGTGTTTACCCGATCTATTCCTCTCATGATATTGTACACCTCTATAAGATCATCCCACAAACTCCTGTGCTCCAAGGAATAAAGTTCTAGCCTGCTCAACCTCTTTCAACAGCTCAGGCCCTGAGTCTTGACAACATCCTCGTAAATCTTCTACGCACCTTTTCCAGTTTGACATCTTTCCCATAACATGGTGACCAAAACTGAACACAATATTCTAAATGTGGCCTCACCAACTGCTTCTATAACTGCAGCATGAGCTCCCAGTCCCAATTTGTATACTGAATACTCTGACTAGAATATATGGGAGGAGTTGGCTGCGCCTAACGGCTGCGGCTCTCTGGCAGTCTGTTTGTCTTTTTTTCTTTTTTTTTGTTTGTGTCGGTGTTGGGATGGTTTTTGTTTCTGTTTTTGGCTGTGTATGTGTGGTGGGGGGGGTGGGGTGTGGGTGTGGGGTGTGGGGGTGGGGCGGGGGAAACCTTTCTTTTATTAGGTCTCTTCCCCGGGGTGCAGCTCGTCCGCGGGGCCTTCCATCGTCGGCGCGGCTCGGCTGCGGGACTTAACATCGCCAGCGCGGCTCGGCCGCGGGACGTTTCGGTGCCCGGCGCGGCTCGGCTGCGGGACTTAACATCGCCAGCGCGGCTTGGCCGCGGGACGTTTCAGTGCCCGGTGCGGCTCAGCCGCGGGACGTTTCGTTGCCCGGCGTGGCTTGGCCGCTGGACTTAACATCGCCAGCGCGGCTCGGCCGCGGGACGTTTCAGTGCCCGGTGCGGCTCGGCCGCTGGACTTAACATCGCCCGATGCAGCTCGGCCGCGGGACGTTTCAGTGCCCGGTGCGGCTCGGCCGCGGGACGTTTCAGTGCCCGGTGCGGCTCGGCCGCGGGACGTTTCGGTGCCCGGTGCGGCTCGGCCGCTGGACTTAACATCGCCCGGTGCGGCCGCGGGACGTTTCGGTGCCCAGGGCGGCTCGGCCGCGGGGCCTTCCATCCCCTTGCGGGGGCTGTGCCTGTCGTTTGCCTCGGTAGGGGTCGAGCTGCCTGTCCGTGGGTGTGGGGGGAAGAGAGGGGAAGTTTTGTTGCCTCCATCACAGTGAGGGGGTGTTTGGAGTCACTGTGATGGATGTTTGTGTTGGGGTCGGGTGTCCTGTGTTCTTTTCTTTTTTGCTGTGTTTTGTGTGACTGCTGAAATTTCGTTCGGTGTAAAAAGCCGAGTGACAATAAAGTGTTGTTATGTTATGTTATGTTATGTTATGGAAAACAAAAGGTTGCAGATTCTGTAATCTGTTGGGAAAGGAAGGTGTGAAGTGGGAGTGAACAAGGAGTGGCATGGCACTGCTCTGTCCCTTTTCCCTCATTTCCTGTCTACCCTGGTCCTTTCACACACCTTTTCCCACCCGAACCCTCACTCCCAGCTTCCAATCAGCCTGTTTCCCTTCCCTCCCTCCACATACAACTCCAAATTGATCCCCTCCTAACCTTATTTAAGAATAAGAGGTAGGCCATTTAGGACTGAAGAAAAACCTTTTCACCCAGAGAGTGGTGAATCTGTGGAATTCTCTGCCACAGAAGGCAGTGGAGGCCAATTCACTGGATGATTTCAAGAGAGAGTTGGATGTAGCTCTTAGGGCTAACGGAATCAAGTGATATGGGGAGAATGCAGGAACGGGGTACTGATTCAACCTTTCATTCATTTGTTCGATGTACCTTTTCATATCTCCCCTTCCCCTCTCCCCTGAGTCTGAAGAAGGGTCTCGACTGGAAATATCACCTATTCGTTTTCTCCAGAGATGCCGCCTGACCCGCTGAGTTACTCCAGCATTTTGTATCTATCTTCGGTGTAAATCGGCATAAGCGTTTCCTTCCTACACAAAATTAAATGGCCAGGGACTGGGGGAAATTACAGATTGATCCAGGTACATTTATAGAGGGCTGCGGAGAAAGTAGAAGGAATAAGCGAGTGTGTCGACTGAGCATGCACAGGTCATAGGTCACAAGAGCTAAACATTCTCTCCAGCTGATCTGCTGCGTGTAACGGTGCGGCACTGATAGGCTCAATCCTCAGCCAGCGCTGCCGTGAGAGCGGTCCCCGGGACAGGCGGGCATCTACCTGTCGGGTGCCGCTCCGTCAGGTTACAGTGTGTTGCAATCAGAAACCCGCAGCGGGGGTGTGATCGAGGGAGCAAGACCCAGACAACTGGCTTCAGGGAGCCAGCGCTGGCGAACACAGGCTCTGCTGGCACCGCCATCCCCGGGAGCGGTGTCGGGGTGAAGAGGAGCGAGGTTTGTGTGGAATGAGGGTGAGTTTGTGCAGCACCCGTGTCTACTCTGGGCAGCGGCACAAATGACATTGTCTGGGGTGGGAGTGACTTCTGTTACCTGCAATGAAGCACCAAGCGTGGGGATTTTTTAACGTGTAAGAAGGAGCTGTAGCCGCTGGTTTACAACGAAGATAGACACAAAATGCTGGAGTAACTCAGCGGGACAGGCAGCATCTCTGGAGAGAAGGAATGGGTGACGTTTCAGGTCGAGACCCTCCCAGTAGCGTTTCGACCTGGAACGTTGGCCATTCCTTCTCTCCAGAGATGCTGCCTATCCTGGTAAGTTACTCCAGCAGTTTGTGTCTACCGGAGTGATGTTTTTCTGGGTGATAATATAGGGAGGGTTTGATCAGACAAACCACTCCGCTGGATGCTGACCTCTGCAGCTGTCTAATCGTTGCACGAACAGCAGCTTCAAGTTTACAGTGGTCATCCATTGACATTCCGGACTGTAGCCACCGCCTGCACAAAGCAGCAATTCATTCACTCAAACGTTTGCTTTTCTTTTGCATCGCCGACAATCCGTAAAACCAAGAATAACTCCTGGTTTGGGAAGTACGACATATTCCCGCTTGAGGAGCAGCTCCGATACAAGTTACGATGCAAAAGAAAATCGTAACGATCTCGCTCACTCACCGAAGCATAAAGCAATAAAATCTGCAAAATCATCGTAGTTTGGTACTAATTAACCATAAATACACCTAAATAATATTTTTTTAAAGCAGTATTTTCTTACCTCTACGAAGCAAAATTGGAAAATACGGATGAAACGAAGGTTTGTTTACTCGCAGCAGATTAGCCGGCGAGAATGTTTAGCCCTTGCAACCTATGACCCCCAGTCGAGATACCGAACTCGCTTATGCCAGTCCACATGATATTAGGAATTATAATGGGAAACGTACCGGATTGCAACTACAGTCTCTCTTGTTGTCACAAAACACCAAAGGGCTTTGTTGTTTGATTAGTTTAGTTTAGTTTAGTTTAGTTTAGAGATACAGCGCGGAAACAAGCCCATATGCCCCACCGAGTCGGCGCCGACCAGCGATCCCCGGACACTAGCACCATCCTGCACACTAGAGACAATTTACAATCTTTACCGAAGCCAAATAACCCACAAACCTGCACGTCTTTAGAGTGTGAGAGGAAACTGGAGTACCCAGGGAAAACCCATGCTGTCACAGAGGGAACATACGAACTCCGTACAGACAGCACCAGTAGTCAGGATGGAACCCGGGTCTCTGGCGCTGTAAGACAGCAGCTCTACCGCTGCGCCACCGTGCCACTCATCGATGTTCAGAACCATTGGAGATATCACTGAAACAAATTTTCAATTATTACATTTGTCTTTCTAGTTACAAAAGTGCAGGATTTCGGGGATCCAGAACAAAAAGTGCAGAAACTTTACATTGTGTAAATGTACATTAAAGAAAATAATAACAGCATTCTTTTTCAATAAAGGTAGGTTAAAAAGCAGACTATTAGCCTGAAACCAGATCTTTCTATTATACCTAACTAAAGGTGGTGTAGGCGTAGAGTTGTTGCCTTACAACACCAGAGACCCGGGTTTGATCCTGACTACGGGTGCAGTCTGTACGGAGTTTAGACGTTCTCTCTCTGTCTGTGTGGGTTTTCTCCGGGTGCTCCGGCTTCTTCCCACACTCCAATAATGTACAGTTAATTGGCTTGGTATAAATGTAAATTGTTCCGAGTGTGTGTTGGATATTGTTAGTTTGCGGGGATTGCTGATTGGTGTGGACTCGGTGGGTCGAAGGGCCTGTTTCCACGCTGTGTCTCTAAACTAAATTAAAGGTTGCAGATCGCAGACCACCTTCCTGGTGGGATGGATGCTGCAACATTAGCTGTTCATAATAAGGGTGAAATCATTTAAAAATTAATACTGGTACGATCAAATGGAACCTTCAGCCTTAGGATAACGTCAGGGATCGAATTTCAATTTCTATAATTCACCTTAAAATGATTTGATATCAATAGTAACATGAACAATACTGAACACCAATTAATGAAATGCACGTAATTTAAGAATTTGATTAGACTCTGTCTAAGCGCTGCCGAGATTGGTGCTCTATCCACTGCTAATTACTGATGGGTGGTGATTGAATGTCACCGTGGGATTGCTACACAGTGCAGCCGCACTGTAACGAAGAAACTGAGAAACATCTAATACGCTTCCTCGATCAAACTTTCACAAGCGACAGCAGCGTCGGAAGTACAATTGCTGAGAGCTTTACTACAACTTTCCAAACACGTCTATAATAAGCTTCTTCGCTGACAATTGAACACAATACTCTAAATCTACACCAACTGCTTCTATAACTGCAGCATGAGCTCCCAGTCCCAATTTGTATACTGAATACTCTGACTAGAATATATGGAAAACAAAAGGTTGCAGATTCTGCAATCTGTTGGGAAAGGAAGGTGTGGAGTGGGAGTGAACAAGGAGTGGCATGGCACTGCTCTCTTTTCCCTAATTTCCTGTCTGCCCTGGTCCTTTCACACACCTTTTCCCACCCTAGCCCTCACTCCCAGCTTCCAATCAGCCTGTTTCCCCTCCCTCTCTCCACATACAACTCCAAATGGATCCCTTCCAACCTGATTTATGAATAAGGGGTAGGCCATTTAGGACTGAGATGAGGATAAACTTTTTCATCTGTGGAATTTTCTGCCACAGAAGGCAGTGGAGGCCAATTCACTGGATGTTTTCAAGAGAGAGTTGGATGCAGCTCTTAGGGCTAATGGAATCAAGGGATATGGGGAGGAAGCAAGAAAGGGGTACTGATTCTGGATGATCAGCCATGATCATATTGAATGGCGGTGCTTGCTCGAAAGGCCGAATGGCCTCCTCCTGCACCTGTTGTCTATGTCTTTATGTTTCTACCGCACACTACCCCACCCCCTCCCTTCTCTTATTCCCATTTGCCTCCATCCCTCCTTATTTAGTCCCTCCAGTTATGCTCCCTTTTCTGGCCCAGATTCCAGTACCTTAAGTCTCTTCTGGTCCATAACTAAGAAGCAAACTGCCTAGTACGTATTGCCCTCCATTGTCAGTCAGAGCAGCCTTACCTTGCAGTTTTACTCAACAGCTCTGAATTGAAGGGACAGAGACATCTACTGTAGACATCTCCATGGACAATAACAACTTCACCTTCTACAGTTAAAAAATACAGCCCACCTTGCTTTGATCTAATCTATCATTATTTAATAAACAGGCCAGCCTACACTGAGAACTGCAATGCTGAGCACAAGTAACTATTATTGGCATTAATTTGCAAATTGTGCTGTTAGTTTTGGAGACAAGTGTCTGTGGTCACCCCTCCACCCTCCCCCCCCCCCCTCCACCCTCCCCCTCCTCCACCCTCCCCCCCCATCCACCCTCCCCCCCCCCCCTCCCTCCCCCCCCCCTCCCTCCCCCCCCATCCACCCTCCCCCCCCTCCCCCCTCCCCCCACTGAATTCTCACTGAGCAAATTGTTTACACCCAGTGGAAGAAACATTATGCAACAGTCTCATGGTTTAGAAGATGAATGTTAAAAAATAGTTACAGGAAGATAAATGTCAGTTGAGAGAAAGAATTTCACAATTATAGGCTAAAGTTATGTCAGTGGCAACCAGCTTTAAATGATGATGCGATGGGGTTTTAGGATGCATGAAAAGGTCAATTTCACCTGCCATACAACCATTGTGGGCTCCACCTTTCCTTGGTCATCGTTGCTGGATTTGACGTCCTTTACATACCTTTCATTCATTTGTTCGATGTACCTTTCAAATCTCTCCTTTCCCTCTCCCCTGAGTCTGAAGAAGGGTCTCGATCGGAAATGTCACCTATTCCTTTTCTCCAGAGATACTGCCTGACCCGCTGAGTTACTCCAGCATTTTGTGTCTATCTTCGGTGTAAATCGGCATAAGGCAATTCCTTCCTACACAAAATTAAATGGCCAGGGACTGGGGAAAATTACAGATTGAGATGAAAGAATTCATAAACTGATTTGAAAAGATGGATGGGAATTGTAAACAGAAGTTTCATTCAGGTACATTTATAGACCGCTGTGGAGAAAGTAGAAGGAATTCCAGCCCACACGATGATATTAGGAATTATAATGGGAAACGTACCTGGGGATTGCAACTACAGTCTCTCTTGTTGGCACAAAAGACCAAAGGGCTTTGTTGTTTGATTCGTTTAGTTTAGTTTGGAGATACAGTGCGGAAACAAGCCCTTATGCCTCACTGAATCCGCGCCGACCAGCGATCCCCGGACACTAGCACCATCCTACACACTGGGGACAATTTATAATCTTTACTGAAAAAGCTCCAGTGCATTGGGCTTATTACATTTGTCTTTCTAGTTGTAAAAGTGCAGGATTTTGGGGATCCAGAACAAAGAGGTGCAGAAACTTTACATTGTGTAAATGTACATTAAAGAAAATAATAACTTGCATTCTTTTTCAATAAAGGTAGGTTAAAAAGCAGACTATTCGCCTGAAACCAGAACTTTCTATTATACCTAACTAAAGGTGGTGTAGCCGTAGAGTTGCTGCCTTACAACGCCAGAGACCCGGGTTTGATCCTGACTACGGGTGCAGTCTGTATGGAGTTTGGACATTCTCCCTCTGTCTGTGTGGGTTTTCTCCGGGTGCTCCGGTTTCCTCCCACACTCCAATAATGTACAGGTTTGTAGGTTAATTGGCTTGGTATAAATGTAAAGTGTCCCGAGTGTGTGTTGGATATTGTTAGTGTGAGGGGATCGTTGATTGGTGTGGACTCGATGGGCCGAAGGGCCTGTTTCCACGCTGTGTCTCTAAACTAAATTAAAGGTTGCAGATCGCAGACCACCTTCCTGGTGGGATGGATGCTGCAACATTAGCTGTTCATAATAAGGGTGAAATCATTTTAAAATGAATACTGGTACGATCAAATGGAACCTTCAGCCTTAGGATAACGTCAGGGATCGAATTTCAATTTCTATAATTCACCTTAAAATGATTTTACATCAATAGTAACATGAACAATACTGAACACCAATTAATGAAATGCACGTAATTTAAGATTTGATTAGACTCTGTCTAAGCGCTGCCGAGATTGGTGCTCTATCCACTGCTAATTACTGATGGGTGGTGATTGAATGTCACCGCGGGATTGCTACACAGTGCAGCCGCGCTGTAACGAGGAAACTGAGAAACATCTAATACGCTTCCTCGATCAAACTTTCACAAGCGACAGCAGCGTCGGAAGTACAATTGCTGAGAGCTTTACTACAACTTTCCAAACACGTTTATAATAAGCTTCTTCGCTGACAATTCCTGCAATCGGTTTGCAAACACTGTTTTTATGTCACGCCCTCAGCTTGATGCATTCCATGTCCACTATGAACCTTGTGGCTGCAGTGCACTGGCCTGGATGTCTCACTGACTAGCTGAGTGGATGGGAGACCACACTGGTACTGGAGCGTTAGACCACACAAATAACAGAAAGTTGGACAGTGATGCAAGGAGGAAGGGTCTCCAGTACAGAACACCCCAGGAAATCCTTCCTCCCTGTGACTATCAAACTGAACAACTCCTCCCCCTTGTGTCATGGGGTAGACTGACTCCCCTCCCCCCTATCTAGATAGCACAGCTATCTGGACTACACTTCTTCCCACCCGGTCTCCTGCAAAAAGTCTATCCCCTACTCCCAATTCCTCCGTCTACGCCGCATCTGCGCCCGGGATGAGGTGTTTCACACTAGGGCGTCAGAGATGTCCTCATTCTTCAGGAAACGGGGCTTCCCCTCTTCCATTATAGATGAGGCTCTCACTAGGGTCTCTTCTACATCCTGCAGCTCCGCTCTTAAACATAGAAACATAGAAAATAGGTGCAGGAGTAGGCCATTCGGCCCTTCGAGCCTGCACCGCCATTCAATATGATCATGGCTGATCATCCAGCTCAGTAACCTGTACCTGCCTTCTCTCCATACCCCCTGATCCCTTTAGCAAAAAGGGCTCCCCCTCCCCCCACTCGCAACAAGGACAGAATCCCCCTTGTTCTCACCTTTCACCCCACCAGCCAGCGGATCCAACAAATCATCCGCCAACATTTCCGTCACCTACAACGGGACCCCACCACTGGCCATATCTTCCCATCTCCTCCCCTCTCTGAGTTCCACAGAGACCGTTCCCTCCGTAACTCCCTGGTCCACTCGTCCCTTCCTACCCAAACCACCCCATCCCCGGGCACTTTCCCCTGCAACCGCACGAGATGCAACACCTGTCCCTTTACCTCTCCCCTCAATTCCATCCAAGGACCCAAACAGTCTTTCCAGGTGAGACAGAGGTTCACCTGCACCTCCTCCAACCTCAACTATTGCATCCGCTGCACCAGATGTCAACTTATTTACATCGGCGAAACCAAGCGCAGGCTCGGCGATCGCTTCGCTCAACACGTGCGCTCGGTCCTCGTTGGCCAAACTGGTCTCCCAATGACCACAGTTTGATTAGGTTTAAGATAGTTATGGATACGGACGGAGAGGGTCCACGTGTAAAAATGCTCAACCGTGGTACAGCCAACTTCGAGGGTAGGAGAGAAGGTCTCGCTTAAGTTGACTGGAGCAGGTTATTTGAGGGGAAAGGAATATTGGCCAAGTAAGATGTTTTTAAAAATGTGCTGACGAAAGCTCAGCAAATGTATGTCCCCATTAGAGTGAAGGGCAAAGCAGGCAAACGTAAGGAAACTTGGCTGACGAGGGAAATTGAGGCGTTGGTCAAAAACAAGAAGGATGCATGGGACAGGTATAGGCAGCTGGGATCAAGTGCATCGTTGGTGGAGTTTTGGAAACTAAGGAGTATACTGAAAAAATGAGATGAGAAGGGCAAAAAGGGGCCAGGAGATAGCTCTGGCGGGTAGCATGAAGGACAATCCCAAAAGATTTTATAAATACATAAGGGGGAAAAGGGTAACTAGAGAGAGTGTGGGACCTCCCAGGAATCAAAGCGGTCACCTCTGTGTGGAGCCACAGGAGATGGGCAAGGTCCTCAATGAGTATTTCTCCTCCGTATTTACCGAGCAGAAAGACAGTAGGATGGAGGAGCTTAGGACAGTCAATGGAAGTGTCTTGAGAGCAGTCAGTGTTACCGACGAAGAAGCACCGAAAGTACTGTCATGTGTGAAGGTAGATAAACCTCCAGGGCCTGATTTAATATATCCGAGGACATTACGGGAAACTAGAGAGGAAATTGTGGGAGCCCTGGTTGAAATTTACAAGCCTTCCTTAAATACAGGAGAGGCTGGAGGGTGGCAAATGTTGTATCTCTATTCAATTAGGGCTGCAGGGAAAATGCTGGGAACTATAGGCCGGTGAGCTTAACATCTGTAGTTGGAAAGTTACTCAAGAGTATTCTGAGGTTATACAGGCATTTGGATGGGCAAGGGCTGATTTGGGATAGTCAGCATGGTTTTGTACGTGGGAGGTCGTGTCTCACTAATCTGATTGATATTTTGAAGACGTGAGCAGAAAGGTCGATGAGGGCAGAGCTGTAGATGTTGTGTACATGGACTTCAGTAAGGCATTCGACAAGGTTCTGCATGGAAGGCTGCTCTGGAAGGTTAGATCGCATGGGATCCAAGGAGAGATAGCTGAATGGATAGAAAATTGGCTCCATGGAAGAAAGCAGAGGGTGAAGGTGGAAAGTTGCTTCTTGGACTGGAGGCCTGTGACTAGTGGTGTGCCTCAGGGTTCGGTGCTGGGCCCGTTACTGTTTGTCATCTACATCAATGATTTGGATGAGAACATTGAGGGCAAGATTAGCAAGTTTGCTGATGATACAAAAGTTCGTGGTTTTGCAGATAGTGAAGATGGTTGTGAACGATTGCAGCAGGATCTGGATCAATTGGCCAGGTGGGCGGAGGAATGGTTGATGGAAGTTAATACAGAGAAGTGTGAGGTGTTGCATTTTGGGACGTTCAACAAGGGCAGGACCTACACAGTGAATGGTAGGCCTCTGGGGAGTGTTGTACAGCAGAGGGATCTAGGAGTGCAGGTGCATGGTACCATGAAGGTCGAGTCGCAGGTAGATAAGGTAGTCAAAAAGGCTTTTGGCACTTTGGCCATCAGTCAGAATATTGAGTATAGAAGTTGGGAGGTCATGTTGCAGTTGTATAAGACGTTGGTGAGACTGTATTTAGAATATTGTGTTCAGTTCTGAGCACCATGCTATAGGAAAGATATTGTCAAGCTTGAAAGGGTTCAGTGAAGATTTACTAGGATGTTGCCAGGACTAGAGGGTGTGAGCTATGGGGAGAGGTTGAGTAGGCTGGGTCTCTATTCCATGGAGCGCAGCAGGATGAGGGGGGATCTTATAGAGGTATACAAAATCATGAGAGGAATAGATCGGATAGATACACAGTCTCTTGCCCAGATTAGGGGAATCGAGGACCAGAGGACATCGGTTCAAGGTGAAGGGGAAAAGATTTAATAAGAATCCGAGGGGTAACCTTTTTACACAAAGGGTGGTGGGTGTATGGAACAAGCTGCCAGAGGAGGTAGTTGAGGCTGAAAATATTCCATCATTTAAGAAACAGACAGGTACATGGATAGGACAGGTTTGGAGGGATATTGACCAAGTGCTGGCAAGTGGGACTAGTGTAGCTGGGACATTGTTGGCAGGTGTGGGCAAGTTGGGCCGAAGGGCCTGTTTCCACACTGTGTCACTCTGTCACTCTATGACTCTAAGTCTGCTCCACCATTCGATCATGGCTGATCTACTTTTTCCTCTCAACCCTATTCTCCTGCCTTCTCCCCAAACCTTTGATGCCCCAACTAATCAAGAACCTACCAATCTTCACTTTTAAAATGCCCAGTGTTGGCCTCCACATACACCTGTGGTAATTAATTCCACAGATTTGCCACCTTCTGGCTACAGAAATTGCTCCTCATCTTTCAAAAGCTACATCCTTTAATTCTGAGGCTGTGCCCTTTGGTCCTCCACTCTACCACTAGTGGCAAGATCCTCTCCACTTCCACTCTATCCAGGCCTTTTAATGAGATCCCACCCCTTCCTTCTAAACTCCAGCGAGTACAGGCCCAGTGCCGCCAAACATTCCTCATCACTTAACCCAACCATCCCCGGGATCATTCACGTAAACTTCCTCAGGCCCCTCTCCAATGCCAGCACATTGAGGCCTAAAACTGCTCATAATATTCTAAATGTGCCCTGACCAATGACTTATAAAACCATAACATTATATCCTTGCTTTTATATTCTAGTCCCTTCAAAATGAATGCTAACATTGCATTTCCCTTTCTTACAACCAACACCACCTACAAATTAACCTTTTGGAAATCCTGCACTTGCACTCCCAAGTCCCTTTGCACCTCCAATTTTTGAATCCTCTCCCCATTTAAAGAATACGTCTTTACTCCTTCTACCAAAATGCTTGACCATACACATTGTTACGCTGTATTAGGGCGGTCACGGTGGCGCAGCGGTAGAGTTGCTACCTTACAGGACATGCAGCGCCAGAGACCAGGGATCAATCCTGACTACGGGTGCTGTCTGCACGGAGTTTGTACGTTCTCCCCGTGACCTGCGTGGGTTTTCTCCAAGATCTTCGGTTTCCTCCCACACTCCAAAAACGTCCAGGTTTGTAGGTTAATTGGCTTCGTAAATGTAAAAATTGTCCCTAATGGATGTAGGATAGTGTTAATATGCGGGGATTGCAGGTCGGTGCGGACCCGGTGGGCTGAAGGGCCTATTTCTGCGCTGTATCTCTAAACTAAATTCTATTTGCCACTTCCTTGCCCCCTCTCCCAACCCATCCAAATCCTTCTGCAGACACCTTGCCCCTCCACTTACATATATATTATCTGCAAACGTGGCCACAAAGCCATTAATTCCATTATTATTTTAGGTCATTAACACATAACGTGAAAAATCGCAGCCCTAACACCGACCCCTGCAGTACACCATTACTCACCGGTGGCCAACTGAAAAAGGCCCTTCATTCCCTCTTTGCTTTCTGCTGTCTGGTGTGTTCTTCCACACCACCTGCCCTTTTAATAAAGGTATTATCACTCTTTTCCCTGTAGTCCCAGGTGAAGAGGTGGCTTCACAGGTGAAGCAAGTATTTCCGCTGAAGTGGGCAAGGAGACATCTTCATTCATCATTGATAAAGCAATGTGGTGGTGTGTGCCTGGATGGCTTAAGAGGGCCAATGTCCAAAAACAGTCACTGAGGAAGCTCACAGGCAAGTGCACTGATTCAAGTACAAGTAGCAAACTCCCTTTGTGACTCATAAGGTCTTCTTCATAAGCAAAACTGCAAAGTTCGGTATTTTTGTTTCATGACAATTAAATAAATTGCTAAAACGTGAAATTTTGCTCCTTTAACGTTGTCCTTTAAAGTATAAACCCGAATGCCCTTCACATGTGGAGAACATGCAACTCCTGGCAACTACCAGTTTTCCATCAATTTAGTTTAGTTTAGTTTAGAGAAACAGCACGAAAACAGGTCCTTCGGTCCACCGAGTCCGCGCCGACCAGTGATCCCTGCACACTTACACAATCTTACACACACTAGGGACAATTAACAATTTTACTGAAGCCAATTAATCTACAACCCTTTATGCCTTTGGAGTGTGGGAGGAAACCACACATTGAGAAAACCCATGAGGTGACGGGGAGAATGTACAAACTCTGTACAGACAGCACCCACAGTCAGGATCTCTGACACTGTAAGGCAGCAACTCTACCGCTGCCCCACAGTGCCACCAATTCTTGTGACATTTGATTTTCCCAACAACACTGTGTGATATCTCATCCTACATAAGGAAATCGTGCACAATGCTTATTTCTCTGTCCCCTAGTGACAAAATATGTCTGCTGACGCTAGTAATCCAAAACATTAAATTTCCACAAATTCTTTGCAGTAGGAGAAACTTCTAGCGCACTAAAATACAAATGTCATTGTTTTGGCTTCATTTTTCAGAATTGTTCATGCATGTTACAAATGTGAGCTTTCTCTGACTAAATAATGAAAATGGTAAACAAAACTGATTGCAGAAATTATTGCAATGATTTGATTAATTGGCTACATTGTAATTGCTTGTCAGTAAAAAGTCCATTAACGTTACTGGAAGGTTAAAATTGGTTGGGGGAGGGAGTGGAGGAGAGATGGGGAGACAGAGAGTCGAGGAGGTGAGGAGTGGAGGAGGAGCCGGGAAAGGAAGAGGCGGCAGAAGGAGGTGGACGGGGGAGAGGGAGAGGAGCAGGGGGAGGGAGAGGAGCAGTGGGGGGAGAGGGGAGGGGAGGAGCAGGGGAGGGGGAGAGTAGGGGAGGTGGAGGGGGGAGAGAAACATGGGGAGGGAGGGGGAGGGGAGAGGAGCAGTAGAGGGGGAAGGGGAGGAGCAGGGGAAGGGGGGGAGTAGGGGAGAGGGAGGGGGAGGAGCAGGGCGAGGGAGAGAGGAGCGGGGGGGGGGAATTCAGTGGAAAGGCACAAATTGTAGGGCTGTTTCTAAGTCTGAGCTGGGGGAAACAGTCTGTAACATAGAAACATAGAAAATAGGTACAGGAGTAGGCCATTCGGCCCTTCGAGCCTGCACCGCCATTCAATATGATCATGGCTGATCATCCAACTCAGTATCCCGTACCTGCCTTCTCTCCATACCCCCTGATCCCTTTAGCCACAAGGGCCACATCTAACTCCCTCTTAAATATAGCCAATGAACTGGCCTCAACTACCTTCTGTGGCAGAGAATTCCACAGATTCACCACTCTCTGTGTGAAAAAAAACGTTCTCATCTCGGTCCTAAAAGACTTCCCCCTTATCCTTAAACTGTGAAGGGTCTCGACCCAAAACGTCACCTGTTCCTTTTCTCCAGAGATGCTGCCTGATCCGTTGAGTTACTCCAGCATTTTGTGTCTGTCTTCAGGGACCTGATCGATTGTTTTAATTCACATCATGAATATCAATGGATTGTAGCTACTCGAGGAGACCAATGACCAGTTTCCGAGCTATAACTCATTCTTTCAACACCTTGCTTCTGCAATGAACTCCTCAACAGACCCGAGGGCTTCCTGTGACATAACTAGTCTATGATTTAATGCCAATGCCACATTTCATCATTAGCTGAAGGATTACAGATTTATCCGAAATCCAGTTTCACAAATGAAAGATAATATGCTAGTCAACTCCAGTGGTGCAGTGGGATTTCAGATTAGTTTATAACTCCAGGGTGCAATGAAATAACTTGCTCAGATAAAGCTCAGTGCAAACAGTATACGGAGTAACAACTAATACAAAAGTCGATACAATGACCAGTGGAAAGCAGCAGAACACTGCACGATTATAGTCAAAATCAAAGTTGTGCAAAAAAGGATTAAAGGACAACAGAATAACAGAATGAGGTAGAATTACGTTTAGGATGGAACTGCAGATGCTGGCTTACAACGAAGATAGACACAAAATGCTGGAGTAACTCAGCAGGTCAGGCAGCATGTCTGGATAGAAGGAATGGGTGATGTTTCGGGTCGAGATCCTTCTTCAGACTGAGCATCAGGGGAGAGGGAGAGAGATAAGGAAGTGTAAGAGATCAAAAGAGATGGGATGAAGGAAAATGTAGAATGGACTATTGTTAGCTGGGAGAAGGTGATGACAAAGCAAACCGAGATACAATGTATCTTGGGCAGTTTACAACCCAGCGGTGTGAATAATGACTTTGCTAACTTCAAATAATTCCTGCTTTGCCTCTCTCTCCATCCCTCCCCCTTCCTAGCCTGTTTGTCCCCCTGATTACATTGTATCTCTGTTTGCTTTATTGTCACCTTCTCGTAGCTAATAATGGTCTCTGGCTGTGTTCACCACTCTCTGCAGGGCCAGACAGTCATGAGCAGAGCAGTTGCCACACGTGGCTGAGATGTATCCTATTAGAATACTCTTCATAATGTATCTGTAGAATTAGAAATACTGCAGTAGCAGCAGCAAGCAGCAGCAGCAGCAAGCAGCACCAAGCTGTGTTGCTTGGGAAGTAGTGTGTGGGGATTGTGTGGGGATAGTAAGGAGTAAGACCTGTGTGATCTCCCGGACAAGTTTCGATCGCCTAGCTTGGGGTCGGAGAGGAATTTCCCGGATTTTTTCCCAAATTGGCCTGGGTTTTTTATCCGGTTTTTCGCCTCTCCCAGGAGATCACTCAGTTCTTTTGGGTGGGCGGTTGGAGCGGTTGGAGTAGCGGCCGGGCGGTAGGTTTAGTAACCGAGCACGGGGCTTTGTTTGGAGAGTATGAGTGCCAGGGCAGTTTTTTGTTCTGGGTGTCGGATGTGGGGAATCTGGGAGTCTGATAGTCTTCCAGACATCCACATCTGCGCCAGGTGCGACGAGATGGGGCTCCTAAGGGACCGTATTAGGAACCTGGAGTGGCAGATTGATGACCTCCGTCTGATCAGGGAGAGTGAGGAGGTTATAGATAGGAGTTACAGAGAGGTGGTCACTCCAAGACCACGGGAGGTAGACAAGTGGGTCACTGTTAGGGGGGGCAAGGAGCAGAGGCAGGGACTAGGGAGTACCCCGGTGGCTGTACCCCTTGGAAATAAGTACTCCTGTTTAAGTACTGTTGGGGGGGACAGCCTACCTGGGGGCAGCGACGGTGCCCGGGCCTCTGGCAAGGAGTCCGGCCCTGTTGCTCAGAAGGGTAGGGAAAGGAAGAGGAGAGCGATAGTAATAGGGGACTCTATAGTGAGGGGGTCAGATAGGCGTTTCTGTGGACGCAGTCGGGAGACCCGGATGGTGGTTTGCCTCCCTGGTGCCGGTGTCCGGGATGTGTCTGAGCGTGTCCAGGATATCCTGAAAGGGGAGGGAGAGGAGCCAGAGGTCGTGGTACATATAGGTACCAACAATATAGGTAGGATAAGGGAAGAGGTCCTGAAAGGAGAATTTAGGGGGCTAGGAAGAGAGTTAAAAAAAAGGACTTCCAAAGCAATAATCTCAGGCTTACTGCCTGTGCCACGCGATAGTGAGAATAGAAATGGAGTGAGGTGGAGGATAAATAAGTGGCTGAGGAACTGGTGCAGGGAGCAGGGTTTCAAGTTTCTGGATCATTGGGACCTCTTCTGGGGGAAGTATGACCTGTACAAAAAGGACGGGTTGCATCTGAACCTGAGGGGAACCAATATCCTGGCGGGGAGATTTGCTAAAATAATTGCGGAGACTTTAAACTAGTACGGTTGGGGGGAGGGACTCAAACACAGATAGCTAACAGGCAGTGTGTGAGGCAGGAGGCAGAAAAGGGAAACACTCAGACCCAATATGTAGGAGAGAAAGAAGGGAAAAGAAATAAACTGAGAATAAGAAATGATGGGTCCCTTAAATGTGTATATTTTAATGCTAGGAGCATTGTAAGAAAGGTGGATGAGCTTAGAGCCTGGATTGACATCTGGAAGTATGATGTTGTGGCGATCAGTGAAACATGGTTGCAGGAGGGTTGCGATTGGCAATTAAATATTCCAGGATTTCATTGTTTCAGATGTGATAGAATCGGAGGGGCAAAAGGTGGGGGTGTTGCATTGCTTGTCAGGGAGGATATCACAGCAGTGCTTTGGCAGGA
This sequence comes from Rhinoraja longicauda, assembly GCF_053455715.1. Lineage (NCBI taxonomy): Eukaryota > Metazoa > Chordata > Chondrichthyes > Rajiformes > Arhynchobatidae > Rhinoraja > Rhinoraja longicauda. Next base: position 27,115,639 of record NC_135985.1, read on the forward strand.
CAGACTAGAAGGCTCGATTAGGGAGGCTGTTTGGGTGGAACTCAGAAATGAGAAAGGTTTAGCAACACTCATAGGGGTGTATTATAGACCGCCAAATAGGGAACGAGAATTGGAAGAGCAAATATGTAAGGAGATAGCAGATATTAGTAGTAAGCACAGAGTGGTGATTGTGGGTGATTTCAATTTTCCGTATATAGACTGGGAATCGCATTCTGTTAAAGGGCTGGATGGTTTGGAGTTTGTAAAATGTGTGCAGGATAGTTTTTTGCAGCAATACGTAGAGGTGCCTACCAGAGAAGGGGCAGTGTTGGACCTCCTGTTAGGAAATGAGATGGGTCGGGTGACGGAGGAATGTGTTGAGGAGCACTTTGGGTCTAGTGATCACAATGCCATTAGTTTTAATATCATTATGGAGAAGGTCAAATCTGGACCAAGGGTTGAGATTTTGGATTGGAGAAAGGCTAATTTTGAGGAGATGAGAAAGGATTTAAAAGGAGTGAAATGGAAATTTTTGTTTTATGAAAAGGATATAATAGAGAAATGGAGGATATTTAAAGGTGAAATTTTGAGAGTACAGAGTCTTTATGTCCCTGTTCGGTGGAAAGGAAAGAATAATAATTTGAAAGAGCCGTGGTTTTCCAGGGAAATTGGACACTTGGTTCGGAAAAAGAGGGAGATATACAATAAATATAAGCGGCAGGGAGTAAATGAGGTTCTTGAGGAATATAAAGAATGTAAAAGGAATCTTAAGAAGGAAATTAGAAAAGCGAAAAAAAGATATGAGGCTGCTTTGGCAAGTAATGTAAAAGTAAATCCCAAGGGGTTCTACAGATATGTCAATAGCAAAAGGATAGTGAGGGATAAAATTGGTCCATTAGAGAGTCAGAGTGGACAGCTATGTGCTGAGCCGGAAGAAATGGGGGAGATATTAAACAATTTCTTTTCTTCGGTATTTACCGAGGAGAAGGATATTGAATTATGTGAGGTAAGCGAAACAAGTAGAGTAGTGATGGAAATTAGGAGGATTAAAGAAGAGGAGGTACGGACACTTTTGAAAAATATAAAAGTGGATAAGTCTCCAGGTCCTGATAGGATATTCCCTAGGACATTGAGGGAAGTTAGTGCAGAAATAGCAGGGGCTATGACGGAAATATTTCAAACGTCATTAGAAACGGGGATGGTGCCGGAAGATTGGCGCATTGCGCATGTTGTGCCCTTGTTTAAAAAAGGTTCTAAAAGTAAACCTAGCAATTATAGACCTATTAGTTTGACGTCTGTGGTGGGAAAATTAATGGAAAAGATACTTAGGGACAATATATATAATTATTTGGATAATCAAGGCCTGATTAGAAACAGTCAACATGGATTTGTGCCTGGAAGGTCATGTTTGACTAATCTTCTTGAATTTTTTGAAGAGGTTACCAGGGAAATTGATAAGGGCAAGGCTGTGGATGTTGTCTATATGGACTTCAGTAAGGCATTTGACAAGGTTCCACATGGAAGGTTGATTAAGAAGGTTAAATCGTTGGGTATTAATAGTGAGGTTGCAAGATGGATTCAACAATGGCTGAATGGGAGATACCAGAGGGTAACGGTTGACAATTGTATGTCAGGTTGGAGGCCAGTGTCTAGTGGAGTACCCCAAGGATCTGTGTTGGGTCCACTGTTGTTTGTCATTTACATTAATGATCTGGATGATGGTGTGGCAAATTGGATTAGTAAATATGCAGATGATACTAAGATAGGTGGAGTAGTTGATAGTGAGGTAGATTTTCAAAGTCTACAGAGAGACTTGGGCCTTTTGGAAGGGTGGGCTGAAAGATGGCAGATGGAGTTTAATGCTGATAAGTGTGAGGTGCTGCATTTTGGTAGGACAAATCAAAATAGGACGTACAGGGTAAATGGTAGGGAATTGAGGAATGCAGTGGAACAGAGGGATCTGGGAATAACTGTGCATTGTTCCCTGAAGGTGGAATCTCATGTGGATAGGGTGGTGAAGAAGGCGTTTGGTATGCTTGCCTTTATAAATCAGAGCATCGAGTATAGAAGTTGGGATGTAATGTTAAAATTGTACAGGGCATTGGTGAGGCCGAATCTGGAGTATGGTGTGCAGTTCTGGTCGCCAAATTATAGGAAGGATGTCGACAAAATGGAGAGGGTACAGAGGAGATTTACTAGAATGTTGCCTGGGTTTCAGCACTTGGGCTACAGAGAGAGGTTGAACAGGTTGGGTCTTTATTCTTTGGAGCATAGAAGGTTGAGGGGGGACTTGATAGAGGTTTTTAAAATTTTGAAAGGGTCGGACAGAGTTGACGTGGGTAGGCTTTTCCCTTTGAGAGTGGGGAAGATTCCAACAAGGGGACATAGCTTCAGAATTGAGGGACAAAGGTTTAGGGGTAACATGAGGGGGAACTTCTTTACTCAGAGGGTGGTGGCTGTATGGAATGGGCTTCCGGTGGAAGTGGTGGAGGCTGGCTCGATTTTATTATTTAAGAGTAAATTGGATAGGTATATGGATAGGAGGGGATTAGAGGGTTATGGTCTGAGTGCAGGTAGATGAGACTAGGTCAGGGAGAATGGTCGGCGTGGACTGGTAGGGCCGGTCAGGCCTGTTTCCATGCTGTAGTTGTTATATGTTATATGTTATATATAACACTCGTGGATATGCTGAATCTTCTCAGACGCCTATGAAAATGAATGAAAGGACACAAAATGCTGGAGTAACTCAGCAGGTCAGGCAGCATCTCTGGAGAATATGGATAGGTGACATTTTGTCTCGGGAACCTTCTCCAGACTGATTGTAGGGGGTGGGGGGGGGGGGTGAAACCTGGAAGAGAGGAGAGGCAGGACAAAGCATGGCAGGTAATAGGTGGACACAGGTGAGAGGGAAATGATGGGCAGATGGTTGGAACAAAATCCAGAGATAAAAGCACAAGGTTTGAGACAGGATTGAACAGTTGCGAAGTGTGAAGCCAGAGGAGGGAATGTAGGAGGAGTGGGATTGGGGAGGGGACAAATAGGTGGGAGTACATGCAGAGAAAGGGGTGCGTGGGAGAAACGGGAGGGGAAGAGGTTAACAAATTTGTTAGAGATTAACCAAAATTGGAGAATTCAATACCCATATCATTAGGTTGTAAGCCTGAGTTGGATAGAGCTTTAGGGGCTAGTGGAATCAAGAGATATGTGGAGAAGGCAGGCACGGGTTATTGATTGTGGATGATCAGCCATGATCACAATGAATGGCGGTGCTGGTTCGAAGCGCCGAATGGCCTCCTCCTGCACCTATTTTCTATGTTTCTAAGCCACTCAAACAGAATAGGAGGTGCTGTTCCTCCAGTTTGCGTGTGGCCTCACACTTGCAATGGAGATGGCCCTGGACAGAAAGGTCAGTGTGGGAATGGGAAGTGGAATTGTTCCCAATGTGGCCTCCTGTACATTGGCAAGAGCAGGTGTAGACTCACCGACTCACTGAAAATCTGTGCTCGATTGGCCAATACAAACGGGATCTCCCGGTTGCTAACCATTTTAACTCCTCTTACCACTCCCACACTGACCTTCCCGTCCTGGGCCTCCACTGTTGTCAGAGTGAGGCCACACACAAACCCGTGGAACAGCACCTCATATTCTGCTTGGCAATTACACTTGGCTCACTTGTACAGCGCAGGATCATTCTTCTCGAAAGATGTTCCCTGTTCCCTGTTCCCTGAGACATGGCTACAAGAGGACCAGGGCTGGGAACTGAATATTCAGGGGTACACAACGTATAGAAAAGACAGACAGGTGGGCAGAGGGGGTGGGGTTGCTCTGATGGTAAGGAATGATATTCATTCCCTTGCAAGGGGTGACATAGAATCAGGAGATGTTGAATCAGTATGGATAGAAATTAGAAATTGTAAGGGTAAAAAGACCCTAATGGGAGTTATCTATAGGCCCCCAAACAGTAGCCTCGAAATAGGGTGCAAGTTGAATCAGGAGATAAAATTGGCGTGTAAAAAATGTAATGCTATGGTGGTTATGCAGGTAGACTGGGAAAATCAGGTTGGAAATGGACCCCAGGAAAGAGAGTTTGTAGAGTGCCTTCGAGATGGATTCTTAGAACAGCTTGTACTGGAGCCTACCAGGGAGAAGGTAATTCTGGATTTAGTGTTGTGTAATGATCCTGATCTGATAAGGGGACTAGAGGTAAAAGAGCCATTAGGAGGCAGTGATCACAACATGATAAGTTTTACTCTGCAAATGGAAAGGCAGAAGGGAAAATCGGAAGTGTCAGTATTACAGTATAGCAAAGGGGATTACAGATGCATGAGGCAGGAGCTGGCCAAAATTGACTGGAAGGAGGCCCTAGCAGGGAAGACGGTAGAACAGCAATGGCAGGTATTCCTGGGAATAATGCAGAGGTTGCAGGATCAATTTATTCCAAAGAGGTGGAAAGACTCTAAGGGGAGTAAGAGACACCTGTGGCTGACAAGGGAAGTCAGGGACAGCATAAAAATTAAGGAGAGGAAGTATAACATAGCAAAGAAGAGTGGGAAGACAGAGGATTGGGACTCTTTTAAAGAGCAACAAAAGTTAACTAAAAAGGCAATACGGGGAGAAAAGATGAGGTACGAGGGTAAACTAGCCAATAATATAAAGGAGGATAGCAAAAGTTTTTTTAGGTACGTGAAGAGGAAAAAAATAGTCAAGGCAAATGTGGGTCCCTTGAAGACAGAAGCAGGGGAATTTATTATGGGGAACAAAGAAATGGCAGACGAGTTAAACCGTTACTTTGGATCTGTCTTCACTGAGATACACACAATCTCCCAAATGTTCTAGGGGCCGGAGAACCTAGGGTGATGGAGGAACTGAAGGAAATCCACATTAGGCAGGAAATGGTTTTGGGTAGACTGATGGGACTGAAGGCTGATAAATCCCCAGGGCCTGATGGTCTGCATCCCAGGGTACTTAAGGAGGTGGCTCTAGAAATAGTGGAAGCATTGGAGATCATTTTTCAATGTTCTATAGATTCAGGATCAGTTCCTGTGGATTGGAGGATAGCAAATGTTATCCCACTTTTTAAGAAAGGAGGGAGAGAGAAAACGGGTAATTATAGACCAGTTAGTCTGACATCAGTGGTGGGGAAGATGCTGGAGTCAATTATAAAAGACGAAATTGCTGAGCATTTGGATAGCAGTAACAGGATCATTCCGAGTCAGCATGGATTTACGAAGGGGAAATCATGCTTGACAAATCTACTGGAATTTTTTGAGGATGTAACTAGGAAAATTGACAAGGGAGAGTCAGTGTACCTCGACTTTCAGAAAGCCTTCGACAAGGTCCCACATAGGAGATTAGTGGGCAAAATTAGGGCACATGGTATTGGGGGTAGGGTACTGACATGGATAGAAAATTGGTTGACAGACAGAAAGCAAAGAGTGGGGATAAATGGGTCCCTTTCGGAATGGGAGACAGTGACCAGTGGGGTACCGCAAGGTTCGGTGCTGGGACCCCAGCTATTTACGATATACATTAATGACTTAGACGAAGGGATTAAAAGTACCATTAGCAAATTTGCAGATGATACTAAGCTGGGGGGTAGTGTGAATTGTGAGGAAGATGCAATAAGGCTGCAGGGTGACTTGGACAGGTTGTGTGAGTGGGCGGATACATGGCAGATGCAGTTTAATGTAGATAAGTGTGAGGTTATTCACTTTGGAAGTAAGAATAGAAAGGCAGATTATTATCTGAATGGTGTCAAGTTAGGAGGAGGGGGAGTTCAACGAGATCTGGGTGTCCTAGTGCATCAGTCAATGAAAGGAAGCATGCAGGTACAGCAGGCAGTGAAGAAAGCCAATGGAATGTTGGCCTTCATAACAAGAGGAGTTGAGTATAGGAGCAAAGAGGTCCTTCTACAGTTGTACCGGGCCCTGGTGAGACCGCACCTGGAGTACTGTGTGCAGTTTTGGTCTCCAAATTTGAGGAAGGATATTCTTGCTATGGAGGGCGTGCAACGTAGGTTCGCTAGGTTAATTCCCGGAATGGCGGGACTGTCGTATGTTGAAAGGCTGGAGCGATTGGGCTTGTATACACTGGAATTTAGAAGGATGAGGGGGGATCTTATTGAAACATATAAGATAATTAGGGAATTGGACACATTAGAGGCAGGAAACATGTTCCCAATGTTGGGGGAGTCCAGAACAAGGGGCCACAGTTTAAGAATAAGGGGTAGGCCATTTAGAACGGAGACGAGGAAGAACTTTTTCAGTCAGAGTGGTGAAGGTGTGGAATTCTCTGCCTCAGAAGGCAGAGGAGGCCAGTTCGTTGGATGCTTTCAAGAGAGAGCTGGATAGAGCTCTTAAGGATAGCGGAGTGAGGGGGTATGAGGAGAAGGCAGGAACGGGGTACTGATTGAGAGTGATCAGCCATTGAATGGCGGTGCTGGCTCGAAGGGCTGAATGGCCTACTCCTGCACCTATTGTCTATTGTCTATTGTCTATTGTCTATTGTCATCGATGTTCTGGTTAGGATAGACCCTGATTTTCTGTATTAGAATGCAGTCATCAATGCATTTCTTGCTGAAATTGGTTACAACTGAGATATTCTCATTTAATGTTTGAAGTGAAATTCTCTGCCACAGAGGACAGTGGAAGCTAAATCACTGGATGGATTTAAGAGAGAGTTAGATAGAGCTCTCGGGGCTAGTGGAATCAAGGGACATGGGAAGAAGGCAGGCATGGGTTATTGATTGGGGACAATCAGCCATGATCACAATGAATGGCGGTGCTGGCTCGAAGGGCCAAATGGCCTCCTCCTGCACCTATTTTCTATGTTTCTATGTTTCTAAGTGGTTTAGTCTCTGTGAGCAATACTGACAGACGATCCATGAACTGAAATAAGGGGGAGGAATGGAGTGATGGATGTACTTGCTGGTAGTGTAGCTGTGGTCTAGAGCGTTAACGCCCAGCATGGGCAGGAACCAAGATGTTTGGGACATGTTCTTAGTTATTTCCTTAAACAAGGTTGGTAGTTTCTGAATGTGGACTGTGAAATGTGCAGCGTGAATGAATATGGTGAGAACAGTCTCGTGAAATTGACTGACTGAGATAACCAGCCTGGGAACTTCCCATCCTTCTCAGAAACAAATCTGCACACACCATAATTCTGAAATTTGTTAGTATTTCTCTTGAATTATTTTCTGTTGCTCACTCTCACAAAGTTAGTATTAACCAGTTTATCAGCTTGATTAACCTTCATCAATATTCTCCACTCTACAGACTGTTTGCAGCCTTTGAGCTGGGAACAACTCGATGTGGACTTATTTTCCTCTCGCAAGATACCACATGGTAGAGATGAAAGAAAACCGTGAATCTGCTGTTTTAACCAAATGTAGCACAGTACGTTTAAACATCCGAGTCATGATTGCTGACGTGCCCGCCTGCTTGTTTCCCAATCCCAAATGTTGTAGATTGCCCACAGGTTTGGCGGGTTCAGATGAGTATGAATTGGCAGTTTCTGTTCCAGTACTGGGTCCATCACTTACCGAGTTAGGATCCGTTTCCAAGTTTATAGCAATGACGCTGTTGAGATTAAGTGTAAGGATGAGTCATGGAGTCACAGAGTCATCAAGCACAGAAACAAGTCTTTGGCCCAACTCGTCCACCAAGATGTCCCATCTGAGCTTTCATCTTAATAGAAATCCTTTAATAGAAATCCCATTCAATGATAGTGGCCTAGTTTCCCCTGGACTTTGTCGACAGTTCCAGCTTGTTGTGGAATCAATCAGAGAATGCGAGCCTTGGACAGATCACAAACTTGGTTGATTTCTAGGTTGTAATGTTTCTCCACAAGGTAGTATGTGGGGTGTTGGGTGAATGCTTAACCTTGTCTTTTGTAGCGCCACAGGGCTAGAGGAGACAACATTTCAGTGGAGCATGTAAAAACACTGAGACTGAGTTACAGACATCAATGTGCTGTACTTACATAAAGAGGTTGAACAGAAGCTTCTTCTCATTATTGACCCTCAGGGGCAGGTCATTCAGCACATCTAGCATGTTCCACCATTCAATAGGATCGTGGTTGAACCGATTACTGATCTCAATTATTGATCCCCATGAACCTCGGTGACCTTGTCATTCAATAATCTGTCTAGGACAGGCTTGAACTATCCACAATCGCTTCCAGTGGCGCTATGCTCTGATAAAGCCACGTGTCAACTAGCTCCGAAGAAAATCCGATCTTAAGGGGAAAGAACGGGACGGGTCCACTGAAATTTGCCGATAACTTTCAACGAAGGGTGAGTGAAGTCATCAGACCCTGACTCCTACCGTTTATATGTCGATAAGTCGCACTCCCCCGTTAAAAACCGCAGCAAAACGAGCTGGCAAGGCCAGGCTGTCGGAAGAAGAATCAGGTCAGATGGAAGCATCAGCCTCAGCCTCAATTCCAGTGCCGACCCAAGAAGAAATTCCCAAACAGCCCCGAAAACCACAGCCTAAAAAATTGGATTGGAGGAATTTCGAACCATAGTTGGTGAGGAGCTTTCAAGTATGAAGGATGATTTTCAGGAAATGAAAGATGAATTAATATCGTTGAAAGGATTGAAGGGAGAAATATCAACTATCATCAGTGAGAAGTTATCATCAGTGAAGAAAGAAATATGTGATAGTATGAACGAACATATGGTGGAAGTAAACTCTAAACTACAAAAGCTGGATTCTGACTTTACCAGTAAGTTGGAGCATATTACTACTACGGTACATCAACATGACGAGGCTATACGCGAGTTGGAAGTTCTAGCTGAGACAAGCGCTGAAACAACAAAAAGGGTATTAACGGAGACTCAACGCCTATCTGATCTACTAGCGAAAGTAACCGAAAAATGCATTGACTTAGAGGGTCGATCTAAACGTCAGAACCTAAGGATTGTTGGAGTTAAAGAAGGCCAAGAGAAAGATAAAAACCTTTGTGATTTCACTGCTGAACCCCTACGGGATGTTTTGAAACTGGACACAAAACCTTTGCTGGATCGAGCCCACAGAGCACTGAGAGCTCAGATTCGGAATGTTGTACCCGGCCAAACTGCGAGTCACCTACAAGCAGACAGAAACCTTTTATACTGATCACAATAAAGCATTCGAATTCGCCCGAGAGATTGAAAACTTGCTGAAGGGATGAATACCACTCCATGGCTGTAATTACTGGCAGAGAACTGATTGGGCTATAAGGCGTTATAATTTAAAGTTCCAAGACCAGTGAACAAGCTATATGACTATTAATCTTTACTAACTACTATTAATAAAAAATTATTCTTAATCACTACCAATAAGAAGTTCAAGTAACACTTGACTCATGTAAATTTAACTTTTAACATTTAACTAATACACCCTAGGGGGAAAACTGGCCTATTTTGGATTAAATTCCTTTGGGCCTGTCCTGTTTATTTCCCCTTACTTCTAACATTTTTTTTTTTTTAAACCGGAGCTAGTATTAATTTTGTCACGAGCTACGGAAGTCCTTGACTTTTTTGCCACCATAGGGCGGCTTTCACTAACTGCACTAATTGTAGTTGTAGTTTTAGATGTTTCTTTTCTTTTCTTGCACTCTTTTAACTCTCTACGTTCTTATCTTACTTCTAATTTTTTTCACTATGTTATTATTAAGTATTTATATCATTTTGGGAGATACTTTCGGGTGATACTCCGAATACTACAAAAGACCACCCAACCTCCACTCAAGAAGAATGCTATGGTTCGTGTGACAACCCATTTACTTTATCATAGACCATTTAATCTTTAAGATGCAAGATACTACTACGAAATCTGGGGGTAAAGGTATTACATTTTGTAGCTGGAATGTTATGGGCATTAATGAACCAATCAAAAGAGGTAAAGTACTTTCACATCTAAAATCAATTAATGCTGATATAATGTTTCTTCAGGAAACCCATCTCAAAAACGTAGCACATAATAGACTGAAAGACAAATGGATTGACAAATTATTTCATTCATCATTCTCCTTAAATCAAGAGGGGTAGCCATTTTAATCCGTAAGAGTATACCATTCAAACACCTCTTCTATTGTTGATACTGAAGGTAGATATGTCATATTAGTGGGTGAACTGTATTCTACAAAACTGATATTGGTGAATATCTATGCACCAAACTTTGACAACCCGCTATTTTTTAAGAAAATATTTAATACTATTCCAGAATTTGGACAATACAATTTGATAATTGGAGGAGATTTAAATTGTACATTAGATCCTTATTTGAATAGATCGTCAACTCAAAGGAAAATAAAATCCAAGTCATGTGAATTATTTAATTCATATATAAACAGTGCAAATATAAAAGACGTTTGGAGAATTGAAAACCCCTCAGGCCGTGAGTATTCTTTTTATTCACCAGTGCACAAAAAATATTCAAGAATTAACTACTTCTTAGTAGACTCCAAACTCATTCCTTATACGTATAATTCAAAATATCATAACATTATTATATCCGATCATTCCCCTCTAACATTTAGGGAAAAACTACAAGGAGTAACGGAGAAAGACTAATTGGAGATTCAACCCACAAATCTTAAACGAAACAGCATGTTACGACTATCTCAACTTGCAGATTAAAACCTTTTTTCAGACAAATGACCTCCCTGAAACATGATATCTAAACGATATTCTTTCTATAACCTAAGACGCTTGTTCAATATAATATACTCAAATAGAATATTAAACGAAGACTTAGCAATCATTTCGCTAGACGCTGAAAAAGCATTTGATCAAGTGGAATGGCCCTATCTTTTCTCCGTGATGGAAAAATTCCAACTCGGTGAAAACCTTTGCTCATGGGTGAAACTTATATATAAAACTCCAACAGCTAGAATACTGACAAACCAAATGTTGTCACCAAAATTTTACTTATCCAGAGGTTGTAGACAAGGATGTCCACTATCTCCGCTTTTATTTGCCCTCGTTATCAAACCACTCGCCGAGAGTATCAGATCACACCCAGACATTCACGGCTATAACACTAAACATACAATTAACAAAATTTCCTTATATGCGGACGATGTACTATAAACATCACAAACCTTGAAATTAGCATTCCGAATTTACTAAATCTCATAACTCAATTTGACTCATTCTCTGGATATAGAATTAATTGGTACAAAAGCGAAATCATGCCAATTACGGAACAAAATCCGGCTATACTTCAACAATTCCCTTTTAAAATTGCCTATGAAAAGTTCAAATACCTTGGAATCTACGTGACTAGGAAATATACCTCTTTATTTAAATCAAATTTCCCTTCTTTAGTTACTAAATTACATAGAAATATCCAATTTTGGAAAACACTCCCCATTTCACTAGCTGGTCGAATTAATGCTATAAAGATGATCTTCCTCCCACAGCTACTATACTTATTTCAAGCAATCCCGATACACCTTCCAAAAATTTTTTTCAAAAAAATTGATTCAATTATTAATAATTTTATTTGGAATTATAAGACCCATAGAATAAATTAAAGACATTTATGCAAGTCTAAAACTAATGGAGGATTCACTTTACCAAACTTCCTATTTTATTACTGGGCGGTTAATATTAAAAATATAACCTTCTGGCTGGACGACATTGATCGGCAACCAGATTGGTTAAAGTTGGAGAAGGAGGATTGCTTACCATTTGACATTGGTGCGATCTTATTCGCCCCAATAACTGAATAAAAAAACATATGGAGGAAACCCGATTATACATAGTGTTATCCGTATTTGGAAACAATTAAAACTCACTTTAAAATTGAGTAATTTATCTTTCTTCCTACCCATTGCAAATGACCCTTCTTTCAAACCGTCTGTCTCAGATAGAGGTTTCATTCAATGGAAAAGTTATGGAATCAAAATGGTGGGAGACCTCTATCATAAGGGAACTTTTCTCTCTTTTCAGGAATTACAACAGAAGTATGGATTACATGCTAATAATTTTTTTAGATATTTACAACTCAGAGATTATGTAAAATCACATACGCAAGAATATAGATTTAGAGGCCCAGGAATTCTTGATGAATGCTTGAACCGTCACTACAATACAAATAAATTAATATCTTATATTTATAATACTCTTTTAGATACCGACATTCCTTCATCAGAATCATATAGACGAGCATGGGAGGACGAATTGGCTCAACCCATAACGCAAGACATATGGGACGAAAGTTTACAACACATACATCAATGCTCGTTAAACACTAGACACTCATTAATACAATTTAAAATATTACACAGACTACATTATTCAAAGACAAAATTAAACAGGATCTTCCCAAGTATCTCCCCTATTTGTGATAAATGTCAATTTCAAGAAGCCAATTTAACTCACACTTTTGTGACTTGTACAAATATGCAAAATTTTTGGATTGATATTTTAAAAATCATTTCCAAAGTTATCGATAACCAACTGGATTTAGATCCAAAATTAATAATTTTAGGATTATCAGAACACATTACAAACTTTACGCCAAGTCAGAGACGCTTTCATGACTACAGTTGACTACAACTGCGAAAAAATTAATACTTAAATTTTGGAAAAAACCAGTAACCCCCACAATTAAAATGTGGATTATGGAAATGACCGAGACCTTGCATTTGGAAAAAATAAGGTTTGCCTTAATTGACAAACCAGATCTATTTTTTAAAATATGGTCTCCATTTATTGAATTTTTAAAAAAGTAAATGGGTTTGTCACAAAACTAAAATTTAAAACTAAAGTTAAAACTTGAGTTTAGGGTTGGATGTACAACTATACTCATTAACTCCCGGATGTATCCCCATAATCTTTATATTTGTAATTATCTTTTTTCTTTGCTTTCTCTCTATTAGTTTATAGTCTTCTTTTCCAGTCTCTTTTCATCTTTATTTTTTCTTTAAAAATTTAAAAATTGAAGCTATGTAAGAATTCTATAACCAGTTTGTCGTTTATTATTATTTGTACATATGCTTTAAAAAATTTAAAATTGAACTATCCACAATCAACATCCACAGATCTCTGAGTCTATAGGAAATTCCTCTTCATGCCAGCCTTAATGTTTCAATAGGTTTTCCTGAGACGATCATGCCATCAATCAAGGCGTCTATCCTCTCAGTACCCATCCTCTCCAGCCCATGACAATGCCTCACATTCTTATGGTGTAGAGAATATGGACACAGCATAAACACAGACATCAGATCTTACTCCAGTTGTTCTACTCACCAGCCATTGATGACCCCATCTGGGTTCAGCATGGGAATGATTTTGAAGATGTAGGCATCCCGTAGGCAGCGAGCAATGGGGTTGTTACTCATGAGAAATTCCAGGGTCCCTTTCATGACCCAACTGGCATTGCTCTCTCCAGGATGGACCCGTCCTGTCAGGACAATGTACTGACGATTCCCTGCAACATAGCACCAGAATGGAATAGGAATAGGAGGAATAGGAACACCTTATTGTGACTAGGTACCACATGTGACTAGGCACAGTGAGATTCTTTGCTTGCATACACAATGTATAGAAATAGCAGCCACCTACAGCGCTGACAAAGTTACAAAGCACGCCGGCTCCCGCATTTGTCCCCTCCCCCCAGCGGTTCCCCACACCGGGTCCTCCATTATCTTTTGTCCCCTCCCCCCTAATGTCCATTGTTCCTCCCCTCTCCCCACACCGGATCCTCCATTGTCTTTACCCTTCCCCTCACGGTGGTCCCCCACGCCGGGTCCTCCATTGTGGAAAATGGTGATCATTTTCCAATGTTCTATAGATTCAGGATCAGTTCCTGTGGATTGGAGGGTAGCTAATGTTGACCCACTTTTTAAGAAATGAGGGAGAGAGAAAACTGGAAATTATAGACCAGTTAGTCTGACATCAGTGGTGGGGAAGATGCTGGAGTCAATTATAAAAGACGAAATTTTGGAGCATTTGGATAGTAGTAACAAGATTGTTCCGAGTCAGCATGGATTTACGAAGGGGAAATCATGCTTGACTAATCTCCTGGAATTCTTTGAGGATGTAACTAGGAAAATTGACAGGGGAGAGCTGGTGGATGTGGTGTACCTCGACTTTCAGAAAGCCTTCGACAAGGTTCCACATAGATTAGTGGGCAAAATTAGAGCACATGGTATTGGAGGTAGGGTACTGACATGGATAGAAAATTGGTTGACAGACAGAAAGCAAAGAGTGGGGATAAATGGGTCCCTTTCAGAATGGCAGGCAGTAACTAGTGGGGTACCACAAGGCTCGGTGCTGGGACCGCAGCTATTTACAATATACATTAATGACTTGGATGAAGGGATTAAAAGTACCATTAGCAAATTTGCAGATGATACAAAGCTGGGTGGTAGTGTGAACTGTGAGGAAGATGCTATGAGGTTGCAGGGTGACTTGGACAGGTTGTGTGAGTGGGCGGATGCATGGCAGATGCAGTTTAATGTGGATATGTGTGAGGTTATCCACTTTGGTGGTAAGAATAGGAAGGCAGAGTATTATCTGAATGGTGTCAAGTTAGGAAGAGGGGACGTACAACGAGATCTGGGTATCCTAGTGCATCAGTCACTGAAAGGAAGCATGCAGGTACAGCAGGCAGTCAAGTAAGCCAATGGAATGTTAGCCTTCATAACAAGAGGAGTTGAGTATAGGAGCAATGAGGTCCTTCTAAAGTTGTACAGGGCCCTAGTGAGACCGCACCTGGAGGACTGTGTGCAGTTTTTGTCTACAAAATTGAGGAAGGATATTCTTGCTATTGAGGGCGTGCAGCGTAGGTTTACTAGGTTAATTCCCGGAATGGCGGGACTGTCATATGTTGAAAGACTGGAGCAACTAGGCTTGTATGCACTGGAATTTAGAAGGATGAGAGGGGATCTTATCGAAACGTATAGGATTATTAAGGGGTTGGACATGTTAGAGGCAGGAAACATGTTCCCAATGTTGGGGGAGTCCAGAACAAGGGGCCACAGTTTAAGAATAAGGGGTAGGCCATTTAGAACGGAGATGAGGAAAAACCTTTTCAGTCACAGAGTTGTGAATCTGTGGAATTCTCTGCCTCGGAAGGCAGTGGAGGCCGATTCTCTGAATGCTTCAAGAGAGAGCTAGATAGAGCTCTTAAGGATAGTGGAGTCAGGGGGTATGGGGAGAAGGCAGGAACGGGGTACTGATTGAGAATGATCAGCCATGATCACATTGAATGGCGGTGCTGGCTCGAAGGGCCGAATGGCCTACTCCTGCACCTATTGTCTATTGTCCTTCCCTCCCCCCACACCGGGTCCTCCATTGTTTTTCCCCTCCTCCCTCACGGCAGTACCCCATGCCGGGTCCTCCATTGTTCCATCCCTACCCCTTCACGGCAGTCCATCCACGCCGGGTCCTCCATTGTTCCTTCCCTCCCCCCTCACGGTGGTCCTCCAAGCTCTATTCCACCGTCGACCTGTGAGGCATCACCGCCACTGAGGCCCCATCGTCGCAAGGCCTCACTGCTGTTGACGCTCCACTTTACCCCTCCGTGGTGCTGACCCGGGCCCCAGCCGTGGGCTCCGCCGGCCACTCTGCTGATCCGGTCTCCGACCAGACTCCGCCGACCCGAATACTAACCATTCGCCCAGGTTATTATTTCACATCAAAAACCTTCATCACTATACAATATGATAAAACTTTATTCATCCCTGGTGGAAATTGGTCTGCCAAAAGTCACAACAAACAACAAGGTAGACGAAAACTTGAAATTAAAATTAAATTAGAAGTGTGATAAAAAACAAAAAGACAAGCGACTGTTGGCTGGCTGCTGTGTGCACTTGTGGATTAATGATAAAGGCAAACATATAACCATATAACCATATAACAATTACAGCACGGAAACAGGCACGTTCGGCCCTACCAGTCCACGCCGACCACTTTCTCTGACCTAGTCTCATCTACCTGCTCTCAGACCATAACCCTCCAATCCCCTCCCATCCATATACCTATCCAATTTACTCTTAAATAATAAAATCGAGCCTGCCTCCACCACTTCCACCGGAAGCTCATTCCACACAGCCACCACCCTCTGAGTAAAGAAGTTACCCCTCATGTTACCCCTAAACTTTTGTCCCTTAATTCTGAAGTTATGTCCCCTTGTTGGAATCTTCCCCACTCTCAAAGGGAAAAGCCTACCCACGTCAACTCTGTCCGTCCCTCTTAAAATTTTAAAAACCTCTATCAAGTCCCCCCTCAACCTTCTACGCTTCAAAGAATAAAGACCCAACCTGTTCAACCTCTCTCTGTAGCTTAAGTGCTGAAACCCAGGCAACATTCTAGTAAATCTCCTCTGTACCCTCTCCATTTTGTCGACATCCTTCCTATAATTTGGCGACCAGAACTGCACACCATACTCCAGATTCGGCCTCACCAATGCCCTGTACAATTTTAACATTACATCCCAACTTCTATACTCGATGCTCTGATTTATAAAGGCAAGCATACCAAACGCCTTCTTCACCACCCTATCCACATGAGATTCCACCTTCAGGGAACAATGCACAGTTATTCCCAGATCCCTCTGTTCCACTGCATTCCTCAATTCCCTACCATTTACCCTGTACGTTCTATTTTGATTTGTCCTACCAAAATGCAGCACCTCACACTTATCAGTATATATAAATATATACTCAAATATGTGGAGGAAGGAACGGCAGATGCTGGTTTATACCAAAGATAGACACAAAATGCTGGAGTAGCTCAGCAGATCAGGCAGCATCTATGGAGAAAAGGAATAGGTGATGTTTCGGGTCAAGACACTTCTTCAGTCTGAAGATGGGTCCCAACCCAAAACATCACCAATTCCATGTCTCCAGAGATGCTGTCTGACCTGCGGAGTTACTCCAGCATTTTGTGTCTATCTTTGTATCTACTTGACACATTGTAGATTGGCATTTCAATACTGTTCAGGCATGACACGCATGTTACAACTCAGTCAAAATCAAAGGACATTAAAGTTGGACGTTTTTAGTAACACCAATATTTTGCTGGTCGATCAAAGCCCAGCCCAATGGCAATATAAAAAATTAATACCCCCAGTGCATGAAGGCAATGTTTGCTATCGGCTAGTAAACATTCCCAGCTGCTGTACAGAAGCCTCATGGCTCACGCCCTCAGGGAAGGCAGAAGGAAAAGACTCCCAACTACAGCACTTCATCCCTGCCCAAAGTGGCAGAGCAGCACAACACCTGGTAACTACAGTGCAGCCAAACCTTAGGGTGTGGGGTGTGTATGATCTCCAAAATTCCATAAACTGCAACAAAATTCATTTCACTTTGAATGACGAGGGTTAATAGATGACAGCCAACCGAAGCCGCAGAGGCAAATTGTGTCTGACAGATTTGATTTAATGTTTCTCTGAAGTAGAGGGAGAATCAATGCAGCCACTGATGTTATGCATATGGACTTTCAAATTACATCTGATAAAACGCCTCATCATAGACTTTTAGCAACATTGCAGTCTGTGTCATTAAAGGGGCAATGGGTGTGTGGATACAAAATATAAATTGAATGCAAATGTAGAAACAAGGAACTGTAGGTGCTGGTTTACCAAGGAAAGAAACAAAATGCTGGAGTAACTCAGCAGGTCAAGCAGCATCCCTGGAGAACATGGATTGGTGATGTTTCAGGTCAGGACCTTTCAATCAGTCTGTAGAAGGGTCCTGACCTGAAACATCACCCATCTATATATTTTTTTAGATTTAGAGATACAGCGCGGAAACAGGCCCTTCGGCCCACCGAGTCCGCGCCGCCCAGCGTTCCCTGCACATTAACACTATCCTACATACACTAGGGACAATTTTTACATTTACCCAGTCAATTAACCTACATACCTGTACGTCTTTGGAGTGTGGGAGGAAACCGAAGATCTCGGAGAAAACCCACGCAGGTCACGGGGAGAACGTACAAACTCCGTACAGACGGCGCCCGTAGTCAGGATCAAACCTGAGTCTCCGGCGCTGCATTCGCTGTAAGGCAGCAACTCTACCGCTGTGCCACCGTGCCAGGAATAAATGCAAAGTGCTGGAGTAACTCAGCAGGTCAGCCAGCATTACTGGAGAAAAATTATAGGTGACATTTTGGGTCAGGACACATTCTTCAGACTGAATTGCTGCCTGCCCGCTGAGTTAAGGCCCTGTCCCAGGTGTTTTTTAATGCGACTGCTGGTGACTGTCATAGTCGTAGCAGGTCGCCAAAAAAACAGCGACTGGACCCCCCTTCAACAATATCTACGACAAGCTACAACAACCTACCACCTAGTCGACATCAAGCTACGGCAAACTACCGAAAACCGGCGACCCAATCATCGCAAGTAGAACATCCACCTACGACAACCTACGTCCACACGCGACAACCTACGTCCACACGCGACAACCTACGTCCACACGCGACAACCTACGTCCACACGCGACAACCTACGTCCACACGCGACAACCTACGTCCACACGCGACAACCTACGTCCACACGCGACAACCTATGTCCACACGCGACAACCTACGACAAGCTATGACCCTGAAGATTGAAGACAACTGAAGACAATTCACGTTTCACCCACTTTCCCTATAAAAGCGGGTGTACGGTCGGGTTTCCAATCATTCTGCATCATGACTATTTGAAAGTGATGCCATGAGAAACTACTCTGAAATACAATAACTTCATACATCAACTTTTCCGTCAAAATGTCAAGAATTTCCATTATTGATATTCAAACCATTTTTTTTAAAGGTTGATAAGAACATACAACAGTGCATACAAAAATATTGTAATAAACTTCAATAAATTTCAACTTCAAACTTCAAAATTCAAACTTTAAACAGAATACAAGTGCAAAAACATACAAAACCTAACATCATTTATGGACACTGATCGATGATCAGACCAAGTCCACACTTGGAATTCGTCGAAGTCAGCACCAGCGACAACCTGGCAACAACCTACGACAGCGCCCATGTCAGGAGATGTCAAGCTACGCTCATTGGCGTCAAACCAACAGTCGCCGAAAATTTTCAAACCTTCACAAAATCCAGCGGCGACCAGAAAAACGCTCTGACTCTTTGGAGACTCACGACCATGCCCGCGACACCCCGGCCACCGTGTGGCGACAACCTAGTTGCCTGCAGTCGCCTAAAAAATTGCCGAACTGGGACAGGGGCTTTAATCCAACATTTTGTGTCTTTCCTTGAAATTGAGTAAGCTGCCTATAGCAAATAACAGCGGGAAAGCAGTGTTTCTCAACCATAGGAAAGCACAAAGTGGACTTAGCACCATCAGTATTTGGGGAGTGTTACGATGGCCCATATTAATGGCTTTCATTGGATATACAGAGCGCATTCTGATGATTATAAATAACTCAAAATCTGAGCATTTAGTGGACATAGAATACCGAACAGAGAGGTCAGAGGCAGAGCTGTGAAATACAATCTGCAGGCAAATAATATTTTGAAAGGAATTAACAAAATTGGGGTTCAGAAACAGAAACACTTGAAAAATATGAATGTAAGCGGTAATTGCTGACTCCGGTGCTGTCTGTACGAGTTTGCATGTTCTCTCTGTGGCCGCAAGGGTTTTCCCCAGTTGCTCCGGTTTCCTCGCACGTTCCAAAGACGTGCAAGTTTGTAGGTTAATCGACCTCTGTGAATTGTCCCCAGTGTGTAGGATAGAACTAGTGTATGGGTGATCATAGTCAGCACAGACAGTGGAATGACGGACCTGTTTCCATGCTGTATCTATAAACTAAACTAGACTAAGCAAAACTTTCAATTCATAGTCACAGGGTTAAGGGCAGATGGAGAGAGAAGAGGAAAGATTTACTGGGCAAATGAATAGGGCAGAGGTACCTTTATAGAAACATAGAAAATAGGTGCAGGAGGAGGCCATTTGGCCCGTCAAGCCAGCACCGCCATTCATTGTGAACATGCCTGATCATCCACATTCAGTAATCCATGCCTGCCTTCTCCCTTGATTCCGTTAGCCCCTACAGCTCTTTCTAACTTTCTTTCAAATTCATCCAGTGAATTGGCCTCTACTGCCTTCTGCAGCAGAGAGTTCCACAAATTCACAACTCTCTGGGTGAAAAAGTTTTTTTCTCATCTCAGCTTTAAATGCCCTCCCCTTTATTCTTAGACTGTGACTCACCCAACATTGGGAACATTTTTCCTGCATCTAGCTTGTCCAGTCCTTTTATAATTTTATATGTTTCTATTAGATCCCCTCTCATCCTACTAAATTCCTGTGAATATAAGCACAGCCTTTCCAATCTTTCCTCATATGACAGTCCCGCCATCCCGGGTATTAACCTCGTGAACCTATGATGCACTGCCACAATAGCAAGGATGTCCTTCCTCAAATTAGGAGACCAAAACTGCACACAATATTCCAGATGTGGTCTCACCAGGGCCCTATACAACTGCAGAAGGACCTCTTTACTCCTGTACTCAAATCCTCTCATTATAGAAACATAGAAAGATAGAAAATAGGTGCAGGAGTAGGCCATTCGGCCCTTCGAGCCTGCACCGCCATTCAATATGATCATTATGAAAGCCAACATGCCACTAGCTTTCTTTACTGCCGGCTGTACCTGCATGTTTACTTTCAGTGACTGGTGTACAAGGACACCCAGGTCTCGTTGCACTTCCCTTTTTCCTAATCTGGCACCATTAAGATAATAATCTGCCTCCTTGTTCTTACCGCCAAAGTGGATAACCTCACATTTAGCTACTGCATCTGCCACGCACCTGCCCACTCACTCAATCTGTCCATGTCACCCTGCAACCTCCGAGCATCCTCTTCACAATTCACACTGAACCCAGCATTGTGTCATCTGCAAATTTGCTAGTGTTACTTTTATTTCCATCATCTAAATCATTAATATATATTGTAAATAGTTGCAGCCCCAGCACCGAGCCTTGCGGCACTCCATTCACCACTGCCTGCCATTCTGACAGGGACCCGTTTATTCCTACTCTTTGTTCCTGTCTGCCAACCAATTCTCTATCCATGTCAATACCCTACCCTCAATACCATGTGCTCTAACTTTGCCCACTAGTCTCCTGTGTGGGACTTTATCAAAAGCTTTCTGAAAGTCCAGGTACACTACATCCACTGGCTCTCCATTCTCCATTTTATTTGTCACATCCTCAAAGAATTCCAGAAGATGAGTCAAGCAGGATTTCCCCTTCATAAATCCATGCTGACTTGGACTTACCCTTTTACTGCTATCTAAATGTACCGTTATTACCTCTTTAATAATTGACTCCAGCATCTTCCCCACCACTGATGTCAGGCTAACTGGTCTATAATTCCCTGTTTTCTCTCTCACTCCTTTCTTGAAAAGTGGGATAACATTAGTTACCCTCCAATCCACAGGAACTGATCCTGAATCTATTGAACATTGGAAAATGATCACCAATGTATCCAGTGGTATGAACATTGATTTCTCCAACTTCTGTCCCTCTCTTCCCCTCCCCCTTCCCAGATCTCCCACTGTCTTCCTGTCTCCACCTACATCCTTCCTTTGTCCCGCCCCCCTGACATCAGTCTGAAGAAGGGTCTCGACTCAAAACGTCACCCATTCCTTCTCTCCTGAGATGCTGCCTGACCTGCTGAGTTACTCCAGCATTTTGTAAATAAATACCTTCGATTTGTGCCAACATCTGCAGTTATTTTCTTACACCAATGTATCCACGATTTCTAGAGCCACCTCCTTGACTACCCTGGGATGCAGACCATCAGGCCCTGGGGATTTATCAGCCTTCAGTCCCATCAGTCTGTCTAATACTATTTCTCGCCTAATGCAAAGTTCTTTCAGTTCCTCTCTCCCTTTGTCCTCTAGTACATCTGGGAGATTGTTTGTGTCTTCCTTTGTGAAGACAGGACTAAAGTACCTGTTCAACTCTTCTGTCATTTCCTTGTTCCCCATAATAATTTCACCTGTTTCTTCCTTCAAGGGACCCACATTTGTCTTTAATAATCTTTTTCTCTTAACATACCTAAAGAAGCTTTTACTCTCCTTCTTTATGTTCTTGGCCAGCTTACCCTCGTACTTCATCTTTTCAGCCCGTGTTGCCCTTTTTGTTACCTTCTGTTGTTCTTTGAAAGTTCCCAATCCTCTGGCTTCCCACTACTCTTTGCTGTGTTATACATCTTTTCTTTCAGTTTTATTCCATCCCTAACTTCCCTTGTCAGCCACGGTTGCCTCCTACTCCCCTTAGAATCTTTCTTCCTCTTTGGAATGAAATGATCCTGCATCTTCCGGATTATGCCCGAAAATTCCTGCCATTGCTGTTCCACCATCATTCCTGCTAGGATCCTTTTTGAGTCGACCTTGGCCAGCTCCTCTCTCATGCCTTCATAGTCTCCTTTGTTCAACTGCAAACCCGACACTTCTGATTTAACCTTCTCCCTCTCAAATTACAGATTAAAACTTATCATATTATGGTCACTACCTCCGAACGGTTCCTTTACCTTATTAAATCTGGTTCATTGGACAACACTAAATCCAGAATTGCCTTCTCTCTGGTAGGTTCCAATACAATCTGCTCTAAGAATCCATCTCGGAGGCAATCTACAAACTCCCTTTCTTGGGGTCCAGAACCAACCTGATTTTCCCAGTCTACCAGCATATTGAAATCTCCGATAACCACAGTGGCATTACCTTTGTTACATGCCAGTCTTAACTCCTGCTGCAACGTGCACCCTATATGCTGGCTACTGTTTGGGGGCCTGTAGATAACTCCCATTAGTGTCATTATGTGTTAGGTCAGAGATGTATGTAGCTCAGCTCACAGCAAGAATGCATTTAAATAAACAATATCAAAAAGATCAGGCAGCTGTACCATCAGAGCAATTTTGTGGCCTACAGAAAAGAAAATTGACCTTGCTTAAAATCCTAGCATGCAGCAAGAAATGAAGGGCATTCTGTAACAAATTTTCTAAACCCAATCCACACTGCCTTTACTCATCTCGGTTGGTCCAAATAATCACCTCTAACCCCTTGACCCCAACCACACAGGACAAAGGACATGGGAACACCACCCCCTGCAAGATTCCTCCAAATCTACACCATCCTGACTTGAAAATGTATCGTTGCCCTTTCATCTTTACTGTGTCTTCATGTTCATAAGTTCACAGAGCAGAATTAGGCCATTCAGCCCATCAAGTCTACTCCACCATTCAATCATGGCTAATCTATCTTTCCCTCTCAACCCCATTCTCCTGCCTTCTCCCCATAACTACTGACACCCTTACTGATCAAGAATCTAGCAATCTCCGCCTTTAAATATACCCATTGACTTGGCCTCCACAACCATCTGTGGCAATGAATTCCACAGATTCACCGCCCTCTGACTGAAGAAATTCCTCCTCATCTTTCTAAAGGTACGTCCTTTTACTCTGAGGCTGCGGCCTCTAGTCCTAAACTCTCCCACTAATGGAAACATCCACTCCACATAGAATCTATTCAAACCTTTGTAACTCTGGTAACTTTTGCCCAAAAGCCCTGGAGGAGTGGCATCTCCTGAAGATGTGCAGTGGCTCAAAGACTCAGTTAGGGATGAGCAATAAACCTCAACCTTGCCAGCGAAACCAAGATTCCAAATTACATTTAAAACATTCAAATTCAAAGTAATTAGCAGTAGTCAGGGCATGATGAAATTGTTATTTTTGCTGCAAGTTATTCTAATGTGGAATACACTGCCTGAAATGTTAGTGAAAGGGCATTCAAGTGTAACTATCGATGATAATTTGATGAAAACCCAGGTTGGTAAATTACAAAGTGTGAGACTAATCTGATATCTTTCAAGGAGCTTGAGCATTAACAATAAATGTCCTCCTTCTGTATTTAAGATTCCACAATACAATTCCCTTCTGCATTCATAAACCATATTCAGCATCCTAAAGGCATTACAAAGCACTTTGCTGTAACTGAATTAATGTTAAACTGTTATTACCCCTGCTGCACATGCAAACGTGGGAGAGCATTCCCAACCTATAGGTGGAAATATCATGAGAATGCTTGAAGTACGCTAGCTCAGACAGAGGAGTGGCACAGCTGGTAGAGCAGCTGCCTCATGGCACCAGGGACCTAGTTCGATTGACCTCGGATGCTGCCTGTATAGAGTTTGCATGTCATCTCGAGGGGATGTCCTCCAGGTGCTCAGGTTCCCTCCCACATACCAAAGATGTGCGGATCTGCAGGTTAATTTGCCTTCAGTAAATTGCCCCTAAATTGCCAACGAGATCTGGGTGTCCTAGTGCATCAGTCAATGAAAGGAAGCATGCAGGTTCAGCAGGCAGTGAAGAAAGCCAATGGAATGTTGGCCTTCGTAACAAGAGGAGTTGAGTATAGGAGCAAAGAGGTCCTTCTACAGTTGTACCGGGCCCTGGTGAGACCGCACCTGGAGTACTGTGTGCAGTTTTGGTCTCCAAATTTGAGGAAGGATATTCTTGCTATGGAGGGCGTGCAGCGTAGGTTCACTAGATTAATTCCCGGAATGGCGGGACTGTCGTATGTTGAAAGGCTGGAGCGATTGGGCTTGTATACACTGGAATTTAGAAGGATGAGGGGGGATCTTATTGAAACATATAAGATAATTAGGGGATTGGACACATTAGAGGCAGATAACATGTTCCCAATGTTGGGGGAGTCCAGAACAAGGGGCCACAGTTTGAGAATAAGGGGTAGGCCATTTAGAACGGAGATGAGGAAGAACTTTTTCAGTCAGAGGGTGGTGAAGGTGTGGAATTCTCTGCCTCAGAAGGCAGTGGAGGCCAGTTCGTTGGATGCTTTCAAGAGAGAGCTGGATAGAGCTCTTAAGGATAGCGGAGTGAGGGGGTATGGGGAGAAGGCAGGAACGGGGTACTGATTGATAGTGATCAGCCATGATCGCATTGAATGGCGGTGCTGGCTCGAAGGGCTGAATGGCCTACTCCTGCACCTATTGTCTATTGTCTATTGTCTATTGTCTAGTTTGTAGAGAGTGGATGAGAAAGAGGGATAACATAGAACTAGTGTGAACGGGTGATTGATGGTCAACATGGACTTGGTGGGCTAAAGGGCCTGTTTCCATGCTGTATCTCTAAACTAAACCTAACACCACATGTTATTTTTTATATTTCCTCATACGGGAAGGAGGCTGTTTGCTCCATTAAATCTTTGCTGCAGAAACAGAATTTCTGTTTTAGTTTGATGACCTTTCAATCAAATCGAGAACATTTATAAACCAAACTTGTTCTAAGTTGCAAAGAATGCAACTTTATCCCTCTCCCCACCTTTGGTTTTACTTAGACCCTCCTGGTCTCTGTCTAATCAGAATAATTTCCTTTGTCCTCTCCACCTATTCCCAACTTCTCTACAACTGAAAATCTATTTGTTTTTTAACTTTTCCTTCATTCTGATGAAAGTTCATCAACCTGAACCATCTAATTTCCTCTCTCCACAGAAGCTGCCTGACTTGCTTGAGTTTTTCCAGCATCTGCTGTTTTTGGATTTCTGGTACCATAAGTCAGAACAGAATCAAGGTACCATACAGCCGACTGCAAGGCCTATGGCTGATCGTCCAAACACAAAAATACCTGCTGCTAATAGTGTATCAATTCCCAACATAGATCCACACAGGACATACACACCACTGTACATACACACTAGTAATACCACAATGATGTGTGTAGGCTGCAAGAGATCAACAGTTTCTGAAAATGGTCAGTCATTCTGTATTAATTATGACATTCATCTTTCCCCTATTGATTAAGTAGTTCAATTTTCAAATTCCTGAATTTTATGCATCGTTCCCAGTGACAGAGGGTGATTCAGTAAACACAGAGGTCAGGAGCTGAGCGAAAATCAATTTTCAAAAGGTATGGAGCGTAATGAATTGCCAATGTGGATATAATTGTTTAAATGTCTCTGTGTTTGTGGGGTTCGGTAGGAATTAGCAAATAGCCCCACTGACAGTGTCTGGTGACTGAGAAATGGACAAAGATGTGGGGAAGAGTGAGGCACCTAAATCAACTGGTAGCTTGTGTTGCTCTTCACATCACCTGCTGCCAGTGGAACTATGCAGCATGCAGATTGCACGACAGCACTGGCCAATGTAGATGTGCAGCTGTTCTATGTAAATCTGAGGCAAAAGCTTGTTTGTCCAGGGTATTGGAGTTTGTTGAAGAAATAGTGTGCTGTGGATAACCTGGTGAATGTTTATACTTTGTTTTCCAGAAGGCATCTGATAAGGTGCTGCAATCAAAGGTGGTGCAAAATGCAAGCCGTTGGTGTAACAGGCAACGTTCTGATGTGGATAAAGGAATGCTGCTTAACAGGAAACTGAGAGTATGCAGAAATATCTCTTGCCAACCAGAAATAAAAAAGACCAACCAATTGATGTGCCACAGGGATCAGTACTGGTGTCTCAACCTTTTACAACTTCAAATAAATGACTTGAATGAAGAGCGTCATGCTGGCACATTGGTAGAGTTGCTGCCTTACAGAGCTTGTAGAGCCAGACACCCGGGTTTGAGCCCAACTACGGGTGCTGTCTGTACGGAGTTTGTACATTCTCTCCGTGACTGTGTGAGTTTTCTCCAAAATCTTTGGTTTCCTCCCACACTCCAAAGATGTACAGGTTTGTAAGTTAATTGGCTCGGTATAAATGTAAATTGTTCCTAGTGTGTGTAGGATAGCGTTAATGTGTGGGGATCGCTGGTTGGTGCGGACTCGGTGGGCCAAAGGGCCTGTTTCCGTGCTGTATCTCTAAACTAAACTAAAAGGGTGCGATTGTTAAGTTTGCGAATGATACAAATATGGGTGGGAAAACAAGTTTAGTTTAGTTTAGAGATACAGATTTAGATTTAGAAATAGGCCCTACACCCCATTGAGTCAGCGCCGACCAGTGATCCCCACACACTAATACTATTCTACACACACTAGGGACAATTTACTATTTTTACCAAGCCAATTAGCCTACAAACCTGTAGATCCTTGGAATGTGGGAGGAAACCGGAGCACCCGGAGATAACCCACACAGGTCACATGAGAATGTACAAACTCCGTTCAGACAGCATTCATAGTCAGGATGGAACCCGGGTCTCTGGTGCTGTAAGGCAGAAACCCCTTCCTGTGGCTCCGTGCCTCCCACTATTTGTGACAAACACTTAAAGAAGCTACAAGAGATATGAAGTAGGATACAATCCAGCTGACAACCCAGCGGTATAAATATTGATTTCTCTTGCAACCCTCTCTCACCAACCCTCCCCCACCAAAGACATTGTACTAGCTTCAAAGTCATCTTGTTGAGTCTCATTGTATGTAACTCATTTTCACCTAGGCCACAGCCAACAATGGTCTATTATCGTTACATTTTTGCATATCTTTCATTAATTTGTTCTATATCTCTCTATATCACCGTCTATATTTCTTGTTTCCCTTTCCTCTGACTCTCAGTCTGAAAAGTCTCGACCAAAACGCCACCTATTTATTTTCTCCAGAGATGCTGCCTGTCCCGCTGAGTTACTCCAGCTTTTTGTGTCTATCTTTGAATTAGGTCAAATGACTGGATAAGATCTAGAGGTTGTAGTATTCTGTGGGATAATGCAGGTTACCTAAGTGGCGAGAGATTGTTGATCCGGTAAGAGGGATTTGAGTGCACCTCTATATGATACAGAAAAGGACAATATTCAGGTGCAACAAGTAATTAGGAAAGCTCACAGAATAACTGAGAATTATTCTAGAGGAGATGAATACTAAAGTTCAATTGCCTGGGGCTTTGGAGAAGTCCATTGAGCTGCTGCCTCACAGCACCAGAGACCCGGGTTCGATCCTGACTACAGGTGTTATACAGAGTTTGTACGTTGCCCCCGTGACATGTGTGCGTTTTCTCCAGGTGCTCTAGTTTCCTCCCACACTCCAAAGACGTACAGGTTTGTGGCTTCGGTAAAATTGTAAATTGCCCCCAGTGTGTAGGAACTGAACTGAACTGGAGAGCATTAGTGTGCAAGGATCGCTAGTCAGTGGGAGCTCAGTGAGCTGAAGGGCCTGTTTCCGCGTTGCATCTCTAAAACCAAAACTAAAATCACATCTGAAATACGGTGTCAGTCCCTCTAGGAAAGGATATTATGCATTGGAATATTTGAAAGAAGATTTATTTGGTTGATACCGGCTATGGGGCATGGAGCGGTGGGGAGAGTGGGGTATGGAGTGATTGTCTTGAAAGGAAACATTAGACCAACTAGCATATCCACAACCTCTCCCTCAATGCCAGCAAGATGAAGGCGAAGGTTAATGACTTCAGGACGCGTGGTGGAGTACATGCCCCAATCAATATCAATGGTGCCAATCTAGAAATGGTTGAAAGATTCAAGTTCCCTGGCTTTAATATTACCAATGATCTGTCGTGGAGCAACCATACAGATGCGACCGGCAAGACGAAACACCAATGCCTCTACTTTATGAGAAGGCTGAGGAAATGTGGAATGTCTCCAGTGACTCTTACAAACTTCTACCGATGCACCATAGAAAGCATGATGTCGCATCGAATTACAGCTTGGTTTGGGAACAACTCTGCCCAAGACCAGAGAGATTGCAGAGTGTTGTAGATGTAGCCCAGTCCATTTTGCTGACCAAGCTTCTCACCATCTACACCATGCTGTCTCGGAAACGCAGCCAATATAATCAGACATCTCCCACCCCGGTCATTCCTTTTATTCCCTACTCATGTCCGGCGTAAGGTACAGATGCTTGAAAGTGTACACCACCAGACTAGACAACTTCTTCCCCTCTGCTATCAGGCTTCTGAAGAGTCCTTCCACAAGCTCGGGTACTGGTTGATTCACATATACCCGATTGAGGACATTGGACTTTATCTAAGGAACTGATGCGCTACAATGCGCTACAATGCTGAGAACTATATTCTACACTCTGAATCTTCCCCCTTTGCTCTATCTGTTGTACTTGAGTTTGAACTGATTGTGTCTATGTACGGAGTATCTCATCTGATAGGATAGCATGCAAAGAAGCTTTTGACTGTACCTGTACATGTGATAATGATAAAGCTGAACCTGGATTGGTGAAGCGAGGGGGCGAGGGGTTTTTGGGCTGGAGGGAAACAATCACCATTGCACTCAGATGGCTGAGATTTTATTGAATAGCTGGGCAGCCAACTTCTGCCCCCAACCCGTGTGTTTGTAGCTGCTATCATTAGGCAAATTACTACAGTTCCAGAGTCCACAGAAATCCAATAATTTAAGAGAGCCAGAAGTAATTTATTGTAAAAAATAATGACAAATTCTGTGAACTATAATCCAGCTAATTTCCATAGAATTACCTGTGGTCGTGTCACACTGACAATCGGGCATTTAGGTATTCTAGTGCCAAGAATAACAAAGTAAAAAGAAGAGAATAAATTTTAATTTCATGCAAATTTTTCATTACCTAACAAATCTCAGAGCCATGAATGAAATATATAGTGCAGTTCAGGCGTGGTAGTAAGCGGTACATTCAATGCCTTTAATGAGGCAGATGCTCTCCACTGCTCTGTTTATACCCTCCTTTTTTCTCACACAATGGGCTCTGCTCATATATTAAGTGCACCCACAGCATATCTCTCTTTCTGACTCTCTAACCTGGGACTGGTGTGGTTCGTTGAACTATTCCTACCACTATTCAACAGCCAATTCACGGAGAAACAAAGAACTACAAATGCTGATTTATGCCAAAGATATACACAAAGTGCTGGGGTAACTCAGCGGGTCAGATAGCATCTGGCGATCTGCCCTCTACAGCTTCCACACTCATTGTTCTGCAGCCCCGCACAGCCAGCTTCTACTTTCTCGTGAATATCCTTGAGCAGCACTTCCCCGGCAGACCCATTGTCTCTGCCTGCTCCTGCCCCACTGAACTCATCTCACATACCTCTATGCTACTCTATTCCCCTTGTCCAATCCCTTCCCACCTACATCCAGGACACTTTGCACCATTTTCTCTGACGGTCTGAAGAAGGGTCTCGACCCGAAACGTCACCCGTCCCTTTTCACCAGAGATGCAGCACGGTGGCACAGCGGTGGAATGGCTGCCTTACAGTGCTTGCAGCGCCGGAGACCCGGGATCGAGCCCGACTATGAGTGCTGTCTGTACGGAGTTTGTTGTCTGTACGTTCTCCATGTCACTTGCATGGATTTTGTTCTCCTGTACAGCGTCCGAGCCTCACAGCTGTGAATACAACTCCTTATGCACTTTGATCTTAGTTGACAATTAGATGTTCATCGCAAGAGAGCAAAGTCGACCAAGAGACTGATTGTCCTTACTGATTCGAGCTTTGTTTCCATGTTGTGAGAGACAGCAAGAGATGATTCTACTACACCATGACCTCACTCAAGCTTTCTTAATTCAGCATGCTCAGCCTGTCCTACTGCAGGAGATCCTGCCAATCTATGGAGCACGACATTACTAATCACACTGAGTACAAAGAGTTCTCAGCCAAGATGTGTAGGCCAGCAAGTGGTCAGCCCACCTCCAGCCTATCTCCGGCCCACCTCCCCACAGACTCCCCCAACATCCCTCCCCCAGGACCTCCCCCCCACCTTGCCCCCAGACCACCCCATCTCCCCTACAGCTGCCCCCACCACCCCCCCACCTTACCCCCAGACCATCCCAGCTCCCCTACAGGCCCCCCACACCTTCCCCCAGACCACCCCAGCTCCACTACAGCTCCCCCCACCTTCCTCCAGACCACCCAGCTCCCCCACGCCCCCCCCCACCTGTTCCCAAGACCACCCCAGCTCCCCCACAGCTCCCCCTATCCCGTCGCCAGACCACCCCATCTCCCCTACAGCTCCCCCCATCCACCCCACACGACCCCAGTTCCCCACGCCACCCCACCCCCACCTTCCCCCCAGCCCCCCCACACCCCCCCCACCTTCCCCCCAGACCACCCCAGCTCCCCCCATCCCCCCCACTGGACCCCAGTTCCCCCACGCCCCCTCCACATTCCCCCCAGACCCCCCACGCCCCCCCCCACCTTCCCCCCAGCCCCCCCACGTCCCCCCCCAGCTCCCCCACACCTTCCCCCCAGACCACCCCAGCTTCCCCCATCCCCCCCACATGACCCCAGTTCCCCACGCCACCCCCACCTTCCCCCCCACGCCCCCCCACCTTCCCCCCAGACCACCCCAGCTCCCCTACAGCTCCCCCCACATTCCCCCCCAGACCACCCCAGCTCCCCTACAGCTCCCCCACGCCCCCACCCCCCTCTACATCCACCCCAGGAGTTTGGAGTCATAGTCATAGAGTCCTACAGCACAGAAAGAGGCCCTTCGGCCCATTGTGTCCGCGCCGCCCGTTACCAAACACTGTCTAATTTTAATCCCATTCTCCCGCATTTGGACCGTAGCCCTGAATGTTGTAGCATTTCAAGTGCCCATCCAAATGCCTCTTAAACGTTGTGAGTGTTCCCGCCTCCACCACCACCCCAGGCAGTGAGTTCCAGACTCCAACCACCCTCTGGGTGAAAAAGTTCCTTCTCACATCCCCCCGAAACCTCCCTCCCCTTACCCTGTATCTATGTCCCCTCGTTGTTGAACCTTCCACCAGTGGAAGAAGTTCCCCGCCATCTACCTTATCTATGCCCCTCATGATCTTGTACACCTCGATCATGTCCCCTCTCAGCCTTCTCTGCTCCAGGGAAAACAACCCCAGTCTGCCCTGTCTCCCCTCATAGCCGAGGCCCTTCATCCCTGGCAGCATCCTGGTGAATCTCCTCTGCACCCTCTCCAAAGCTATCGCATCCTTTCTATAATGTGGTGACCAGAACTGTACACAATACTCCAGCTGTGGCCTCACCAGTGTTCTGTACAATTCCATCATTACCCCCTACTTTTATATTCGATGCCCCGACTAATGAAGGCCAGTAACCCATATGCCTTTTTAACCACCCTGTCCACCTGTCCTGCTGCCTTCAAGGACTTGTGTACCTGTACTCCAAGGTCCCTCTGTACCCCTGTCTTCCCTAGGGTCCTTCCATTCATGGTGTACTCCCTCTCCAAGTTATTTCTGCCAAAGTGCATCACCTCGCACTTTTCAGGATTAAATTCCATCTGCCACTGCTCCGCCCATCTGACCATCTCATCGATATCTTCCTGCAGCTTGCAGATCCCTTCTTCGCTATTCACCACCCCCCCTACCTTTGTGTCATCTGCAAACTTGCTGATCATGCCCTGTACGTTGACATCCAGATCATTTATGTAGATTACAAACAGTAAGAGACCCAACACCGATCCCTGCGGCACCCCACTGGACACCGGCCTCCAGTCACAGAAGCACCCTTCTACCATCACCCTCTGCCTTCTGTCACTAAGCCAGTTTTTTATCCATTTTGCCAAGGTGCCCTGGATCCCATGGGCTCTTACCTTCTTGACTAGTCTCCTGTGTGGGACCTTGTCAAAAGCCTTACTGAAATCCATGTATACCACATCCACTGCACTACCCCCATCTACCTCCTTGGTCACCCCTTCCAGTGTGGGAGGAAACTAGAGAACCCAGAAAAATACACGCATGTCACGGGGAGAATGAACAAATTCCGTACAGACCGCACCCGTAGTCAGGATCGAACCCGTGTCTCTGGTGCTGTGAGGCAGCAACTCTGCAGCTGCGCCCAATTTCTTCTCATTTTTGCTGGGCACTTTAAACTGTTACAGTGACTCTTCAATTGAGTTATCCATGTCATGCCACCAACACGCTTCATAATTATACATTTATATCAAACTTCCCCTCTCCCTTTTTGATTCAGTGGAAATAATCCATTTATTTCTGATCTGTCCTATGGCCATCTATATACTAAAACTCTCGTTTGTTATCTTGTTTGTGACTGAACTTCAGCCAAAACGGTACACGATAGCGCGACAATTTTAGGCCCACCTTACTCACCTTCATCACTTTAATGGTAAAAATGGTAGTTTTATTGAAATTGGTGTTATATTTTTTAAGTTATTCACATTTTAATGTTTTTAAAAACCCGCGCATGCGCAGTCGGGGGAGGGGCGGTCCTTACGTAAGATGGCCGCCGGGTGACTGCACGTGCGCAGTTGGGGGAGGGTCGCCATTTTCGTTCAGCTTCCACTTCTCGCCAGACGCCCGTTTGGTTTCGCGGCCCAAGTGGGGGGAGCGTCACCGCGCCGCTCCAAACCCTGGGCGTCTCCATCATGGCGCCGCTCCCGCTCCCGCTCCAAACCCCGGCCGGCTCCTTCACTAGAGGGCCCCGGAGTTCCCGCCCCGCCATCGCCACCGGCGTTGCTCCAAACCCCGGCCGGGCGTCTCCATTATGCCCGCCTGTCCGCCCCGGAGCCCCGCCCCGCCATCACCGCAGCCGCCGCTCCCGCTCCATAATGGCCGCCGCCCCATCCCCCAGGCTCCTGCTGAACCATCGCGTCTCCGCCGCCGCTGCTGCTGCTGATTCTGCCCGCTCTAAATCCTGGGCGTCTCCATCTTCGTCGACAACTTTCGCTCAGCGCCGCCGCTCCTGCTGTCGCACGGTCTGTCTCAGCCATGACGTCTCCTTCACCGCTCAGCACTGCTGGGCCGCCGCCGAGCAGTTAAAGGTCAGACTAATTAGACCAAGCGGACCCACTGGGCCCAAACCCCTCCTGTATTCGCGCAGCGCCCGACCCCTCCCCCCTCTCCTCCTCCCTCTCCTCCTCCCCCTCTCTGCTCCTCCCCCCTCCCCTCTCCTCCTCCCCCTCCCCTCTCCTCCTCTCCCCCTCTCCTCCTCCTCCCCCTCCTCCTCCTCCCCCCCCCTCCTCCTCACCCCCCTCTCCTCCTCCCCTATCTCCTCTACCCCCTCCTCCTCTCCTCCCCTCCTCTATTCCTCCTAACCCCCCTCTACTCCTCCCCCTCCTCCTCCCCCCCATCTCCTCCCCCCCTCTCCTCCTCCCCCCTTTCCTCATACCCCCCCCTCTCTTCCAACCCCCCCTCTCATCCTCCCCCCTCTCCTCCTCCCCCCCCACTCTCCTCATGCAGACCTCCGAACCCTTCCGAATTTGGCAGAAAGCTTCCGCCTTCTTATTTCATTTCTGCCATTCCAATTTTGCATCACATACCTTGACACTTGCCCTGCCACTTGCCCTGCCACTTGCCCCACCCCACCCCGCCTCTTGCCTGGCCTTGCCGCTTGCCCAGGCCGGACCTCGCCATTCACTGGGCCTCTCTCACCTCTACGCTTGCCCTGCCGGGCCTCGCAGCTCGCAGGGCCTCGAGTCGCCTCGCCGCTCGCTGTTCCAGGCCTCTGCTCGCCAGGCCGGGCCTCGCCTCACCGCCCACCGGGCTTCGCCGCTCGCATTGCCTTTCCCCTTGCCGCTCGCCGGGTCTCGCCTCGTCGCTCGCTGGGACTCGCCTCACCGCTCGTCGGGCCTCACCTTGCTTCGCTGCTCCCCGGACAACGCCGCCCGCCCGCACCTTGCCGCCCGCCCGCACCTTGCCACGCCGCCCGCCCGGGCCTGGCCTCGCCGCCTGCCATGCCTGGCCTCGCCGCTCGCCGGACCCCTGCTTCGCCTCTCCCTGGGCCTTGGGTCACCTCGCCACTCACCAGGTCTCTCCTTGCCGCCCGCCAGGCCATTGTGATTTGCTGTTGAAGACCACTGGAGCAAGTATGTCTTCAATGAGTTAGGTATGTGCAGTTTTAAATGAGACTCTTTCTTCCTAACTTTGTCATACATTTTATGACCATTATTCTTTTATTCAATATCAAGAGAATTGGGATGTGTACGGAAAAACCAAAATAGAAAAACAAAACAAAACAATTTTTTCTTTGTTGTAAAAAGCATTTCTGTTCAATAACCTTTCTATAAACACCAGAATATACTCATGCTACATTGATGCCTGGTGGAAGAACTGCACATTCTCGATTCAAGATACCCTTCGAAGTGACCAATAATACAATGTGCAACATTGAGAAGAACTCCAACATGGTTCATTTGATCAGGAGTGTGAGACTGATTGTTTGAGATGAGTGCCCGATGATTAGGAGGGAGAGCTTTGAAGCAGTGGACAGAACTCTTCGAGATCTATGCAAAAAGAACGATGAGCCTTTTGGCGGCATTCTTACCATTTGTTGTGGCGATTTTCAACAACTCCTTCCTGTTGTGAAAAGGGGAAATGATGCTGATGTTGAAAATTCTTGCATCAAGAAATCCTATTAACATTCAAATTGTTATATTTTGTTATTCACATTTTAAACTTTAATAAATCTCTTTTCCACTTGCTGTGCCCGTCAGCCGCCCATGTGCAGTAATACCTCCATGTTCCACGTCACAATGGAAACCCGACGGGCGGGAATGGCGGCGCTGCCGGAGAGCCCCTAAGAATGGAGGGGGGGGATAAGGAGGGATGGAGTGGGTGACTGGGGGTGGGTGGGAAGGAGGGAGTGGGTGGGGAAGAACGGGGGTTGAGGGCATGGAGGGGAAGGGAAGGTGTTAGACCAATGCAGAAAAAAACACAATTTTAAAGAAAAATCGCGATTTTCACTGAGATGTTTTTTTAAAAAAGCCATTTATTTTAAAGAAAAAAGTGCCATTTTCCCACGTCACAATGGCAACCCAATGAGTTGTGGGCCCAACGGGTCCACTTGGACTAGTAGCTAATTAATCATAGCATTTTCATTGGTGAATTATTGCTCAGTATTCCAAATCTGCCTGAACTATTGTTCCCTCTTGTCTCTATATAAATATTACCTGAGAAAACGTCAATGTTCAAGCATTGTGCCTTTCTGACGCCCATGAGTGTACTCTGCATGAGAACGGCAAAGTGACAATGAAAGGAGCTGGGAAACACAAGGCTGATCATCTTTCAATCCAGTGAAGTGAGCTCCTGAAGAATAACTATCAATCACTAAACGTTCTAGCCCTGGTAGAGTAGCATCCATATTCAATCAGCAGAAATTAAGGCAGAGTTGAGATTGCACCCATACATCTGCCCTGGCTGGGGATCCTCCAGTGGGATGAATTGAACAGGTTGATGCAACTGTATGCTGCTTCTAGCTCTGCTCAACAATGTATGGACTTCAAGACATTTGATCTTAGACAATAGACAATAGGTGCAGGAGTAGACCATTCGGCCCTTTGAGCCAGCTCCGCCATTCACCGTGATCATGGCTGATCATTCTCAATCAGTACCACGTTCCTGCCTTCTCCCATACCCCCTGACTCCACTGTCATTAAGAGCTCTATCTAGCTCTCTCTTGAAAGCATCCAGAGAATTGGCCTCCACTGCCTTCTGAGGCAGAGAATTCCACAGATTTACAACTCTCTGACTGAAAAGGTTTTTCCTCATCTCCGTTGTAAATGGCCTACCCTTTATTCTTAAACTGGCCCCTGGTTCTGGACTCCCCCAACATTGGGAACATGTTTCCTGCCTCTAGCATGTCCAATCCCTTAATAATCTTATGTTTCAATAAGATCCCCTCTCATCCTTCTAAATTCCAGTGTATGCAAGC
Source organism: Rhinoraja longicauda (assembly GCF_053455715.1). Lineage (NCBI taxonomy): Eukaryota > Metazoa > Chordata > Chondrichthyes > Rajiformes > Arhynchobatidae > Rhinoraja > Rhinoraja longicauda. The sequence continues at coordinate 27,152,117 of NC_135985.1, forward strand.
CTAATCGCTCCAGTCTTTCAAAATACGACAGTCCCGCCATTCCGGGAATTAACCTAGTGAACCTACGTTGCACTCCCTCAATAGCAAGAATATCCTTCCTCAAATTTGGAGACCAAAACTGCACACAGTACTCCAGGTGCAGTCTCACTAGGGCCCTGTACAATTGCAGAAGGACCTCTTTGCTCCTATACTCAACTCCTCGTGTCATAAAGGCCAACATGCCATTATCTTTCTTCACTGCCTGCTGTACCTGCAATAGACCCGCCAATATTTCTTAGAAAAGTTATTCCACCACAGGAAACCCATATTCAGATGCCAATTAGACACAGCATGGCTCTTTGGCCCACCGAGTCCACGCCAACCATTGATCACCTGTTCACATTAGTTCTATGTTATCTCCTTTCTCATCCACTCCTTCTACACTCAGGGGCAATTTGCAAAGAGCAATTTAACCTACAAACCTGAACTTTGGGATGTGGAAGGAAACCAGAGCACCCAGAGTAAACGCATGCAAACTCCTCACCGACAGCACCTGAGGCCAGGATTGAACCCACGTCTCTGGCGCTGAGGCAGCAGCTCTACCAGCTGTGCCACTGTGAAACTCTTTGTATAAAATTGTGTTTGGAACTATTGCAGATTTGCTGCTATATTCAGGCCCAGAAAAGATGTTGGCCTGACTAAATGTCAGAAGGGCAAGTGTTCAAATGCTAGTCCAGATGTTTGTCTGGCCATCTCCACGAGCACTGTGGCTGGGTACTGGGGCAATGCTGCACTCACAGCCATGCCAGCCTTCAGTGAGATCTCACACACAAACTCAATGTGTCATTTCAATCAATCATTGAAAAAGTCCAAATCATTATTTTGGAGACCAGAGCACAAGCCAATGATTAACACCAGCCAACAGGTGGAAGCAGGTTGTATGATCTTCATTCACATAAATTGGCTGCACCATTTCCTGCATTACAGCAGTTACTGAAACATAGAAACAAAGAAAACTTCAAGGTAATGAATTAGCTACAAAATGCACTGGGATATCACAAAGGTGTGAAATTTAGTTTAGGTTAGTTTATTTATTGTCATGTGTACCAAAGTGAAAAGCTTTTGTTGTGTGCTAACCAGTCAGTGGATAGAGAATACGTGATTGCAATCAAGCCATTCACAATGTTCAGGTACATGATAAAGGGAATAGTGTGCTGTATAGTGGATCCTCTCTTGGTTCTCTCATTCCTGGGACACTAAGAAAGTTACTTTCAACAATGCAAGTGCAACAAGCATTGTAACAGGTCAAAGTGTTGATTTGTTGTGCACTTAACTCACTTGCAACTGACAGATGCTGTTTAGCGATGTTAAATTCCTCTTTCAGTTTGAACTGAACACAGATATAAAAATTAGCAAACCCAGCATAATTTTAGCATTTAAAGATTATGTTAATGAAGACGTTCATATTTGGACAGACCAATCCTTCAAATTCCAATCCTTCAGACAAAGATTCTTCAAATTCTGCCAACCATTATATGAAAATAAATCAGGCAACCCCCCAAGTCTGCAACGTTAGTCTCATTCCCACATTAAACAATAACAGTGGGACTGATAGAATCCCTGCTTCATAACGGCAGACACCTGGGTTCAATCGCGGTGGCCCAGCGGTAGATTTGCATCCTTACAACGCCAAAGACTCGGGTTCGATACTGACTATGGGTGCTGCCTGTATTGAGTTTGTACGTTCTCCCTGTGACCGTGTGGGTTTTCTCCAGGTGCTCCGGTTTCCCTCGTGTGTAGGATAATGCTGGTGGACAGGGATCGCTGGTCGGTGCAGACTTGGGCCTGTCTCCGCGCTGCATATCTAATGACTAAAGGTAAGTGGGAGACTCTGGGGGGAGTTGATCGGAGTGTGGGGGAATGAAAAAGGGGATTCATTGGGAGATTGATCTAAATGGATAGTTGAAGATCAGCGTGGACTCAGTGGGCTAAAGCCTCTCTGTGGCTCTCAGGCTCTCTGACTCCATAGTGGTTGCATCATCCCCATCTCTCCATGAGATACATGTCTACATGAAGATACAAGACAATCCCAATCAGAGCAGTGTACGGCGCACCCACATATTGCCGTGGTGAGGTATGCAAAGATTTGAAACCAAATGCATTGGGAAGAAAGGCTTGAAATAAGATTACTTACAAAATTGTTGCAGCTGTTCGGGTTGGGAGCCAGGGGTTGCGGTAATGGTGATAACTGGGCAGTCGTTACCGCCCAGTGTGGAACACAACACTTGGTACCTGAAGTAAACCTGATCACTATTGATCGACTGTTCCAGCAGGTACAGGTGAGTCTGAAGGAAACAGAATAGACCTTGATGTAGATAGAGATGCGAGAGATACTGCAGAAGTGGAAATCTGGAGTAACATACAAGTTCCTCCAGCAACTTGCATTTTGCTCCTTGATATAAATGCTTGCCTAGGATTTCCTACTACATTTCCAGACTTCTCGGAGAAAGATGAATTTCTTCAGCTGAGGGGATAATCTGGTATTTAAAAACTTCTATCTGAGCCAGTAAGTTAAGGTTGATAGATACAAAAAGCTGGAGTAACTCAGTGGGACAGGCAGCATCTCTGGAGAGAAGGAATGGGTGACGTTTCGGGTCGAGACCCTTCTTCAGACTATCCAGAGATGCTGCCTGTCTCGCTGAATTACTCCAGCTGTTTGTGTCCATCTTCGGTTTAAACCAGCATCTGCAGTTCCTTCCTACACAAGTTAAGGTTGATTATTACCACAGATCCCTAAAAGTGAGCAAAGTAGATCACATGTAAAGAAAGTATTGGCATGCTTGCTTCATTGGTCAGGGCATTGAGTATAAGAGTTAGGAAGTCACATGGCAGCTTGAAAGGACTTTGGTCAGGTTGCATTTGCAGTATTGTGTGCAGTTTTGATTGCCCCAAGACAGGAAGGAAGCTTTGGAGAGGGTGGAGAAGAGGTTACCCAGAAAGCTGCCTGGATTAGAGGGTATTAGCTATAAGTAGAGGTTAGACAAATTTTGATTATTTTCTCTGGAATGCCAGAGACTCATGAGAGACCTGATAGATGTTTATAAAATTATGGGAGGCATAGACTGAGATCCTTTTGCTCAGTGTGGAAATGTCAATGACTAAGGCGATACCTTTAAGATGAGAGAGGGAGAGCGGGGCAAACGTTTTACACAGTGAGCGGTGGCTGCCAGGGGTAGTGGAGGAGGTAGAGTGGCATTTAAGAGGCTTTTAGATAGACACTTGAATATGCAGGGAATGTAGGGATATGGGTCATGTGCAGGCAGAGGAGATTTTGGTAGGACAAATCAAAATAGGACGTACAGGGTAAATGGTAGGGAATTGAGGAATGCAGTGGAACAGAGGGATCTGGGAATAACTGTGCATTGTTCCCTGAAGGTGGAATCTCATGTGGATAGGGTGGTGAAGAAGGCGTTTGGTATGCTTGCCTTTATAAATCAGAGCATCGAGTATAGAAGTTGGGATGTAATGTTGAAATTGTACAGGGCATTGGTGAGGCCGAATCTGGAGTATGGTGTGCAGTTCTGGTCGCCAAATTATAGGAAGGATGTCGACAAAATGGAGAGGGTACAGAGGAGATTTACTAGAATGTTGCCTGGGTTTCAGCACTTAGGCTACAGAGAGAGGTTGAACAGGTTGGGTCTTTATTCTTTGGAGCGTAGAAGGTTGAGGGGGGACTTGATAGAGGTTTTTAAAATTTTGAGAGGGACGGACAGAGTTGACGTGGGTAGGCTTTTCCCTTTGAGAGTGGGGAAGATTCCAACAAGGGGACATAGCTTCAGAATTGAGGGACAAAGGTTTAGGGGTAACATGAGGGGGAACTTCTTTACTCAGAGGGTTGTGGCTGTATGGAATGGGCTTCCGGTGGAAGTGGTGGAGGCTGGCTCGATTTTATTATTTAAGAGTAAATTGGATAGGTATATGGATAGGAGGGGATTGGAGGGTTATAGTCTGAGTGCAGGTAGATGAGACTAGGTCAGGGAGAATGGTTGGCGTGGACTGGTAGGGCCGGACAGGCCTGTTTCCATGCTGTAGTTGTTATATGTTGTTATATATGTTATTAATTTAATGGCATCATGTTCAGCACAGACATTGTGGGTTCCTGTGCTGTATTGTGCTGTGTTCTATGTCCAGTCACTGGTTCCCAACTCAAACTGATGTTTATTTGTAACCCTGGATCAGTAAACAGCGAGGATCTGGGCTAATGATGACTGGCCCACTCTAACTGGAGTAATCACGGGCTAATGACGACTGGCCCACTCTAACTGGAGTAATCACGGGAGGATGACGACTGGCCCACTCTAACTGGAGTAATCACGGGAGGATGCAGCTGGAAACACCGCCGCAGAGTTCCACTCAGCAACGTTCAGCATCTTCAGAAAAATAGGAGAAGCCAAATGAAGAAATATCAGAGACAGCCGACTTGCTAAGGGAGGCAGGAATGGGCCAGAGGACATGTTCCTCAACGAGCATGACACATCAAACTGAGGTTAGACCTGAAGCCTGAGACATGTAAGAAGTCCCATGGCTCTGTTTGGAAAGTTCATATTTAATGACCAGATTATATTTCTGGCCTCAACCAACACCATACTCAAACATATATTTAATTTGTTACTGCTGAGGGGTGTAAATGGATCTACAAATGACTACTTGTTAAAGACCTTTATATTGTGTAAAGAGCTTCATGAAATGTGAGCTCATCGAAGATTCTTTGTATTGAATTACGCAGGAGGTGAAGTGCTGTGTTAATACTGGTGTCACAGATTAAATTTGAGCCCCATTTTGAGTTAGAGATCAGGTTGCAATGGTGTCAGTTCATTTTACATGTGCTTTAAAGATTATTTATAAATGAGTGTTCCATCAAATATCTGGTGAAGCAGCTTCACGCTCTGAAGGGAATCAAAAGAATTTGTCACCAGGAAGCGAAATAATCTGAAATATCTTACTATTCAAATAACTATTTTATTGAGAACAAACTCAACACTTGATTCCATTTCAATAGCATTTTACTTGAAGAAAGAAATCCAATTTTAGTTTACAGGGAAATCTAATCTAAAGCACGTTTGCACCAAACTCTGGCTGGTCTCCATCATTGTGGCTCACATTTCCGAATGATTAAAAATCTTTCGTGTCACTCAGTGCTCAATATGTTTGAAAGTTAAATGATACAACTTTGATTTTCAGCAGATCATTATGAAGCATGGGGATAAAACCACATCATGGTCTCCAGGCTGCAGGAAGTGATTGTTTAGTTTAGTTTAGAGATAGAGCACGGACTTTCTGCCCATCGAGTCCGCACCAACCAGCGATCCCCGCACATTAACACTGACTAAGGTGCGGGGATCTGCACTGACCTGCACACACTAGTGACAATTTTACTTTCTTATACCAAGGCAATTAACCTGCAAACTTGTACGTCTTTGGAGGGTGGGAAGAAACTGAAGATCTTGGAGAAAATCCACACTGGTCACGGGGAGAACGTACAAATTCCGAACAGACAGCATCTGTAGTCAGGATCGAACCAGGGTCTCTGGTGCTGTAAGGCAGCAACTCTACCGCTGCGCCACCGTGATAATATTTATTATTTATTCAATCACAGGTTGAGGACATCATGGACAGGCCAGGATTCATTAGCCATCTCTAGCCCCTGAACATCTGAGATTAACAGTCAGCTACATTGCCCTAGGCCTGAAATCACACGCAGGCCAGACTGGGAGTCATATAGTTATTAACAGGGAAACAGGCCTCGTGGCCCCATTCTTCCATGTGGACCAAAGTGTTCCGCCCAATTTGCTCTTGTTGGACAATGTTTGGCATTCCCTATAAACCTTTTCTATCCAGAGGGCAGTAAATTGAAAAGAAAAAAACCCCACAGATGATAAAAATCAGAAATAGAAGCAGGAAGTGCTGGAAATGCCTGCCAGGTCATGCTGGGTGGTGTAGCGGTAGAGTTGCTGCCTTACAGCACCAGAGATATGGGTTCGATCCTGACTATGGGTGCTGTCTGTACGGAGTGTGTACGTTCTAACTGGGTTTTAAACCCCAACGTCTGGGTTTTCTCTGGGTGCTTCGGTTTCCTCCCACACTCTAAAGATGTACAGGTTTGTAGGTTAATTGATTTGATATAATTGTAAATTATCATCATATCATATCATATCATATATATACAGCCGGAAACAGGCCTTTTCGGCCCACCAAGTCCGTGCCGCCCAGCGATCCCCGTACATTAACACTATCCTACACCCACTAGGGACAATTTTTACATTTACCCAGCCAATTAACCTACATACTTGTACGTCTTTGGAGAGTGGGAGGAAACCGAAGATCTCGGGGAAAACCCACGCAGGTCACGGGGAGAACGTACAAACTCCTTACAGTACAGCACCCGTAGTCAGGATCGAACCTGAGTCTCCGGCGCTGCATTCGCTGTAAAGCAGCGACTCTGCCGCTGCGCTACCGTGCCGCCCAGATTGTCCCTAGTATGTGTAGGATAGTGTTAATGTGTGGGGATTGCTGGTCGGCGTGGACCCGGTGGGCCAAAGGGCCTGTTTCTGAGCTGTATCTCTAAACTAAACTAAACTAAGATGAGGCAGCATCTGTGCAGAGAGAAATAGTGTGAACACTCAGCTCAATGGACCATAGAAGATTTATCACTTCTCTGTGGATCCAGGTGGGCTGTCTGATTCAGGAGGATACTACAAGGAAGCCCACTGTCAGTATCAAAGACAGCAATTTCCCAAAAAATATGGTGGCAGTTTTTCTGGAACCAAAATGCATTGGTAGTGAAGTGATCTCTCCCACCGTGGTGGTGATCTCTCCCACCGTAGTGAAGTGATCTCTCCCACCGTGGTGAAGTGATCTCTCCCACCGTGGTGAAGTGATCTCTCCCACCGTAGTGAAGTGATCTCTCCCACCGTAGTGAAGTGATCTCTCCCACCGTGGTGAAGTGATCTCTCCCACCGTAGTGAAGTGATCTCTCCCACCGTGGTGGTGATCTCTCCCACCGTGGTGGTGATCTCTCCCACCGTAGTGAAGTGATCTCTCCCACCGTGGTGAAGTGATCTCTCCCACCGTGGTGAAGTGATCTCTCCCACCGTAGTGAAGTGATCTCTCCCACCGTGGTGAAGTGATCTCTCCCACTGTAGTGAAGTGATCACTCCCACCATGATGTTGCTGAATATCCGAGATATTCATTAGCATTACAAAGTGGGAAGAATGATTAACAAGACAAAATAAACTGTAATTAAGGAACAAACCAGGAGTTAGCAAATAGAGCGGCACAATAATAAAACATGCACACTTTCTGTCTCAGATGTCCATCGCCAAGGTCAACTAATGATCACCAGGACAGCGAAGATACTGGCATCAGGGTCATCGTCAGCTCGAGAAATTCAAGGTGGAATATGTTTCAGCTCAGCCTCAGGTTCTATAGGATGTTAATTAATTACTGCTATCTGCACAAATCTTTCATGTTCCACTATTATTCTATTTTCTACTTTGATGGCTTTGATAATTGTTATGATCATCTTAAAATGGGATAGATTGCTCGTTACATCTGCCGACTGTTTAAAAACGTTCAGACAGCTATATGGATAGGAAAGGTTGAGAGAGATATGGGCCAAATGCGGACAGGTGGGACGAGCATAGATGGTGCATCCTGGTCAGCGTGGACAGCTTGGGCCAAAGGGCCTGTTTCATTGCTGTATGAGGATGCAAATTCAAGCATTTATATCAAGAGGACTGGAATACAAAAACAGAGATGTAATGCTGAGGCTCTATAAGGTGCTGGTCAGGCCGCATTTGGAATACTGTGAGCAAATTTGGGCCCCATATCTCAAGAAGGATGTGCTGGCTCTGGAGAGGCTCCAGCAGAGGTGTACAGGAATGATTCCAGGAATGAGTGGGTTAGCACATGAGTGTTTGACAGCGCTGGGCCTCTACTTGTAGTAGTTTACAAGGTTGAGGGGCACAGAATACAGAATAATAGAGTGGATGTGGAAAGGATGCTTCCACAGGTGGGAGAGTCTAGGACCAGAGGTCATAGCCTCAGAATTAAAGGGCACTCTTTTAGAAAGGAGGTGAGGAGGAACTTCTTTAGTCAGAGGGTAGTTAATCTGTGGAACTCATTGCCACAGAGGGCTGTGAAGGCCAAGTCAGTGGATATTTTTTAATGTAGAGATAGACAAATTCTTGATTAGAACGGGTGTCAAGGGTTATGGGGAGAAGGCAGGAAAATGGGATTAGGAGGCAGAGATCAGCCATGATTGAATGACGGAGTGGACTCAATGGGCTGAATAGCCTAATTCTGCTCCTATAATTTGTGAACATGTGAACTTGTGACTCCAAGACTCTATGTTCTGCAGATGTAATCAGACAGTCATAGTCATAGTGATACAGCGTGGAAACAGGCCCTCCGGCCCAACTTACCCACACCGGCCAACATGTCCCATCTACACCAGTCCCACCAGTCTGTGTTTGGCTCATATCCCTCCAAACCTGTCCTATCCATGTACCTGTCTAACTGTTTCTTACATGTTGGGATAGTCCCAGCCTCAACTACCTCCTCTGGCAGCTTGTTCCATACACCCACCACCCTTTGTGTGAAAAAGGTACCCCTCAGATTCCTGTTAAAGTGATGTTGCAATACCTCTCCGCTGTTTTATAAGAATGCCACATACCATTAGCGTTGAGTAGGTGTATGGGTAGTGGTATGCCAGATAGCAGACATCCTTTGAATGCGGGAACGTGATGTTGAACGTCAAAGTGTAAAATGCTGTTTCTTTTCCTCCTTTATCCTCTGCTCCATGAGTGAAATAATGATTTCTGAGGGAACAGAATAATACTCAGCAAAGCACCTAATTGATCTACTTTGTCAGAAATGCTGCATTTCAAATAACATGACAGTACAGCCATTGATTATGATTCACACGCAGGTATATTTTGCCTATGTGGGTGACACATGATATGTATTTTGTATGAACAATGCACAACTGTACATCTCAACTCTGCAGGTGACTGCAGTATTTATATCCCACAAGCATTTACCTTGCCATGTGCAGTGTAGTCACACCATGGCATGTTGTGAAACTCATTGGATTTTGTGACTGGCTGGCATGAAAATACGCAGCCAGACTGTCATAAAATTTAATAGTGTAGGAAAGAACTGCAGAGCTGGTTTAAATCGAAGATAGACACAAAACGCTGGAGTAATTCAGTGGGACAGGCCGCATCACTGGAGAGAAGGAATGTGACGTTTTGGGTCCAGACCCTTCTTCAGGGGAGTGCGCGGGACAGAGATAGAATGTAGTCGGAGACAGTAAGACTGGTGGGTGAAGGGGGAAGGGGGGGGGATGGAGAGAGAGGGACAGCAAGGGCTATTTGAAGTTAGAGAAGTCAATGTTCATACCGCTGGGGTGTAAGCTACCCAAGCGAAATATGAGGTGCTGTTCCTCCAATTTGCACTGGGCCTCACTTTGACAATGGAGAAGGCCCAGGACAGAAAGGTCAGATTGGGAATTTTCAATGACTGATGTACAAAGACACCTAGGTCTTGTTGCACTTCCCCTTTTATTAATCTGACACCATTCAGATAATAATCTGCCTTCTTCTTCTTGCCACCAAAGTAGATAACCTCACATTTATCCACATTATACTGCATCTGCCATGTATCTGCCCATTCACCCAAGTCACCCTGCATCCTCGAGGCATCCTCTTCACAGTTCGCACTACCACCCAGCTTTGTGTCATCTGCAAATTTGCTAATGTTACTTTTAATTCCTTCATCTAAATCATTAATATATATTGTAAATAACTGCGTTCCCAGCACCAAGCCTTGCGGTACCCCACTAGTCACTGCCTGCCATTCCGAAAGGGACCCGTTAATTCCTACTCTTTGTTTCTTGTCTGCCAACCAATTTTCTATCCCTATCCCCAATACCATGTGCTCCAATTGTGCCCACTAATCTCCTGTGTGGGACCTCAAAGGTTTTCTGAAAGTCCAGAGACCCAGGTTCGATCATGACTATGGGTGCTGTCTGAGCAGAGTTTGTACGTTCTCCCCATGACTGCGTAGATTTTTCCCCAGGTTCTCCGGTTACCTCCCACACTCTAAGCTTGCAGGTTAATTTAGTTTAGTTTAGTTTAGAGATACAACGCGGAAACAGGCCCTTCAGACCACCGAGTCCGCGCCAACCAGCGATCCCCGCACAGTAACACAAAGTGGAGGGACAATTTACATTTTTTACAGAAGCCAATTAACATACAATCCTGTACGTTTTTGTAGTGTGGGATGAAACCAGAACACCTGGAGAAAACCCACACAGGTCATGTGGAGAACGTACAAAATCCATACAGACAACGTCCGTCGTCAGGATCAAACCCAGGTCTTTAGCAATGTGAAGTAGCAACTCTACCACTGTACTGCCCACTTTGGTTAATTGGCCTTGGTAAAGATTGTAAATTGTCCCTAGTGTGCAGGACAGTACTAGTGTACGGGGATTGCTGGTTGGTATGGACTTGGGTGGCTGAAGGGCCTGTTTCCATGCTGTATTGCTGTATCTCCAAGCTAAACCAAATTAAACTAAACTAAGGAGTACCATTTCCACGGTGTGGCATGTGTGGATCAGGATCACTGAGCTCGTCAAGTCACTTTCACAGTGGAGATAAGCTATCTTAAACAAACAGGTTAGTTGCCCAGCAGAATCACCACCCATGCAGATATAATGTCCATCCATTACCACTGCCCATTGTGCAGTCAACGTCTGATGTTGTTCCCATCCTGTCCCCAGATCCACAGCACGCCCATGAATCAGACTCGTCTACCCAACTCACAGATTCAATTGTAGTTACAGTCCATGCATTACGAAGATGCCCAGTATTGAAGTCTGATCACACAAACTCTGATGACATACACCAGCCGCACTGAAACCTGCAACTGTTGGTAACTTAACTCCAGGTTACCAATGTGTGAGAAGTTCTGGACTTTATGCTTCATTTGGTCTATTAATACTAATTTGTATTCCAGTGTTAGTTTAACGCTCCCTAAGTGAATTCAGATTACTCATTCCCATTGTTGGGTGGGAATCAATGGTCTAAACCCACACTGCAAGATTCACACTTTACAAAGGTAGTGCCCTCGGGCAGCAGTAATCACATTCCAAATAGTCGCCGCTACAAACCAGAAACATAATATGGTGCATGTCAAATACTCTGTGTTTGCTACTGAAAAAATGATAGGACCACCTGGCAGTCAATAAAGAGGCAATTTACTGTCATCCAAAACATCTTTTAAATCTTGTGCTATCAGGCAGCCTGTGTCATTAATACCACACTGTATGAGATCAACTTTGCTTAATAAACAAATTGAAAGCAAAACATTTATGTAAAATAAGCCATTTCTGTTTTTGATTGATTGAAGATACACATGGCAAGATGCCCTTTAATCTACTAGGCCCAGGCCAACCACCGCTCACCCGTTTAATCTACTAGGCCCAGGCCAACCACCGCTCACCCCTTTAATCTACTAGGCCCAGGCCAACCACCGCTCACCCGCACGTCTTTGGGATGTGGGAGAAAACCCAGAGCACCCGGAGGAAGCCCACACAGTCACAGGGAGAATGTGCAGATCCCACACAGACAGCACTGGAGATCAGGATTAAACCTGGGACATTGGCACTGTGGAGGCAGCAGCTCCACCCGCTGTGCCAGTGAGGCAGCAGCTCCACCCGCTGTGCCAGTGAGGCAGCAGCTCCACCCGCTGTGCCAGCGAGGCAGCAGTTCCACCCGCTGTGCCACTGTGAGGCAGCAGTTCCACCCACTGTGCCACTGTGAGGCAGCAGCTCCACCCGCTGTGCCAGCGAGGCAGCAGTTCCACCCGCTGTGCCAGTGAGGCAGCAGTTCCACCCGCTGTGCCAGTGAGGCAGCAGCTCCACCCGCTGTGCCACTGTGAGGCAGCAGCTCCACCCGCTGTGCCAGTGAGGCAGCAGTTCCACCCGCTGTGCCAGTGAGGCAGCAGCTCCACCCGCTGTGCCAGTGAGGCAGCAGTTCCACCCGCTGTGCCACTGTGAGGCAGCAAGTACACCAGCTCCACCACTGCACTCTTTTGATAAAGGCTCCAGTGAGTGACACTCCCTCTTGTAATAACCTGTTGGCCATTCGATCCACACGAGAGAATGACCTGACTGGTAAACACTCCAGAAGCAGTTAGAGTACACATCAGAGGAGGAGCAGGCAAAACACTGAAGATTTTTATTCTGTATGGCAAACTAGCCAGTAAAAGTACAGGAAAAAGTGCGACATTTTTCAGAAAAGGGGAACATAATCAAAGACTTGCCCCACCCTGGTCATTCCTTCTTCGCCCCGCTCCTGTCTGGCAGGAAGTAAAGTTTGAAAGTGTGCACCACCAGACTCAGGAACAGCTTCCCCTCTGTTATCTGTCTTTCCACAAGCTAGGGGACTGTTCAATTCATCTCTACCCCATTGTGGACAATGTACTTCTGTTGAAGGAACTGCTGTGCTACAATGATGAGAACTATATTGTCCCTCTGATCTTCCCCTTTGTAATCTATTGTACTTAAATTTGAACTGATTGTATCTGTTTGTGGTATATCTGATCTGGGGGGTTTGGGTAGCATGCTTTTTGCACTACATGTGACAGTAATAATGAATCTAAAAAAGAGTAAAGGATGAATAAACATGTGAAAGTTATCTATGTTATCCGTTATGCCTGCTCCACCGTTTAATGTGTTCATGGGTGACTCTAACCTTAAAACTTCTTTGGTTAATTAACCCACCAACCAGACCTCCCAACATTTGATTTTACAAATTCAGAATTTTGATGTCCAAAATTCAGAATTTTACATCAAAATTCATAATATGGCCGTAATGAAACTTTTCAGTTAAAAAAAAGTATGCACGCCAAATGCTCGTACGTGTTGTGCTACATTCACGTGTGAAAAACGACTATTATTTCCAACAGTCTGTAGTTCTTGGACTACATGTACAATGTCAGGTCTATCATGAGAAAATTCTACTATTATAGAAAGGTTATTGAACAGAAATACTTTTTACAACAAAGAAAAAATTGTTTTGTTTTGATCTATTTTGCTTTTTCCTTACACATCCCAATTCTCTTGATATTGAATAAAAGAACAATGGTCATAAAATTATGACTAAGTTATGAAGAAAGAGTTTCATTTAGAAAACTGCACATACCTAATTTAATTGAAGACATACTTGCTCCAGTGGTCTTCAACAGCAAATCACAACGGTCCATGTCCCCCCAACCCTACTTCCCCCCATCCCTCTCCCTCTCCCCCCCTTACTCCCCCCCCCACTCCCCCCACCCCCCTTTCCCCACAAATCCACTCCCCCACCCCTCCTCCCCCACTCCCCTCCCACCCCCACTCTCCCCCTCCCTTCCTCCAACCCCCCACCCCCACTCCTCCCACTCCACTGCCCCACTCCCCCATTCCCTCTCAACATCAACGGGCCTCACGTTCCATAGCGAGGCGAGGCTGGGCAAGAGGCGAGGCAAGGTATGGTGAGCCCAGCGGTGAGAGGTGAGGTGAGGCCGGGCCAGCGGCGAGAGGCGAGACAAGGCTGGGCCAGCGACAAGGCGAGGCCGGGCGAGCGGCGAGGTGAGGCGAGGCTAGCGGCGAGGCTGGGCCAGCGGCGAGGTGAGGCGAGACCAGCTGCGAGGCGAGTACAGTGGCGAGGCTGGGCCAGCGGCAAGACGAGGCGAGTACAGCGGCGAGGCCGGGCCAGCGGGGCGGGGCGAGCGGCGGGGCATGTGTTTTGCAGAAAAATGTGAGGCAAAATCGGAATGGCGGAAATGAAATAAATTCGGAAGTCTCACTAGACAAACCGTCCATAATGTCACCTCTGAACACACCTCTGACGATGTCATCTCCTATCCACACCTCTGACGATGGAGTCACCCACCACTATGGCTGTGCCTGATGTCACTCTTCCCCGTTGAGCCTCAGCACCAGGGTTGGAATCACTGCCCTGGCTACCACTCAATCTTGTCGTGTCGTCCGCTCCCAAGAGGGTTACCTGTTTTCAGCAGGTACAGCCACTGGGGTCTCCTGCACTCCATGTTTACTCCTCTTTCTCACAGTCACCCACCTTCGCTCTTCCTGTATCCTTGGTGTGACAACCTCACTGTAGGTCTTGTCCAGGAAACCCGTTTTCCCGGATGGCCCTGGGGTCATCCAG